>NC_064647.1:224944168-225260807 GCF_023864345.2 Schistocerca serialis cubense | reverse complement strand
CCATCAAGATGCGGCATTAAATTCTGCCTCTAATCCTAGAGCTCCATGAAAAAATTCAGCTTTTTTGGCACACCTGCCTGTGCCTGAAACAATGACACCTTATGTTTGCTTTTGGCTAAAATATGGCAAGAGATCAGCATCTGATTCATCAAATGTAGATCTCTTCATTCTTTTCCATGCAGATGGTCCACAACTAGAATTACACTTCCTGGTAAAATTCTGGATTTTCTGCTTATTCTTTTTAATGTTCCAACAACCTGTGTTCCAAGTCTTGCAGTAGTTTCCCTCTCCTCAAATCTTCTAATTAATTCTAATTTTTGTTTTAATGTCAACATGTTTCTTTCATTTCCCTGTCATCTCTTTAACAAATTTCTTTTAACTTACTTCATTGACACTTAACCTCCAATTAACATCATCACTGCTGCTCAACACGTCTTTAGTTGACATTTGTTAATGCCTGCACTGCAATAATCAATTATTTTATTCTGTTTTTAACCTATATTCTGCTTAGCAACAACCTATGTGAGGCCACAACTGTTAACCTTTCTTGTTATTTGACACACATTTGATGAAAGAAATTTCTGGCTACAGCTGCACTGGGGCACTGAAATAAATCACTAGCGACAGATGAAAATTTGTGCTGGAGCAGGATTCGAACTTGGATTTCCAGCTTTATACAAGCATTTGCCTTTACTGCTTCAGCTACCTGAGCTCGTCTCCTGTCTGATCCAAATTTCCAAATGCTGCACACTAGAAAGTAGAGTCCACAACTACTCTTCCTCTTTGTTTGCAGCCCTAATGTCTTTATGTGATACATCAGACATTTCTGTACATTTGCAATGAAAGATCTATATTCTGTCAGATATATAGGTATGGTGTTTGTTCTTTCAGACATGCATGTCCGAAACAAAGACACTGTACTATACAATACACGCACCTGATCACTTACAAAAAAACATGATCTCTGCTTGTTGCATATTGAATGGGAGGTCATAACATATGAGAAACAGTGGTTGAGCAGTGTGTGAACTTTGTGTAACTCCAGTAACGATTTCTTTCACTTTCCAGATAGCAATATCTTCTCTGCCTTTGTTGAATTACGTAACACACCTATCTGTATTCTTATCAGAAAGTATTGTATGAGACATCTGTCAGCTGTGCTGTAAATTCCATAGAACATCAGCTTATTGAATGGGAAGTGAATTACAAAGTAAAATGCTTTGAGGAGGAAATAGCAAATGAAAAAATACTGACTACTGAGCAAGACAGAAAAGAATTAAAGACATCAGCTGCCAATGTGCATTGATTTATACCAATGAGGCAAATTGAAAATTTATCCAAGACCAGGATTCATATCCGGATCTTTTGCTTACTAGGCACTTGTGCTAACCACTACACCATCCAGACAATGTGGTCACTTCACCTGCACAGGCTACCCTATCACATCTCCCATCAAACCCAAACTACTCTCAACTTACACCACAAACTGCAGACGTAGTGCCCCTGATTGTTAACTTCACTACTCACAGTATCTTGCCGATTCCAGTAAGTGTTCCAGCTTAGGGTGCATCTACACTGAAGGGATCATCAGCCATCAACACACGCACACACACACTACTGATATCAAACAATGAAAATTCCAGAATGTAACAAGATTATGAAAAGGAAAGTTGCTACTGACCATATAGTGGACTCAGAATCTTACTACTGATATTTTATTTTGTGCTTGTAAAATTATACATTAACTGTAAATTGCCTTTAAATATTAAAGGTGTTTTAACAAAGGTAGCCTGTGTACTAGGAATTAAATATGAAGAGTATCCCACAAAAAATGCAACTTTTGAAATACCCACTACTTCTGATTTTTGGTAAATCTTTCATCTGTTTGTGTGTGGTGAGTAATGGAGTGCTTCATTACTACAGAACAGTGTGTTATCATAGTCAAAATTTATTACTAGAAGCTAGATTTTTGTGTAATTATATATTTTCTTCCTTCACTCCTACGCATGTGAAAAATGTAAATGTTCATGAATTATATCATCAACTACGATGTATTTCAATTTATCATTACATATTTTTTTAAACATTTCACTATAATTACGTGTTTTTTTAACTTTATGCTACATAAAATTACAAGTTATTGCTTTTTCACCCTTTTTCATATTTCGTCATACCTTTGGCAAACCTCTCCCCTAGAAAAATATCTGAATCTAATCTACAGTCAGTTCTAATGGAATAAACTGTGCTTAACTGCACTTTGAGCTGGATCATCTAGGACATGTTTCTGACTAATTTCTTACGATAGAGGATTTCAGTTCCCAAAAGCAAAGCAGACACAATGTCAGTATTGTTTATATCATTGTTAAATCCGTTATTATGTGCAGTACAGGGCTTCATGTGCTTTCAGGACAAAGTGGGGCATACAAAAGACTTTTGGCCCAAAATGTTTCCAACTATTAGCAATTGCCACTGATCCTCAACCACAGAGTGTGTGTATCAATAAAAGAATGCCAAATATTACTAAAGATTTCACAAGTTCAAATACTGAAATGTGTGTGAATTCCTAATGGAACAAACTACTGAGGCCAGTGGTCTCTAGACTTACTACTTAAACTAACTTATGCTAAAAATAACACTCACACCCATGTCCAGATTTCACAAGTGTTTGAGTTATTGTTGCTTCCTGGTGCATCAATGTTTTTATCTAAATTAAGATCTTGCGCTATGATGGGTGGTGCTTTCACTACTGGTGGTGTCATTGCTCCACATTGAGCATGCAATAAATGCATCAGATAGCCCACACTGAGGTGACGAAAGCCATATGATACTTCCCACTATCATGTTGGTGCTCTTTTTGCTCAGCATAGGGCAGCAACTCAAGGTGGCATGGACTCAAAGTCATTGGAAGTCCCCTGCAGAAATACTGAGCCATGCTGCTTCTATACCCAACCATAACCGCGGAAGTGTTGCTGCTGTAAGATTTTATGCACAAACTGACCTCTCATTTATGGCCCAAAAACGTTTGACAGGATTTATGTACCACGATCTGGGTAGCCAAATCATTTGCTCAAATTGTCCACAACATTCTTCAAGCCATCGCAAACAAATGTGGCCTGGTGATAAGGTGTACTGTCAACCGTAAAAATTCCATTATTGTTGGCTGCAAATGGTCTCCAAGTAGCTGAACATACACATTTCCAGTCAATGATTGGTTCGGTTAGACCGGAGAACCCAGTCCATTCTGTGTAGACATGTCCCATACCATTATGGAGCCAACAACAACTTGCACAGTATTGGTTCAGTTAGACCGGAGAACCCAGTCCATTCCGTGTAGACATGGCCCGTACCATTATGGAGCCACCAACAACTTGCACAGTGCCTTGTTGCCAACTTCGGTCCATGGATTCATGGGGCCTGCACCATACTTTAACCGTACCATCAGCTCCTACCAACTGAAATTGGGATTCATCTGACCAGGCCATCATTTTCCAGTTGTCTAGGGTCCGACCAATACCTTCAAAAGCCCAGAGAGGTGCTGCAGACAAAGTTATGCTATTAGTAAACTCACTCATGCCACCTGTCTGCTGTCACAGCTCATTAATGCCCAATTTCACTGCACTTTCCTAACAGATACATTTTACGTTCGTTGTACGTCCCACATAGATTTCTGTGGTTATTGAATGGAGGGGCAGTTGTCTGTTAGCACTGAAAAGTCTTCACAAAAGCCACTACTCTTGGCCATTAAGTGGAGGCCACTCGCCAATGCATTGTCCGTGGTGAGAGGTAATGCCTGAAATCTGGTATTATTGGCTCACTCTCGATACTGTGGATATTCTCAGAATCTTTAATTGCCTAATGATTTCCAAAATGGAATGTTCCATGCATCTAGCTCAAACTATCATTCCGCATCCAAGTCTGTTAATTCCTGCAGCCATTATCACGTCAAAAACCCCTTAAAGTGTGTCACTTGAGTACAAACCACAGCTCTGTTAATGCATTGCACTTTTCTATCTTGTTAAGGTGATACTAGCACCATCTGTATATGCGCATATTACTATCCCATGACTCTTGTCACTTCAGTTTGTTTGTATTGATGAGCAAACCAAAAACAAAAAGCAGTGCAATTTTCTAGGATGAAAATGTAATTGACACAGATGCAAAATATTCCAGAATTCAACAAGTGAATTTTTCTATTATATGTACTCTTCCAGGGTGGCTGAGAACATTTTGTGGTGCAAACTTCATTTGCCTGAATATTGCGCGTTTTTACAAAAGTGGTGTGGGCAACAGATTTCTGATAAGTCAACATTAAGGAAAAATTAATACGATTTTTGTTATCAGTGGGCTCCAAAGAGTGTGTGGCAGTATACAGATGAAAATAAAATGATCGTATGGCGTAGTTGGTCGGGAGACCCCACCTGGGGCAGTTCAGCTGCTGAGTTACAAGTCTTTTCAGTTGACTCAACATTGTGTGACTTACGGTTCGATGACAATAAAATGATGAGGAAGACAATGCAACACCCAGTACCCGAGAGGAGAAAATCTCCGACCTGGCTGGGAATCAAACCCGGGCCCGCTGTATGGCTGCCAGACACACTGAACAGTAGGCTTAGGGGGCAGACACTATACAAGTAACCACCACAGGTGGACAGCCATCGACAAAACAAAGGAAGTATGTGGACATTCCACTGGCAATCCCACTGTTGGAATCTCGACAGAGAAAAACCCTCAAAGCCATTACTGATTCTTGTAAAGGACTGGAATGCATGACTCATTCAACAGTAGCTCATTTTGTAAAAGCCAAACGGTCTTCAATTGCTGTGGCCTGGGAGAATTCAAGCAGAGAAGTTCCTGTTATGTATTTGGATGCTGAAGCATACATGCCAAAAGCAGCAACTGCCCTCTGCATATTCTATCCGCATTTAATGCCCTTCACTTGTTTGCTCTGTGCGCTGCAACGTATTTCCGAAGAAGTGTGCAGCAGCTAACCCAAACAAAATAAAATAATTTCATATACCAAGGTGTGTCTGAAAGGTGCACATCGTGCCACTTTCGAGAGAACTGCTGCTGAACCTAGTGTTGCCACCTGGGCCTGTCCTAACGAGATGCAGCACCTGGATTGTAGCTGTCAGTTTTTGTAATGACAATTTTTCGAGCCATTAAATCTGTGACTAATCAATTTCCAAAAGAGTCTTCAGTATCAGTACAAAAAGCATAAAATGCTTCCACTGAATCTAAAATTGAAAATTCTCTGGCATACATTCACAGCAACTTCGACTTATTTGCGAGCAGTGTAAGAGAATAAGAATTTGTCAGTTGCCTCTGCAGAAATCATTACAAATTGTTAACATGTCAATAAAAATAATCAATTTATGAAAATATAATGTAATGGGGTACATAAAAAAATCTACTCACCACACAGCAGCACATGTAAAAGACGTATGATGTATACAAGCTTTCAGAGCCAGTGACTCCTCCTTCTGATGGAAGGGTTGAAGAGGAGGGATGATGATGATGATGATGATGATGATGATGACTGGTTTGTGGGGCTGCTCATCTGTGTGGCCATAAGCACCCGTGCAAAGTCCCAATTTTTTCACAGACCGATATAGCCACTGTCACGAATGATTATGATGATTATTATGAGGATAAGGAGGAGGAGGACAACACAAACGCCCAGGCAAAGAAAATCCCCAACCCGGCTAGCAATCAAACCTGGGACCCCGTGATCTAGAGGCAGCAATGCTAGCCACTAGGCCACGAGCTGCGGACAGGAAGGAAGGAGGTGTGAAGAAAAAGGACTGGTGGGATTTAGGAAAAGGGGTATAGTTCCGAAAAGTCACCAAGAACTCTAGGTCAGAGGAGACTTGCAGGACAGCCTGTCCTCCTCATCCCACCCAGTACGTCACCCCTGACGCAGGTTCTGGGTGACTTTACTGAACTATACCGCTTTTCCTAGACATCACCAGTCCTTTTCCTTCAGCCCTCTTCCGTCCCCTTTAACCCTTGTGTATATTATGCCTTTTATATGTGTGTTCTCCTGCTGCTGCTTGGTGAGTAGATTTTCTGTCTAACCAATTACATTATATTTTTAGGAACTGTTAACACTGTCAAATGTGGGCTAACATTAGAGATGATATTGGGCAAAGAAGAATAAGTTTGATGCTACTTTGGCAAGGTCTCCACGTTACTCGACTTTTACTACTATTTGAAATAGCCTCAGTGGCGCAGATGAAGGCACTCTAATGCACATCTCTTCAGGAATATTTAATATCTTAAAATTTGCAACACTGTCCTGTAATATGCAAGGATCATTTTCCTCCTGCGAAACATTTCTTTCTGGTTGTCAGAGAATTTGGAGAAGTACCTGGCTGCTCATTGCACTTCAAAATGAGAGGTAAGGTAGAGTAACTTAGTAATTTCAGTGTAGATGGACATTCTAGTAAAGTTATATGATTCAATGTAACTTTATTTTAACAGCACAGTCGCAGATTTTCAAAATAAAAAATTAAGTAATGTAAAATTTACCTCCTTAATGTATTTTTCATGTTTCTGGTATTTTAAGTGCATAGTGTAACTGAGAATTTGATTTCAGTTGGAATTACCGTTTATGTTAAATATTAAACAAAATATTTTCATGATATTACATTTTTTGTACATACTTCTACTATTTTCCTTAAATAAATACCAATGTATTTCACATGTTGGGGGAGGGGGGGAGGGGGGGGGGGGGGAAATGTGGGCTCTACTTACAGTGAACATTGCACAGAACATGTTCACAAACTCTGTAGAATGTTTGGTCAACACAATGCATTGAGTAAGTCGTCTGTGATGAGACTGATTGTTAAATTTGAGAAAAGTGGTTTGTTTGTGGACATTAAACACTTGGGCATGCTTGTGTTAGTTGTTAAGTGTAAAACGTCACTGTCGGGAGTGATAATGTTGCTGTTAGTCTAGTGAACTCTATACAACAAAATTCACAAAAATTAGATATCTGCAGAACCAGCATGCAACAAATGCTGAAGAAAATCTGCACCTTTGGACCTATAAAATTCAACTGATACATGAATGGAATCCAAACAATCATGTAAAGCACCGAGAATTTGTCCATTAGGTGTTTCCAAAATGAATAATGCACAAAAATTTCATCCAGAAAATAACATTTACTGATGAAGCACACATTCGAGTTGAATAGGTTCGTGAACAAACACAATCGCAGGCTTTGGGGCACAGAAAACATTCATTCAAGTAATTATGGAGATGTCGTTACCTGTAGAAATGACTGTGTAGTGTGGCAGTTGGGCTGATGGTGCAATTGGGCCATACGTCTTAAGATGGCACTGCACATGCATACACAGTGGATGGTGAATGCTACCATAAAATGTTAAAGCTTTTTTGGTCTGATCTCTGACTGAGTGAGTACTGAAGTAGTTTGGTTTCAAAAAGTTGGGCAGCCTGTCACACCTCAATTACAACAAAGGAGCTGTTATGAGAGGTTCCCCGGCTGGGTGTTTCCTCACAATGGTAATGCTAATTGACCGCTCAGCTCTTCTGAGTCGACACTGTGTGATTTACTTCTGTGGTTGTACTTGAAATTTCATGTGTACGCCAACTAATGAGGATCCCTTCCACAGCTCAACGGTGAGATGCAGCATGTAATATCAGAAATAGAGATGCAAGTATGCCAAAACATTATGGAGAACTTGATCAAACAAACGAATGTGTGACTGCAGAGTCATCACAGGCATTTGAGTAGCATCATACTTCACATATAACCACAGGTAGCATACACTGCAGTAATATGTAAATTACTTCATTTCTTCAATTTGTATGTTATTGTGCACTCCAAAGTTGCATTCTTTCTGGAAGACCTGTTAGTTTGGGGTTGACATGATAAGACTGCTCTCTCACAATTATGATGAAGAAACAAATGAATAGAATAAATGGTAAAGTCACTGGAACTGATTCAGCTCAGAGCCAATTTTATTTACTGACCTCAATTTGAAGGCCGAGAGACTCTATTAACCTCTTTCCTTCCTCTGTCCACGGGGCGGGTGTGGGATCATCTCGACGCAGCAAGTATCGCCAGACAATAAATCCAGAACATCCTCTATGTGGGAGATATTCGACGACTTTGTATATGCCATCGTATCTGAAACACAACACCATTATAGGTAAGAAAAAAACGATCTCAATAATTAACTGACAATAACACTGAGAGGAAGAAGTGAAGAGGGGGATATCTTCTGTATGTAGTGTGGTCAGAAAGACAACAGGAAGTCACAAATTGGCAACTGTTGTCAACATAGAAAACAACCAGCAGTGATACGATGAAAAGATTCCTCAACTATTGTTTTGACTGTGCAAAGTACGGTTGAGTCGATACCCAAAGTGTCACTTTTGTAAAAATATAAGTTAATGTGGACGAGTAGGAAAACAATCATGCAAAGTCGAATACAGCATTAGTAGGAGCTTTCTGAAACAGCCACGTCCATTAAATATCTAGGCATAAAGAAGTAAAAGGATATGAAATTGGATGAGCACATCAAGTTGGTAGTAGTAAAGGCATACGCTCGGCGTCGTTTTATTTGAAGAATTTTGGGGAAGTGTAATACATTCATAAAGGAGACAGTGTACAGATGGCTAGTGCAACCCATTCGTGGGTATTGTTCGAGTGTTTGGGATCCTCAGCAGGTCGAATTAAATGAAGACATAAAAGCAATTCAAAGGTATGCTGCTAGATTTGTTACCAGTAGGTTTGATAAGCACGCAAGTATTACGGAGATGCTTTGTCAACTCAAATGGGAATCCCTGGAAGGAAGACAACGCGCTTTTCACAAGGCACAATTTTGTAAATTTATAGAACTGGCATTTGAAACCAACTACATAATGATTCCATTGTTGCCAATGTACATTTCGCATAAGGACCACGAAGCTAAGACACAAGAAATTAGGGCTTGTACAGATTTTTTCCCTCACTATATATGCAAGTGGCACAGGAAAGAAATGACTACTAGTAGGTATGCACTGTATCTAGATGTAACAAGTCATCCATGAGGGCAAGAATTGAAATGATGAATCACTCTGATAGTTACTTTATAAGCAGCTTAAAAGCTAGTTTTTACTCAGGATTTTACTTCTTTCTGTTTACGATTTCATCTTATTTTCTTTTTGCATTTGTATTTCTTTGTAATTTTTATGCAAAATACTACTCTTCTGGAGCCAACAATAAACCTGAAGCCTGGGCCATTAACTGTGGCAACCTGATGGGCCACTGGACTGCACCTTTGGACTGCAGCAGCAGGACACGCTCTTGGGGCGATCAATGAATCAATCAGTTAGCTGCAAACCCTCACCACTCACTGCTCAGACTCCAAAACATATCCCACCCAAGACACCATTTTCAATCAGTATACTTTTCGCAAGTAATGCATATGAAATTACACTCTTCAGTTGGAATGTGGACAACACCAACAGAGATCGAGCGACTGTTCCCTGCAAAGTTTTTAGCTGGCTAGCACCTGAGGTACAGTAGTGATCTTGGAGTGTTAATGAATTACACTCCTTAATTGTATCATCATAAACAGCTTGTGAGACATATACAAATAGTACATATATGAACGTTTTGAAACTAAGATGTTATTGATTATGTAGACTTTCTGGCATAATGACTGAGGATGCATTTCTCAGGTACGCAGCCGGATATTGTAGCCATCTCGACATGATATTTCAATGGACCAACAGCCCGTCATCTTCAGGCGAGTATGCTGAAGCAAAATCTCACCGGAACTGAATTTCTAACAGAATCAGTGGCTCCTTTACAGACCGCGGCTTGCACACCAAGCACACACGTGCAGCACCGCCATGAACTAGTAGAAATAGACAAAATGATATGTTGCTAGCAGAACAATAATTAAAAGAATATTCTGGTTGAAATGAAGACTGTTGTTTAATATTGAACAAATTGGATTCAATGTCTTACTTAAAGGGAAACCCTTATTCCCATTAATAATATTATCTTATAATTGAGTCTCAACAGATTCCTCATGAACACAGGAATGATTATTTGCATCTCATTATACAACATCTTGTTTCCTTCATTAAGACAGCATTCTGCCACTGTGGATTACTCTGGCTGGAGCAAACGAATGTGACGATAGTGTTCAGTTCAGGCTGCCAGTGAAATCACCAGAGGATAATCGTAAACCTGATGCTTCTCTACCTTTTGTTGTGAGTAGAACCTCGAAAATTTCAAGAATTTTAAGAAGATATGACATCAAAAGTGTATTCATCCCACTTGCTAAGATTAGGACTGTCCTTGGATCAGTAAAGGATGACTTCAGACTGAGGAAACGTGGATAAAACAAAATCTGCTGTCATTGTGGGATGACTTATAAGGCCAAACAATCTGTACTATTCAGAACCAATGTGTAGAACACCATCATCACACTTCTTTACTCCAGCCAGAGAAATGCGCAGTGGCAGACTCCTGTCTTAGCAAGGGACATAAGATGTTGCAGAATGAGATCCAAATGATCGCACCTTTGTCTCACTACTGTGAATGTGTTCCAAGAGACTCTGTGACATTTGATTATCTGATAATAATAATAACTAGGCTACGGGTTATAGCACAATTCCACTACACACAAGAGTTGGTTTCGATTTGGTAATCGAAGAAAGTGTGTTGGCTCAAAAACATTTCATTTTGCCTGCTTCATTTATGGAATTTTTAGATTTTGCATTGTCTATACAGAGACAAGTCACGTGTTTAGGCAACAATGCAAGCAAAAAATTTTTAAACCTCACTGTTCCTCCTCATGATTTTTCCACAAGAGGGCTCCTTTGGAAAGGTTTGTAATTAATCAGTGCAGAGCAGTAGGCTGTTCTTCAAGCACTTGCAAGCACATTTCACTCTCTTATAATTTCACACGTCTCCCATATGTAAGTCAGACTCTGTTTTCTGCTACTTTTGTACTGTGAGTTACTGACAACTTTCACACAAAGCACAAATTCAGACTGGTGGTGGTTAAGGAGGAATATTCTTTGCAAACTAATCATCATAGCATTCACTTTAATAAATTTAGGGAGATATGGAAACCCAATTCCTGATAACTGTTTGAGGTTTTGAATTGCTGTCTTCCAGAATGCGAGTCCAGTGTCTCCCAACACTTGGAAGCCTTTACTTCTACATTTTATTTCAATTTATGATTCATTGTTAAGTATTTTTATACATTCCAGACAAAACAAGTGAATCAGATGTCAAAGTAATTTTATACTTTCAGATGCCGTCGACAGGTACGTAAATGATTAGAGTTGCAGACAGGCAGGAGGGCCAATGGACTGCATTAGTGTTGTTCGTGTTTAGTGTTGTTATCAGACTGGTAGGTTGTATAAGGGTCAAGAAGAGCATCATATTGTGAGTGATCACTGTGAAAGGCTACAGAGATATCATGTACACATGTGAGACAGCATTATCAGCACCTGGTAGAGTCTGAAAGGGGCCTCACTGTAAGTCTCCATTTGGCCAGCTGGTCGAATAATGGAAGATCCAGATGTGTGGGGCATTTAGATGTAGTAGTGGGCCGATGTCAGCCTGCGTAAAAGTGTGAGGGCAGGCATAATTGTGATCAAATTTCCGATCGACCATGTCTCACTGCCACAGGGCAGGAATACCGTATTGTGCACCAAGCATACCACACATTGTAAAACCTTCACATCTGCATATGCCCTCTGAAAACAAGTGATTGACTCCCTGCAACATTCTGTATCAACACACACCACTGGCCGGAGATTAACAGCAGCAGCAGGACTAGGGAATTGTCGTCCCAAGCATAAGCACATCAAACGGCTGTGTCTGGTGTCACGACCAGGAAACACGGACCGGTGATCAACCGTGTCGCATTGTATACAGCAATGAGTCGTGATTCTGCACTACTCCAGACAGCATCATCTGCAAGAATGTTGATGACCTGGAAAATCTCAGATTTCTCCAAGGTTTTTTTGAAAAGCACATCACTGTTATTGCCTGCATTGTCGTTTACTTTAGTTCACAGCTGGTAATTCAATGACTAAAGGAACTCTGATGGTACAAATACTTTACACAAGGGCATACTGTGTTCTCATGTGTTACATCTCATATGACAGTATCGTGGTGCCATTTTTCAAGAGGACAATGCTCATCCGTATACGACACATGTCTCTATGAACTGTCTCCATGATGTGGATGTGCTACCATAGCTGGCAAGATCCTCTGATCTATCCCCAATAGAAAATGTGTGAGTCCAGCTCGAATTTCAACTACATCCCAGTGCCAATATTCATAATACGGATGACCAGTTATGACAGTTGTGGGCCAGCTTGCCTCAGGAGAAGACACAAAAGCAGCACGACACCCTTTCCAACTGGATCAGTGCGTCCATCTGGGTCACAGGGGGTGTAATGTCATACTAAAAAGTGGTTTCATACTGGCAATTTCTTTATGTATTTCACTTGAGTTTTAACCATCGAAATAAAATCACATACCTTCTCAACCTGTGAAGTTTTATTTCATTTCATCCTCCCATCTGGGTTCTTCACTATTTTTGTCAGACAGTCTATGTTTGGTTTGTGGGGCACTCAACCGTGCGGTCATCAGCGCCCATACAAAGTCCCAATTTCTTTTCTACAGCTCAATTTAGCCACTGTCACGAATGATGATGATGATTATTATTATTATTATGAAATGATGAGGACAACACAAACACACAGTCCCTGGACAGAGAAAATCCCCAATTCGGCCAGGAATTGAACCCGGGACCCTGTGATCCAGAGTCAGACAGTCTATGTTCTACCTTATGCCTGTGGTTGCACAGGTATGCGCACAATGCTATGGTACTTCCTTATAACACAGTCCCACTACACACTTAGAATAATCACATTTTGGGGAACACGCAAATTTTTTCTAATGGTTTTGAATTGCTCCCTTTGTTGTTTTGTACATAGCCTTGGTCCCACATTTAATTCCTATTATACTAATCCCAGTCTCTCATAACTATGCCAGTATTCTAGACAATCAGTTACAATTGCGGTTGAAGTTCATGAGATTGTACATCATTAATATCATTTTCATGTTGTACATGTCATAGATTTAGTGAAATACTTGTGTTTAACACATATAAAAAAAAACAACAACAACATTTGGAGCAAGCCCTACATTCCACCTTTACAGAACCTACAAAATATACTACAATCATCTTTGGTGTCCTAAATCTCAGAACTGCCTGCTCTATATTAGAGGGGATTCTATCCAAAATATGCGTATAAAGTAACCTGAACATAGAAACACGAAATGATGGATCCGTAGAGAACAGAATATCGCAAGTAATTTTATAAGAAAGATGAAGTGTTAGAAGTTATTGGCTTCAATTGATCTTTATACATGCTCCATAGCACAGTACTTAGTGGCAGTTCCAAGGAACTCGAATAAACTACACAAAATACTAAAATAAATATGTGAAGATATCTTACCGCAAGCCTTCCTCAGGAGCATATATGGAGCGTTTCCTGAACTTGTAGCTTCGAAGTACACGTACTGGTTTCCCCGCTCGCCAGTCAACAGCTTTCCCTCCTTCTTCACTCAGTTCAGTATTACAATTAAGTGCGAGAGCCCTGAAACACAGTTATAAGCAATGTAAACCACAGAGGATGCAAAAGTAGCCACTCACTCTATAGTTGAGGCTTTGAGTGATAGACAAGCACCTAAACAAAACAGACCTCATAGGTAAACTTTTGGGAAATGTGTTTCTCAGAAACATGCATGCACGGATAGCCTAATGATTAAGGTGACTGTTTGTGAAAGTGGGAAATCCAGGTTCAAATCTTGATCCAGCACAAATTTTCACGTCACCTGTATGTGGTACGTCTATACCTAACACAGATGAAGCCAAATTATTCGCGTTCAGTGACTGTATTTAAAAGTTATTTCGGATGGCTGTCTTTCTTCAATAATGTCTGTTCATACAAACAAGCACGCAAAGAAATAGGAATGTTTGGAAAAATCAGAATCACATTTACAGGGTTTTCAAGACGAAGATGAAGACTTCCTTGTTGGCGTAATAGCCATCGATGACAGGTGGATCCACCACTACGGACCGTAAGTGAGGTGTTACCTGTGGTGTCACCGCCAGACACCGCACTTGCTAGGTGGTAGCCTTTAAATCGGCCGCGGTCCGCTAGTATACGTCAGACCCGCGTGTCGCCACTGTCAGTGATTGCAGACCGAGCGCCGCCACACGGCAGATCTAGAGAGACTTACTAGCACTTACCCCAGTTGTACAGCCGACTTTGCTAGCGATGGTTCACTGAGAATTACGCCCTCATTAGCCGAGACGATAGTTAGCATAGCCTTCAGCTTAGTCAATTGCTACGACCTAGCAAGGCGCCATTTATCCTTTGCTATGTGTCTAATGAAGCATGTACAGTAACAAGACCAATGTTCACCAATTGTGGATTAAAGTTAAGTATTCCAGAAGCTACGTATTTTTCTTTATAGCATTCATTACGTATACTGTTTCAGACCTCACGCCAGCCTGCGTGAGTTTAAGCGCGTGCCTTTCGGTTACCCGTCACTGTGGATTGGCTGTCTTGCCAGTCCACAACATTACCTGTGTTTTGCCTCACATAATTTGTAGTTAGAAGGGTACAGAAACCATAATATGACCATCTGAGATCCCCTTTTGCTTTGCCGTACGTATGTACTATGCTTATACTTATTGCTGACTTCATCTCCATGGACTGAAATTTTGAGTCTCAAAACTTCAGTCTCTCGAATCCACAAAATAAGAGATACAGTTTTTTCATGAAACACTGTAAAATATTAACTGAATATTGCCATAGGAAACACTTCTTCCAACACATTTCTGTTGATAAACATTAACATTCATTACATTGAACAGACTTCCCACTTCAAGGGACGAAGACAGAGTGACTCTTCTGTTGTGCCCTTGACATCTCATCCTTCTATTGTCACAAGCTTAAGCATTCTCCGAAGCATTGGGGATGCCCATCCATGAAACAACCACTGAGCCAGCAAGTGACAAAATCGCTGTAAAACACCAGTCAAAGCTGCTCCATCTCATAGAAATGTAGCATCCAGCTTTCTGATTTCATGCATACATCAATAAATTTTTGCACAAATGCACATCCATATTTCTTACCCACTTAACGAAATTTCTATGTGCAGGTAATGATCATCACTTGCCAGAAACTGGTACATGTACAGATAGAAACTTATCACTATTGTGAAGTGATACGTTAACATAAGATAGGCAGCAGAGTGTGATGAGGAAACATCACCTTCACCTACAGCAATAAGGCTCAGCAGGCAAGCTTCTTCAGGACAGCTGACGATGATAGTGTTTTGGGATACAAAAGGTTCACTGCTGATTCGTTACTCTCCTAAACGTCTAATTGCGAATAATGACAGCTACTGCGTGCACTGAAACCCAAAAGTGAGACAAGGACAGGGAAGATTTAAAAAGTGTAACTGTGCATCGGGGTAATGGCTCTCTCATATAGCTGGGAAAACAACCCAAACTGATGGAGTACTGACCTAGCTCCAAATGATTTTCACCTTCAGAGTCTGATTGATGAGCACGTGTGTGGGTGCAAGCTTTTGTTACATGAGCACGATGTGGAGATGTGCAGAAGTGTGTAATGAAACTGGCCAATGATTCCCTATTGAAGACACTATACACAGCACTCATAAGCATAACAATCCAATAAAATCTTTCACACAATAGCCTATTTTTTACATCTAGATGTACAATGCTGATGTTATTTACATGACACCCACATTTCTATACAAAAATGTCCATATAAAAATTGTTATATATATTGTTATTTGAAATCTGCCGTGCATATTTTGTGTCAATTAATACAACTGGTTACTTTGTCAATTATTACTATACTAATACTACTAATACTACTAGTACTACTACTACTACTGCTGCTGCTGCTGCTGCTGATTACCGAAACAATTTGCAAAGTCAGGATAAAACCAAAAAAATTGACAAGCTGCAAAGTATTCTTTCACAAGAAAAATATATCAAAGTCATTGGACCAAATGGATGCTAACTTACGAAAGATTGTTTAACAGTTTTAAAAATATTAGAAAGCTTTAGGGTAGCTAGCAGCTGTTGGTGTACATGCTCCCCAAGGAGAGGTGTATATTTGTGTCGACCCATAGTGTCTTCCAGATTGGCAACATTACTCAAGGAATGCCACATAAAATATTTCCCAGACCATCACACTTCCTCTTCTGGCCTGAACTCTTCCAATGAGTCTTGCAGGGAATTTGCTTTCTGACACCTCACCCGGTACATGCCGACGGCCATCTGTCTGATGGAGCATAAAAAGTCATTCATCTGGAAGGGCCATCTTTCGCCACTCGGTGGACATCCAGTTGCAGTAATGGTGTGAAAACTCCAGCCTTTGTTGCCAATGAGGAGCAATCAGCAAGGGTGCACGAACTAGACACCTCCTGCAGAGACCCATACGCACCAATGTTCGCAGAACGGTCATTGAGGAAATACTCTCGGTAGCCCCTCGGTTCATCTGGGTGATGAGATGCTCAGCAGTTGCACATCTATTTGCCCGTACACACCTCCACAGTTGTCATTCGTCCCTATTATCTATGGCCCAGGGTGAACCGCAGTTGCCTCACGGCCAGTTTCATATAGCACCTTTTTGCAGCGCACGATATGCTTTAATCACTGCGGAATGCAAACAGTTTACAAACTTGACTGTTTCAGAAATACTCCCATCCTTGGCCAAATAGCTAGTGATTGTGCCCTTCTGGGCACCAGATAAAATGCTCTGTTTCCACATTATGACAACAACTGCACTGTTTCCCTCATCCCCCCCCCCCCCCCCCACCAGATATACTTTGTGTGTCATCCACTGCTAGTGCAGCCACCTGCTGTCTGTGAGTGCTTATTGCATACTGATGTCAAACATACAAGATGGTTGCATTTATGTGACTGGACTGTGTATTTATAACTATTCAGTCTTCTTGACCACAGGTGTTGGTCTCTGCAACCTCGGAGAGAGCAGAAAATAAACTGTCGCAGCATGTGCCGATATAGCTGTCCTTGCAGTGTCATCCGTATCAGCAGTGACACGTAGCAAGTGCGTGCTGACGATGTGTGAGGCCCGGCGGACATCTGTGGTGGCTTCTGTTGTCCCAGCAAAGACTACCAAATTATGGCAGGTGACTCAGTGTCCCAAACTCTGAACCAGAGGATGGACGAATGGATGGCTGTGTCAGGCCTCAGTGACTTGTGGCACCTTAATGCGAGCGCTGAAGAGTGGGAAAGTGGTTGGGCCCCAGCAAGTAGCCCTGTGGTGGAGTGAGAATGCCGGGTGGTTTTTTTTTTTATGGTTTTAGGGCGCAAAAGTGCTACGGTCATTAGCGCCCGAGAATTCAGGGGTGCTAAGAGCCCGAGCAGTCAGGCAAACCATCGACAGTGTCGGCTCTACTACGTCATCGGCACGTTGTCGTCTAATGGCATAGTCCAATACGGGGCAGGCTGGCCCCATTGGGAGGTGGAGGATAGAGGGTGGACAAATACTGCTGTCAGGTAGCTGATTAAGCAGAAGAAGTAGCCCTGCCACATTATTCCATCACATGGAAGTTGGTTCTCGAAGGATGCTCAGCATCTGAGGACTGTCACTTCCATGAGGAAGCAGGTAGGAGCATGAAAGCAGCTCACAGCCACGAGTGCTGTGTTGGCAGGGGTCACGTGCTGCAGGGGCGTTGTCAGTGATGCAGCACAAAGTTAAAGGCACCATTTAATTCATTACAATACAGAATGTAGATGGCATTACCCTAGTTCGTGCAGTTGCACTGAAAATGCTAATCATTTGCATATCCAAACATGAAGTACACTCTGTGCCAATTTGACATTTGTTGCATGCTGTCTTCATCGTGTTGGAATTTCAGTGGCTGGCAGAGTATATAAGTACTCCTCCGGCCGTAGCAGTAGCACACATGAAAGCATTCTTTGTAATAGTATTTTCTGTGGATACAGATAACTTGAAGATGGTCATAAATATGAATGTAAATTGGTTGTTAAGGTACAGCTGTGTAGACATCCAATGAAGTTTCTCGAATAGAAACTACTTTGATTGTACAAGCTCTTACAGGACCACGAGGGAATAGGTAATAAAAGAAAACCACACACGAAAATTTTAAAATGCAGAGAATTGTCTCACAAACAGCAAAAGTGACATGTAAGAAAAGTAAGACTTACTTGTTAGTATGTGTGAACGTCTGATCACACGTCTGCCTATTAGTCGTACGCCTGTTGCCGGAGAGGTCCCGACCGCCGGCACCCGTGTACCAAAACCAGTCTCCGAAGTCCTCGTCGTCTTCGTAGCCTCCGCTCAGCACGATGCTGAAGGCACCAATGTCCTCGCGTCCGTGCATTCCGCCCACAGGTGGCCTATGAACTCCTGCTTCAGATGCCTTCAGTGCAGTTAGTGACAGAATTAGTAAAAATAACGCCACAACTGTTTGAAAAATAATTCCAATATACACAGAAATTATCACTACAGTTGCAAATAAATGTCACAGGCTCTGATAGTGAGGAAACCAGTGTCACGATGTGACACGCGAGTGTCAGTGTCCACATCCAGTAAGTGTGTGAATATAAGGATAGATTATGTAGTTTTAAGGAACTGAACTACTATAGTTATCATTCCCTACATAGTGAGTATGTTGTAAGTGTGGGACAAAACTATTTGACTTTAAACCAAAAACAAAACTGAGGTACAATAAAACTGACACGTCCATCCCGACGTCATGACTGTCACGTTGTAGAGCATGCTCTGCAAAAGGATACTGTGTGGTGCCTGTATAGATCATCCACATTTGCCCGTACATCCTAACCGACAATTGGTGGTAGTCACACCAATGTGGAAAGCTGAATAGTGTTGACAAAACAAGTGGTACACCACATGTCGTTTCACAGGTGGCTCTCCCTTTGATAGTATATGTTTTGTCAGTTACAGGGCTGGTATAGGTGGGGGTAGGGTGGTGCATAGCGCAAGTCTTACAGCAGGGATGGTCAAAGGGGAAGGAGCCACGGGGTAGGGAAATGGGTGGAGAAGGAGCAAAAGGTGTGACCAGTATACCGTGGAGATTGGGGAGTCACAAAAAGCTTTTCTAGGTGTGGTGAGCAAAATGTCAGACAGAATGGACCCCATTTCAGGGCATGATTTTAGGAAGTCATGTTCTTTTCAAAGTAGCTGTTTAGTACATTCAAGACCAGGATAATACTAAGTTATAAGTGGTGTACTATGAAGCTTTTTTTTGGAGGGGTCAGCAGTACCAGTATAAGAAGTGATGAGCAGGAAATACACTTTTGAACTAGGCTGGTGGGGTAATTACACCCAGTGAAGGCTGACGCAAGAGTGGTGGTGTATTGCTCTAAAGAGTCTACATCTGAAGAACTACGTTTGCCTTGAATGCCAAGGCTGTACAGTAAGGGGACATTTGATAAAGAAAGGAAGGCAACTGTCAAAAAGTAAGTATTGTTGCTTGTTAGTATGTTTACTGTAAACGAAAGTATGCAGCTAACACTCAGTGAGGATGTGGTCAACATCAGGTAAAGTGACATGAGATTCAGAACAGGACCACACGGAATCTAATTGGAAGAATGTATTTAGATATTCCAAAAATGTTAACAGGTCAGCCTCACCATGATTCCACATGGCAAATATGTCATCAATGTATCTACAACAAACCAGTGGGTGAAAGATTATGGATCCCAGGGAATCCGTTCCAAATGACTCATGAAATATTTGGCATAGGAAGGAGTTATTCTAGTTCTCATGGTTGACCCCTGATGTGTTTGTCAGTTTGCTGCTCAAAGATAAAAAAGTTGTTCGTAAGTATAAAGTTGATTAGGGTGAGCAGGAAGGATGTCGTAGGTTTGGAATCAGGTGGGTGCTGGTTGAGGTAATGTTCAGCAGCGGACAGACGTTGTACATGGGCAACATTGGTACAAAGTGAGGTGCCAGCAATATTGACAACCGAGGTGTGTAATGGGAGTGCAACGGGCACATATTTCAGATGAGTTAGGAAGTGGTAGGTGTCTTTAATATAGGAGGAGAATCCTTGTAGTACAGGTTGCAGGTGTTGATCAACTAAGGTAGATATACATTCAGTGGGTGCTCTGAAGTCGGCTACTATGGGGCGTCAAAGGTGATTGGGTTTGTGGATGTTAGAAAAAAGGTAAAAGGTAGAAGTGCGTGGTTTGAATAGGGTAGGAAGTTCTGTGAACTGCAGTGTTAGCTCTTGTAAAGGGTATGAGATTTTAAGGAGGGACTGTATGTTAGTTTGTATCACAATGATGGTAACTCTATGTGTGGGAAACACATCAACTGTGCAAGTGCAGGGTGTGGACACATGGTGATGTATGGAGGTTTGGGCCTGTCTGGGAGTTGTGCTCAGATAGCTGAAGTTGTTTAGGTGACAGCTCATGTAAAGCAAAAAAGCTAAGTTCAAGTCCTGTTCTAGCAAAAAATTCCCATATTTCGCTAATAAATTGTGAAGATGAAGCCTAATTGTATTCACAATTGTAGACACATTGTTCTCTTTAAAAGAAGTTATGAGATGAACACAAACAAAAGTAAAATAAGAGTAACAAAATTTAGTCACATTAAGTTAGGTGATTCTGAGGGAATTATTGGATTGGTGCACAAGTTAGTAGCATTTTTCCATATGTTTAATAAACACAATAGATAGACATAACAGAGACTTTAGTCATCATAATATATTCTCTCCTTCACTATTTACAACAGTCCGCCAATGCTGGGAAACTTTTCAATTCCGCAAACGGAGAAATCACATGGTTTAAGAGCAAAGAATTCACGAAGCCACATTTGGATTGCATTTTAAATCGGAGAGAAAGCTCCTTGAAGGTTATTTGACAGAGAGCAGAAAAGGTGAGAACTTCTGAAGTCGTAAGGTCAGATGAATAGACGGGTGTGGGATGATTTCCCAACCAGACTATATAATATTTTTTGCCAGTCTGTCAGAATGTGGGGAAGTGCTTTCATGGAGTGGCATCAATGGGATAGTATCACTTCCTACAGTGTTCCTGGCCATTGTTCTTCGGCTGCATCTGCGAGACATCTCAGTCATTGAAAATAAATGTCACCAGTGATTGTTACACCTGAGGGAAGCAATTCATAGTACACCACACCGTCACTGTTCTACTAGATGCATAACATTTCTTTTTGTGGATGTGCATGGGTCTTTGTACGGGGAGTTGCTGCTTTGTTTGGACTTTCTTTTCCTTACGTTAGCGTAAAGACAATATTTCTCGTCACTAGTAACAATGCAGGGTAGGAATGTATGGTGGTGTTCATGAGAAGATTGCTGACGAGCAAGCAGAGATGCACACATATAGCCATCCATGGCATAGAGCATGCGGTACCCGTACGCCGGAGTTCTGAACGTTTCCCATTGTATATCGAAGTCACACAATGGTGGAATTATCACAGTTCATCACATTTGAGGGTTCTCGAGCACACTGACAAGTATCATTGTGGGCTAATGTGTTTAAATAACCTTCATCAAACCCTGAATGTGGAGACTCACTAATGTCAAAACGATCCTCCTAAAGGTCTTGCCGAATGTGGAGAATCGTTAATGTCAAAACAATTCTCCTTAAAATGAGAAAACAATTTTCTTGCCTTGCTCTTCCCAATAGCATTATCTCTATACACAGTGCATATGTTTCTGGCTGCCTCTGCTCCTGTCTCCCCTCTACTGAACTGCAACAGAAGAATACGTCGGAAATGTTTTGATTTCTCCACTTGGCACTCAATTTTATAGTATCCACAGCTCCACTCACTATCTCAAATAGCAAAAGTGAATACAAATAAAAATGACAATCAACAAATAAACCCATAGCAACTGGAATACTAATATGCAAAAGAAAAATGTTACCAACTTATGCACCAACCTAATATATTAGGAAATGAGACACGGAAATAGTAGATGAGTTTTGCAACTTAGGCAGCAAAGCATCTGATTATGGCCAAAGTAAAGAGTAATCAAAATGCAGACTGGCAACTGCATCAGAAGTATTTCTGAAAAATAGGAATTTGCTAATACTGAACACAAATTTCAGTGCTAGAAAGAAGTTTTTTAAATGT
The DNA here is from genome assembly GCF_023864345.2 of Schistocerca serialis cubense. Lineage (NCBI taxonomy): Eukaryota > Metazoa > Arthropoda > Insecta > Orthoptera > Acrididae > Schistocerca > Schistocerca serialis. Next base: position 225,238,601 of record NC_064647.1, on the reverse strand, counting down.
GTTTGTCTGAAATGTAGCCGTGTACCAAAGTGAAACACGAATGATTCACAGTTCAGACACGAAGAGGACTGATGATTTTTAAATTTAATGCTACAATAGAACACAGAAAACAGATGAGCAGATTTTATAACTAATTAGGAGAGACTGAATGAAACTGAGGAAATAGAAATTTATGGCACAACCTGGCTAAAAGAAGAAATCAGTTGAAAGGACACATCCAGAGCCATCAAGGAACTGCCAGTTTGGTAACGGGGGGAATTGTGTGGAGTAAAATTGTAGAGGGAGACTATGGCTTAAGTACAGCAAGTAGGTTAAAATGGATGTAGGCATTAGCAGTTATGCAGAGATGAAGAGGCTTTCACAAAAAAAGATTAGTGTATTTCAGACCAACGTTAGACTGAAGACAACACCAACAACAACAACAACAACAACAAAAATAAAGAATAAAATAGATTACTACTACAAAGAGTTTTAACATATGCTGTACTAACCTGTATCCGGAATCTCCATGTTGTTCCTACTTCCACCCCCGGTATAGGTCCAAAGTGGCTAGACGGCACTACTGTACACATTTTTGTCCTTGAGGCATTCGCCATGCTCCGCCTAATGGTGTGGACTCTCTTAACTTGAGGAAAGATATCCGACTTCTTTGGAGATGGGCTTGACACCTTATGAGAGATACTCATCGCCTTAGAAGAGGTGCTCGTCTTCACCTTAGGAGAGGTGTCCTTCACTTTAGGAGAAGTGCTCGTCTTCACCTTAGGAGAGGTGCCCTTCACTTTAGGAGAAGTGCTCGTCTTCACCTTAGGAGCAGTGCTGATCGCCTCAGGAGAAGTGCTCGTCACTTCACTAGAGATATTCGTCACTGCGGGCTTGCGTCCCCTCTTTTTGCTGACTTTCGGCTGTTCACTAGCTTTGAGAATCTCATTTGCGATGGCGTTGCAGTTGTGACAAAACCTATCCAAATATCATCTTATTCTATTATAAGACATAAAATGGAACATGTCATGAAACAGTTAGGACATCAGTGCAATCAAATGACAATCAGTCAGTCAGATAATGTTACTTAAGATTTAAAACAATGGTTACCAATGTATCAGTTCAGACATTTATCACTCTAGAGGACAAAGCAGTCACCTTGTTTGGATTTGAGTCTCTAACCTGCTGATGGCATTCCACACATCAATCAAAATAACTATATGATTGACACTTCAGTAACTCGAGCAGTAGGGCGAGCTGTATCTTAATTGCGTTCACTATCCGCCTCCATATGCTTGCTGTGTAATCCGTTTTGCAAGGCCACAGTTCAGTCTCGTTGGATGTGGTATGTTGTATGAGGAGAGAAGAGGACAGCATCCTCACTTACATATCTACATGTGCACACCTTACTGAAAGTGCCAGGGGATAGAATGCACAACCGTAGAACATTCCACTCTTGTGTTCCATCCACAAAATGGTGAAAGAGAAGAATGTAACAATACGAGAGAAGGAAAGTTGCTACTCTCCATACAGCAGAGATGCTGAGCCGTGATAGGCACAATAAAAAGATTCACACATTGTTTGAAAGGGAAGAATGACAGTCTCCAAGCCTCTATATAATTGAGAAATCTCACATTTTGCTGACACGGTCGTGAGCTACAAGACGGAGTAAGTAATACGCATGCTCATGTTGTCAACTGAGTGCATGAAAACGGTGTTTTTGTGGTGTCACCGCCAGACACCACACTTGCTAGGTGGTAGCTTAAATCGGCCGCGGTCCATTTAGTACATGTCGGACCCGCGTGTCGCCACTGTGTGATCACAGACCTAGCGCCACCACAAGGCAGGTCTCGTGATACGAACAAGGACTCGCCCCAGTTGTACGGACGACCTAGCTAGCGACTAGATGTACGAAGCCTTTCTCTCTCATTAGCCGAGAGACAGAATAGCCTTCAGCTAAGTTAATGGCTACGAACTAGCAAGGCGCCATTAGCCTTACAGTGATTGTAATTAAAGTCTCCTGTGTATAGTCAAGAGCGATGTACCACAATGATTGATTAAAGATAAGTATTAATCCAGCTACGTACTTTTCTTCATAGCATTAATTACATAGCCTGTTCCAGTACTTGACGCCCGTCGGCGTGTGTGTGTGTACGCGTGCCTTTCTTTCAGCTACCCGTCACTGTGGACTGGCTGCCTTGTCAGTCCACTTCATTGGCGATGAGTTAAAGTATTCTTTCTGATTGCTTACATTTATTTGTGTCATGGCTTCGCCACAATCTACAGATGTACTGTCTGAATTTTATCGCTTGCAGAATCAGCAGACGCAGGCGTTATTGGATGCCCTTGGACAGCTCGTCCGGGGTCAACGTGCCATTCAAACCGATGCGGCCGCCGCCGCTTCACCACTACCGCAGCCACAACCTGCCGTTGCACCACCATTTCGAAGTTTTGATGCAATCCAAGAGACTTGGCGGGAATGGTCCCGCCAGTTTGCCTTCCACCTCGCCGCCTACAGAATTCAAGGTAATGAGCGGCAGCCGTTTTTGCTTTCTTGTGTCGGTGTGTCCACCTACCGTGTGATAGTGAAATTGTTTCCCCGACGCGACGTAGCAACTCTGTCCTACGAGGAAATTTTGTCTGCTTTAGATGTCTATTTCAAAGAAACAGTTAATGTGGTTGCAAAGCGGTATACGTTTTTTCGTACAAAACGTACGGCCGGTCAAACTAATAGGGAGTGGGTAGCAACATTGCAAGGACTTACTAGGGACTGTGCCTTTGACTGTGACTCTGGTCTTTCTTATTCCGATACAATGGTGCGTGATGCAATTGCAAAGAACGTTTCTGATGTTCGCATACGGGAGCACATTTTGAAACTAGTTAATCCCTCCCTTCAACAAGTGATAGACATATTGGATCGACAAGACACACTTGACTGTGCTCAGGAATCTTTTGAAACTTCGCCAGCGGTGTGTAACATTAACCGGCCCGCCGGGCGAGCTGCGCGGCCCGGTCAACTGCCCTCGCGCAAACAAACGCAGCTGCCGCAGCGTTATAAACCAGGTGTGCCGCGCCAGCACACAAATGCAGTGAAATCATGCCCGCGGTGTGCTACTAGACATTCGCGTGAACATTGCCCGTCACGCCAAGCTATTTGCTTTTTCTGCAATAGGAAAGGACATGTTCAAAGTGTTTGCCAGAAAAAGCTCAGATCAGACACTCTTCATCATTCCAGGCCCTTTGCTTCGCGCCGGAATCGAACCAAGGACACTCAGGCTCGTGGACCTTCGCCCATGGACAGTCATGTCGTTAATTCCACTTCGTCCAGTGACTCTTTCTCTAACAGTGACTGTGATCGTCCCACAAAAAGAGTGCGTCAACGTCGCCGGAAATCACGTCCATTAGCAAGTGATTCTGTACCAGTGTCTGTTCAAATTGCACGAAACAGTCGCTCTTGTCGTCAGCAGGACAATAAACTTTTTGTGGACTTAGACTTTGAAGGCAAAGTGATACCATTCCAGCTCGATACCGGCAGTTTCATTGCTCAATCACGATACGTGCAAACAACTGGGCGCCCCTCCGTTGCGTGCCGCAAATGTTAAGTTACATAGTCATTCAGGACAGACAATACCTGTGTTAGGACAGTGCACTCTTTTTGCAACATATAAAGGACAAACAAAACTTGTGTCATTTTACGTTCTTCGTTCTTCTTCTGCAGTGAACTTGTTTGGTCTAGATTTATTTCAGTTGTTTAACATGTCTATTGTAAATCAGGTCCTATCAGTGAATCAGACTGTGCCTTCAGACAGTGTTTCTCGCTTATGTGACGAATTTGCAGACAATTTTGCACCAGGCTTAGGTTGCGCTAAAAACTATGAAGCACATTTGGAACTGAAAGTAAACTCGCAACCGAAATTTTTCAGAGCGCGCAATGTTCCCCACGCATTGCGTGATGAGGTCGCAAGAACATTGAACAATGTAGAATCACATGGTGTCAGAGAATGTGCGCAATGCCTCTTCTCTTTCAGCTCCGCTTCATCGCGTACGCCGTACAGGTGTTCCGTTCGTCTGGACGACGGAATGCGAACGTGCCTTTCGCCAGTTGAAATCGGCGTTGCTTTCTAATACTTGCCTCACGCCTTTCGATCCCCAGAAACCCCTTTTGTTGATGGTAGATGCATCGGATTTCGGGATCGGTGCTGTGCTTGCGCACAAAGTTGGCTCGCATGATCGCCCTATTGCCTTTGTGTCCAAATTGCTCTCGTCTGCGCAAAGAAATTATTCCCAGATAGAGAAAGAAGCTTTGGCTCTCGTGTTTGGTGTTACTAAGTTCCACGATTTCTTGTATGGTCGTCACTTTACCATCATCACAGACCACAAACCTTTGACATCGCTTTTTCATCCGAACAAGCCTGTACCTCCGCGTACAGCGCAGAAATTCATTCGCTGGTCTATTTTCCTCTCGCAGTACCGCTACGATATCTTGTATCGGTCCACTGCTAAGCACGGAAACGCCGATGTGTTGTCCCGTTTGCCTGTTGCTGAGGATCAAGCATTCGATTCTTCCGAACTTGCTTGCATGTTCATTGATTCGGAAACCGATGAAGTGGTTGAATCGTTTCCGATTGATTTTCGTCGTGTAGCTACAGCCACAGCTGCTGACCCTGTCCTTGCTACTGTTTTGCGTTTTGTTGCTACGCAATGGCCTTTGTCAAAGTCTCGGATCGCGGATCCGTTGGTTCGCCGATTTTTTGCTCACAAGGAGAGACTTTTTGTTCGACGTGGTGTTTTGTTGTTGCGTTCTGATAATGATCAGTCCAGAGTCGTGGTCCCACGTTCGTTACAGTCCTCTGTCTTACGGCTTCTTCACCAAGGACATTGGGGTATAGTGCGAACGAAACAACTTGCTCGTCAGCACTGTACTTGGTTCGGAATCGATGCTGCGATTACGAATATGTGTTCTTCTTGCATGGCGTGTGCCGAACAACACTCCGCACCGCCGCGGAAAGTCTTTGCGTGGCCAAAAGCCACTTCCCCTTGGCAACGCTTGCACATTGATTTTGCTGGTCCATTCTGGAATGCTCGATGGTTGGTTCTGGTCGACGCCTTCAGTAATTTTCCTTTTGTTGTCCGGATGTCTTCCACGACGTCCTCCGCCACCATCCAAGCGTTGTCTGCTATCTTTTGCATTGAAGGTCTTCCGCAGACTATTGTTTCCGACAATGGCCCACAATTCATGTCCGCAGAATTTCAGTCATTCTGCCAGGCCAATGGTATTCAACATCTGACATCCGCGCCGTTTTCGCCTCAGTCAAACAGTGCCGCTGAACGATTGGTCCGGACTTTCAAGTCACAGATGTTGAAATTGAAAGAGTCGCATTCTCGGGAGGACGCATTGTTGCTCTTTTTGTCTTCGTATCGCTCTCAGCCCCGAGATGGTCGCTCGCCGGCTGAGTTGCTCCATGGTCGTCCTCATCGCACCTTGATGTCTTTGCTGCATCCGCCGCATCAGGTTCCTTTGCAGCGGCGGACTCCTGCTTTTGCTCCAGGCGACGTTGTATTTTATCGCCACTATCGAGGTTCACGGCGTTGGCTTGCAGGGCGCATTCTTCGCTGCCTCAGCCACGCGATGTATTTGGTTTTGGGGGCCTCTGGTGAGGTGCGTCGGCATCTCAATCAGCTGCGCCTCTGTCGTCGCACGGGTTCTGCTGCTCCCCGTCTGCTTTCAGCGACGGTGCCGTCCGGTCAGCGCCCTGGGGACCCATCTACTGGCTCGCCTCATCCCCAGATGTTACCGACGATGCCTTCCATTTTGCCCCATGGCGACGCGCCGCCGCCGCCGCCGCAGCAGCAGCAGCCGCCGCCGCCGCCGCCGCCTGTTCTCTCGCCGGCGCCGCCCGCATTCAACGCTTCGCTGCAGCCGCCAAGCGCCTCCCAGAGTCACGCGCCGCCGATCGCTTCCCGTGACCAGCTGTCCTCCGCCGTGGAACTCCCGCCCGCTCCGGACCACATGACGTCATCGCGCGTTGGCTACCCCGACGCAATGGAGGTCGACCCTTCGGCCCCTCCTGTCTCATTACGGGCGCATACACCGCATGTTGACGTGCACCCTGGACTAGCTTTTCAGGCGTTTCCTAGCTCCCCTCGGACTGAATGGCCGGGTGCGGGTGGCACAGCCTCGCCTGTTGTTAGGCTCCCCACCTCATCGCATACGTCAACATGAGGTCGACCCTTCGGCCCCTCCTGTCTCATTACGGGCGCATACACCGCATGTTGACGTGCACCCTGGACTAGCTTTTCAGGCGTTTCCTAGCTCCCCTCGGACCGAATGGCCGGGTGCGGGTGGCACAGCCTCGCCTGTTGTTAGGCTCCCCACCTCATCGCATACGTCAACATGGGGTCCTCCCCATGGCGGGCGGAAGCCTTATCTCACGACCGTTCGCCGATTTGCGGGGGAGGAATGTGGTGTCACCGCCAGACACCACACTTGCTAGGTGGTAGCTTAAATCGGCCGCGGTCCATTTAGTACATGTCGGACCCGCGTGTCGCCACTGTGTGATCACAGACCTAGCGCCACCACAAGGCAGGTCTCGTGATACGAACAAGGACTCGCCCCAGTTGTACGGACGACCTAGCTAGCGACTAGATGTACGAAGCCTTTCTCTCTCATTAGCCGAGAGACAGAATAGCCTTCAGCTAAGTTAATGGCTACGAACTAGCAAGGCGCCATTAGCCTTACAGTGATTGTAGTTAAAGTCTCCTGTGTATAGTCAAGAGCGATGTACCACAATGATTGATTAAAGATAAGTATTAATCCAGCTACGTACTTTTCTTCATAGCATTAATTACATAGCCTGTTCCAGTACTTGACGCCCGTCGGCGTGTGTGTGTACGCGTGCCTTTCTTTCGGCTACCCGTCACTGTGGACTGGCTGCCTTGTCAGTCCACTTCAGTTTTTACACATTTTCTGTGAACACTTTTTTTCTAATAAACTGCAAGTTTGAAAGTATACACTTACAATGAAAATAAAACGAAGAAGTTAATACTACAATTCTATTAACATTAATTTATAAAAGAATTTGTATGTGTGCGAGAGGAAAGGGGAGTTTGTGTATTCTATGAGCATCATTTTGGGGAGGTAATGATTTACACTTTTAACTATTTTTGAAAAATCATGATATGTAATAGATGTGAGTCCCCTCATTATGCTTATCTTCATAAGTTTTTAGGCTCAGTAGCACTTCTTGCTTCTTATATAAGTGAAACCTTTTACAGTCAAACTATCAGCCTGCTGGTGCTAATCATCATATGCATTGTGGTTTTTCAATATTTTAATTATGAAGCAAATTTTTTTTTGTCGCCACATCTCCGCATTTTTTACGTTACTTTTTAACTGCTTGACACCACTGTGTAAAAATTTTAAGGAAGATATGTTTCTAATTTGTTTATTACTGTACGATTATTGTTATTAATCTGCTGTTAATTGTGATCCAACCTTGGTAATCACTAAGTTATTACTCTATGTCCATTTTTGTAGGACACTATTCTCCAGAGTTTGATTGACTGCTTTTTGATCTAAGCTTAAATGTATGATGATCTGAGGATGCCAAATTAATTTGCCGAAACTAGTCAAGAAGTTAATTTATAAAAAAAAGAAAAAGATGTGCAGCTGATGACTGATTATTTCTATTCTTAAAACATATGGTTTGCCTAATCTTGATTTAGCAGAGATTTTTCCTTCAGGTTTTCACTTCACAATCATATCACCAACAGTCAACTCGGGCAGCATTAGAGAGGTTGAAATCTCCCTGATGTTTTTGTTTCTCAGATGGCAACTAGTGACAAGTTCCGGTTTGAAGTTACTGAGTTCTCCTGACAGACTTGTTATACTGTTAATGCTTCGCTACTGACAACACAATAATCCTTGCTTCCTTTTATACTTGTGGGTCTGCCACCCATGATATGTAGTGGTCAGTTCCATATTACACAAGAATGCCCAAATACTTTTGATCACATAGTGTGGAGAAAGATGGCTAACATGAGTTAAATACTTTTTTTTTATTCTTCTTTCTTCTACTCAATCACAGTAACACACTTTTAATTGTGGCAAGTTTCCACCAAGGGCTGACTATCTTTAAAAATCTAAATTTAACCCTTGAGCGGGTTTGCCCTTTTTTAACAACACAAGTGGGTGTGTGGCATACTTTGTCCACATGTAAAGAATAGCTGTCTTTCTGTTATCAAGGTAAACATTTATGAGCAAAATCACAGTTTACTCTTAGTTTAATTAAACAATGATCAAATAAACTTACATTATATGAGCTAAACCACTGTAGTAAAAAAACTTTCGTTATATCATTCTGTTGCTGCATACAAGTGGTATCGTACAGTAATGACCCACTTGATGTATTAAACACTGCAAGCGAGGTGTCCCATCTAGGGAGCAGTCGGAAGCCCTTGAAACCAGACAGCAATGAGGGGACATACATCCCCCAGCCCCACCCATTTACCAGAGGTTTTCTACTCCGAGGTTGTCACTGAAAGACTAGCAACACAGACAGGACAAGGGAAGTGGAGATATACAAAAGAGGAACAAGTCAAACTGCCCACTTGAGAGGGGAGTTGCAAGGGGGGGGGGGGGGGGGGGGGGGGAAGAAGAAGAATAAAAGAGCAGGTAGGGTGAGGACCTGGCTGGACCACCATGCCCAGCCAACTGCAGCCCAATTTGGGCACAGGAGGCAACAGTGTGTGCTGCCAACCCCTCAATGGGCCAATAAGGTTAAACAGTCCTCCCTTAAAGAGACTGGTAAAACCTCGTTTCACAAATAAAACATCAAATTGCTTCAGCCACTGAGGCATCGTCTCCTAACACCAAGGGTAGCGATTCAGGGAGATTACGAGTCTGCCACAGGGTGGCTTGGTTGGGACAGTCCAGTAAAATGTGGACCACTATCAAATGGGTGTCACAATGACAACACTATGGGGGAGATGACCATGAGTCAGCCAAGTACAGCCAATGCCAAAACAGCAAAGGATGACAGAGTCATTGCGCGAGGCCTGCATGGAGGACCTCCACAGGTTAATAGTCTCCTTTACCACCCGTAGTTTGTTTGGTGAAGTCAGAGTGAACCACTCCATATTCCAGGCACCTAAAACTTGATAGTGTAATACCAATTGCAGTCCCGTTTCTGGAATGCCAATCTCAAGTCACTTTACAAGTAGCCTGTCTGGCCAGGCAATCAGCGAGTTCATTCCCCGGGTTCCCACCGTGGCCCAAGGTCCAGACAAAGATCACGGAGCATCCACTCTGTTCAAGGGCATACAGGAATCCTGGATAGCAATGGCCAAGGGATGGCAAGGGTAGCACTAGCCGAGAGCTTGCAACCTGCTCAAGGAGCCACTGCAGGTGAGAAACAACCCACAAGTGCAGTAATGGATATGCTCAAGAGCTCGAGGGCGGCTACAAACTCTGCAGTGAAAACACTGCAGCCATCTGGCAAGGAGAGCAGTTCAGTATGTCCTGCATGAGTATAAGTAAAGTCTACACGACCTGCAACCATCAAGCTATCAGTTTAGACAACTTCTGAACCCTAAGATGCACCAAGGATGGAGAAAAATTGGTGGCAGAGGGGCTCGGGATGAGCTGAGTCTTTCAGACTTCATGACAGGTCAAGACAAAGCTGTGGCAGACGGATGCACCAAGGAGGTGTCTTGGAACGGGTCCAGAGAAGGGGTGGAAGAGGAAACAACTAAAGTTCAGAGAGGATAGACTAGATGCAGATTGCGATCATAATCCTTGACAGGAGCCACCATTGCAAGAGATGGATTACAGTGTTTGGAAAGAGGACACGGAAGTTCGGACGCTTAGGGGAGCTGCAGACATGGGTAGCATAATTGACAAGCTGTTGTTGGTGCCTAATCTGCAACAGAGGGACCACAACCTTCACGAATAACCTGTTTACACGGCTAGTTCGAAAGGCTACTGTCACAAGTCGAATCCCACACTAAGTATCGGATCCAGTACCTGCAATGCAATTCCAGACCATATGCCGGACTCCCATAATCAAGGCAAAATTGTATCAGGACTTTGTAAAGCTGCAGAAGGGTAGTGTGATCTGCACCCCAGTTGGTGTTACTCAGACAGCGAAGTGTATTTAGGTGTAGCCAGCACTTTCGCTTAACCTGGCAAAGATGTGGAACCCACGTCAACCGAGAATCAAAGACCAGCCCTAAAAAGTGACAAGTCTCCACCACATAAAGTAGCTGGTCATTGAAGTAAAGTTCTGGTTGTGGGTGAATAGTACGATATCAACAAAAGTGCACGACTCGTCTTGGCAGTGGAAAACTGAAAGCCGTCGATGAGGGCCCATGACTGCGCTTTTCGTATGGCACCTTGCAGTCAATATTCAGCAACACACCTGCACCAGAGGAGGAATAATAGAGGCAAAACTCGTCAGAATATAAGGAGGGTGATATTGAGGGCCCTACATCTGCTGTTAGACCATCAATGGCTACTAGGAAGAGAGGTACACTCAGGACAGCACACTGCTGGATACCATTCTCTGCGATGGAGGGGGTGGTGGTGGGGGTGGTGTTGGGGGGGGGGGGGGGTGTATTGTGCGAAGCACCGACTCGAACCTGTGCAATAACAGGAAGTTCTTGATGAAAATCGGGAGCGGACCCTGGAGACCCACCTCATGTAAGGTAGCAAGGATGTGGCATCGCCATACGGTGTTATAATCCTGTTGCAGGTCAAAAAAGACATATATAAGCTGTTGATGTCGGGCAAAAGCCGTTTGGATGGCAGACACAAGGTAAACCACATTACCAGTAGTGGAATGGTCTTGACAAAAACCACCCTGGGATGGAACCAGAGGACCCCAAGACTCAAGGAGCCAACACAGCTGCCGGCTCAGTATTCATTCAAGCAACTTACAAAGAACATTGGTGAGATTTACTGGGCGATAACTGTCCATCTCTAGAGCGTACAGCTTTTCTGAATTGCAATGGTGGGAACTATCCCTGCAATATATCCTATGTTCCCGTAATCCTCCTGGCCTAACCTTCGTTACCCATTTTTCTCACTCATCTGGCCCCTACCCTGTTCCCATTCCAGCACTACACAGCCGTCATTCCACCAACACACCCAGTCATTTTCTCTCCTTTTTCCGTAAGCCCCCCCCCCCCCCCCCCAAACACACACACACCTTTTCCCTGCTCTCCATCTGCACCTAGCTGCCCTACCCTCTCTCCACCTCGTCCTTGCGTGCTCCCAGCAGCACTTCACTGTCCCCCACCCCTACCCTGCTATCCACCCCCCACCCCCCACCACCCCTTGCCACAGCCTCCTCCTTATCCCAGCTCGGTTGCCACTCTCATCATGCACTGCTACTGTTGCTCGCAGCGTTGCTTCCACTGCCAGAGGCTGGAGTCGTGTGTGAGTTACATTTGTGTGTATATGTCTGTTGTCTATTTTTTTACAAAGGCATTGTTGGCTGAAAGCTTACATTGTGAGAGTCTTTTTCGTTGTGCCTATCTGCAAATCAGCATCTCCACTGCATGGTGAGTAGCAACTTTCCTTTTCATAATATTGTTACATTCCATCTTGGAGCTCCCATTGTTTGAAATACTACAAAAGGCTATATAAGCAAGGCTGTTCCAAATATTATGATGGTGATGGTGATGATGATGATGATGATGGTGATATTTAAACAAATGTAACAAGATATCGAAATCAATTTCATTGCATTTGTATTGATGCAATATCTACATTAGGCAGTTAAATTTTCCATTTGCCCTAATGTAAATGAGGTTTAACTGGAGACCTAAAGAGTTTTACAGGTAAGAGATTGAACATCTTTTCCACTAGTGGGATAAATGTCTCAACTGGTAAAACTGCTTGGATGACTGACTTTTTCATTTGATAACATTAATATAAGAAGAACTATATTTGCTCACCACTGATCCACATCCGGAACTTCTGCCAGTGGAGGCGTAAGACACCACAGGTGGTACGGCGAGTCACATTCGTCACACATGATTTGCTTGGATGGTTCGCTCTTCAGGCCACACACTCGGCAGCTACAAGCTCTACACTGTGCAGCTGGGTTGTCATTGCAATTGTCACAGATGGCACGAACCGGACCTAAAAGCAAACTGTGCAGTTAATACACACAAAAGACATCACACTGGGTACAGAAACTCCTAAACTGTACTCTGAAGGACTATAGCCTGCTGGCTGTCAGATGCACTGTGAGAGGACAGCAAAATCTGAGTTATATGCTGTCAGACTGTGCTGTATCATATACAACACTCAGTACCCAAGCTTAAAATTCATAACAACATCAGATCGAAAACAAATGACATCACTTCATATCTTCTGCTGAATGAAATCATTAGGGTCAGTGATTCTCATTGGCTATCATATACCACCACGCAATTGGCTATGATCGATGTCAATGAATTGCCAACATCGTCATGCAAAGTGAGAGCTGCTGACAGCATAAGTGAACTTTAGCCATTTTTCCTCATTTTGTCGATGTCTTGTCGCAAACAAGCCATCTATCATTTGCCATGAACTGCTATTTGATCCTCTAAAGTACTGGTCATGACCTGTCCAGGGTAACCAAAGAAACAGGTAATCATCTTTTTTGGGAATGACACACAAGTGAACTCCTTCCAACGGTTACGATTCAGCTCAGAACACCTACACAATCAACTGCGGCATAGTTACCAGCTTGTACGAATATATGTAAGGGTTCCTCCCCTCCTCCCCCCCCCCCTCCCCCCAGCCAGCATTCTGATTATTTCCTGACACAAATTAACACAAGCCCAGTTTTGAGTTTCAGTGAAATATTGTAAGGCCCGTCATGAACAGATCTATCATGCAGCTGCAAGGACGGTCCAAAACATTATGACCACCTGTTTAAAAGCATGTTGCTCCACTTTCAAAACACTGTGCAACAGAGGTTCTGCTTGGCATGGATTCTACGTGTCCTTGACAGGATTCCAGACATTGCAGCTCCAGATGTCTACGCACAAATCAAGTAAATGGTTTACAGGCATGCTACTGGCACGCTATATGTATCCCAATGGGTATAGATAAAGTACATTTGCTGGCCAAGGCATCAATATGAGTTCACTGTAATGCGCCTCAAACCACTGCAGCATGATTCTAACCTTGCAACATAGACAGTTATCCTGCTGGAAAATGTCACTGCCACAGAGAGAGACTTCAAGCATGAAGCGATGCAGGTGGTCCACAATGATGTTCACGTAGTTCGCTGCTGTCATGATTCCACCACAGATCCCATGGAAGCCCAACTCAGTGTAACCCATAGCATGATTCTTCTCTTTCCTACCTGCAGCTTTGACATGGACACACGTTTCGTGCACCTTTCGCCTGGATGTTGTGTAAGGACCCAACCATCAGCCTGGTGGAAACTCAATTATGCTGTGCCCAGGAACACATAGGGGTTATGTCATGTGGATCTCCATGTTCAACGATGGCATTTGAACAGTGTGCTCTGAAACACTTCTGTCTGTCATCAGATCCACCACAGATTGCTGCCTATCCTGGATTACAGAGTGGGGGATCCTCTGATAACTATGCTTCACCATCCTTCAATCACTTTCCTTAGGTGCTCATGACAGGAGTACGCCAACAGGCGACCACTTTGCCATTTCAGAGATTCTCGTTTCCAGCGGCAGCAGAGCCACAAAAATGCACCCTTTGTCAAAACTGCACGTATCAGTGGACTTACGCATTTGCGGCCCATATTTTCACTATAATGACTGTCCATTCATCTCTTTTCCACTGACATTCCTTCCTTACTGCATCACACCACCAGGAGGCATTCAATCTCACAGTGGGCAGTGGTCATAATGTTTTAGTTCATCCATGTAAATGTTCAAGCTAACTCTAATATACTGCAGTCTTCAACATGCCTAAAAACGACTATGTCTCACAGTAAGTCACATGCCGAGCTTCAGCAATCATGTTATTGTAATGGCAGAAGCAACAGCCAGGTCCCAACGCCATTATCCGGGGCATTAGTAGCAGCTAGCCAACACACCACTTTGACATAATGGCCACTTTCTGGAATACGACCCATTTCTCTGGGCAGTGAATAATCTTCAGCAAGTGTCTACGGAATTGAAAATATGCAACACTGCTTGTATTCCACATTGACGACCTCGTTTTGGCCACATTCGGGGACGGCAGAGCAAGTAATCGGCACAGCAGACATGCGTGCGTGGCGATTGTTCAGCACTGACAGAGAAATGTAGCGGGATGGGGTGTGAAAACTGCTAGTGGATAGTAGGAGCCATCTTTGTGTTTTTTAGGAGGCTGGGTTTGTATGCTGGTGAGAGAAACCAGAGTGCGTAAGAGGTGGTTGCAGCAAAACAATCGGTAAACATAATTTTTTATTATTCCGTTAAACTCTAAAAATTATATGTGCGCATCCTCATTTCGGGTGCAGCCTCGGATGTCCCCCCAACAGTATGGCAGGAGTGGCAGTCACACTCGCAGTTCCCGCAAACTGCCAAGAGGCAAGATACTTGCAGGGCGAATGCACGTATTTGCCATGAGGAACTAACCTGCGACCGGAAGTTGCAGTACCGTATCAGACGACGACTGACATTCACAGTGTGAAGCTGGCAGGGTCTCTCTTTGTGCCTCAGATCACGGGGCAGCAGCAGGATGAAGTGGCCCAATGACATGGCCATAAGGCAGCGGACATCATTTTGCAACACAGGTGCAGCACGGGTAGCTGCATCAGGAGGACATCGTCCACTCTGCAGCAGAGGCTGACGTGTGGAGGGTGTCATACATGACCCACGCTGTTAGTCCGAGGATATATATGCCGCCAAAAATGAGCTCAGCAATGCGGAAGGCAACCACTGCCACATAATTTCAGTGCCGTTGACACTTTCTGAAGGTCAGTCGCTGTCTGCAGATTTGGGCTGCAATTCAGGAAGTGGATGTCGAAATGCCGCGATGGCTACCTCTGCTACGTGTTCTGTATATGGCACTGGGCTCTGGCTGTGGCCTGTGTCATTAAATCGGGCTCAGCATTGCTGGTTTTTGGAACAAAATTTTTACGTAAACATTCACGAATTTCACTGCTGATGGAAGCACAGTGTGGCGGCACGGTTTCTTTCGTCCATCACCTGCACCTACCTGTGAACTCATTGGAGCAGATTGTCAGTAGGAAAGCCGGGCAGAAACCTATCGTACTGCAACTCGCACTATGCTGGGTACAACATAACATTTCCAAGAATGGGGAAAAGGTCTTAATTTTGAATGAAAGGTGGAAATACTGGCAAAACTTCACTATATTCTGAACCTTGATAATGTACACATTCACTGCCACGCCCGTGCTAATCTTAACACAGTCTGTACAAACCCTTTCATTGATATTAGCAAGTTTATGGTAATGTATTTCCCAAAATCTGAACAGCTACTAAGCACGAATTGTTCTAACATGAAAATGCACACCATACTATTAAGTTCATCAGTGTCCAATGCACTCAAGTTTTTAGTCACTGATCTGCTCAATACGCCACTTGGAATTACTGTCTTTTCTCATCAACAAATAAATATGTCCTCACTTTAGAACACATTTGAAACATGCAGCACAATGAAAACTGGCAATTACAACTTCTTTCGGAGCTCATACTACACACGGACATACCACTGAAAGGCTCGGCTCTAACTCTTTAGACTGTTGTAAGCATTCTATATCTCCAAGAGAAAAGACGGGCGAAGAATACTCCATTCTGATTAGTCAGTTTTCTTTAAAGCCAATAGAAAAACATTATTCTCCTGCATTAGTCTGCATTTTTCGTGACTAACCCATCAACAAATAACATGCTTTCGAACTGTACTTTTTCCTGAAATAAATATTTAACATTCTGATATTTTGTTTATACTTTACATTACTAACTATTTTCATTTACGCTTGAATGAGCTTTCCTTTTACCGTAAACTTACTTAACATATTAGGATACAAAATTCCCCGTCATCTGCATTCACACTGTCTTAAAACTTTCTCACACTACAGCGTTCATTAGAAGAACAATGATCTACATATTTGCTTTAGACCACCTTCATGCATCATTCACACTACTAAAAGCATATACAAAACTGTACAAATATAAATAAACAAAAACACTTCCAGAAATAAACAGAACAATTCACAAAAACATTCTCTTTACCTGCTCAAAAAGTCCACGAGTGTACTGCCAGTTCATAGTGTCCAACAGGCACAATACTTCGGTGATCAGACATGTTGCCATTGTCAGGTGCACTAACGAACTGATCTCCTGAGGGCGAGCGGCCGTATTAAATCCCCTCCCCTTGCGAGGCATTCTCTCCATGTCTGCGTCCGCGTGTCAGTGGTCACTGAGACGCTGGTGTCAGCATCTGTGGTGGCGTCGGTGTAATTGTCTCGTCCACCCTAGTCACCCATTCGTTTCCTTTGCTGAGCGTCTTTCTAATTAGACTCAATGCTGGTTCCCATGCCTCGCTGAGGTTGTAGCTGTAATCTTGGTTGATGAGTCTGTCCCTGGTACAAATTTCGGTTTGATGCTGTCACAGTAGTTAAGATGTCTGTGCCAAGACCCTGGTATGTTGGTAGTCCATTTTGTGATATTCAGACAAACAGAGCTCTGCGACCGCCTACTTGTTGGAGTACCCAAGTCGAGTGTGCCTCTGATGTTCTCTGCAACGATCTTAGATGGTGCGCACTCTCTGTCCACTTGACACGGAATCTGGTATACGCCGGCCTTCCGCAAACCGATATCATCTTTGACACTTCCCAATAATGCTTGTGTTTTATTTGGTGGGCAAAAGACAGTTTCTACTCAGGGTTTCCTCAATATTCATCCTATTTTCCCCGATAGTGTGCCAGTATATGGTATATAGGCAGTGGCCCTCTCTTTCTCCGTGGCTTCTTCCATCTCCACACGCTGTACTGTACAGGTTGGGCGGAGAGCACATGTTATCTGCCATTCCAAGTGCTGTTTTTCCGGAATACAGTTTTGAGGTGTTCCAGCTCTTGGGGCATACACTCTGCGTCCGAGATGGTGCTCGCCCTGTGCACCAGTGTTTTTAGCACCCCATTCCTCTGCACATGGTGGTGGCAGCTATCCACATGCAAATAAAGGTCGGTGTGCATTTTCTTCCTGTGCACCCCATGGCCCAGGGTGCCACCTGCTCTTCTTTCGACCACGATATCCAGGAATGGTAATCTTCCTTCTGCTTCAGTCTCCATAGTGAATTTGATGTTCGGATGTATGGATTTAAGGTGTGTAAGGAAGACTAGGAGCTTGGCTTCATCCAAATGGAAACCTACTTGTTTTGTACATTATGTGGATGACACTTTCGTGATCTGGCCCCATGGAAGGGGCAAGCTCCTAGACTTCCTTACACACCTGAACTCCATACATCCGAATATCAAAATCACTATGGAGACCGAAGCAGAGAGAAGATTACCATTCCTGGACGTCAAGGTCAAAAGAGCAGATGGCACCCTGGGCCACGGGGTATACAGGAATAAAACACACACCGACCTTTATTTGCAAGCGGATAGCTGCCACCATCCGGTGAAGAGGAATGGGGTGCTAAAAAAACTGGGGCACAGGGCGCGCACCATCTACGGCGCATAGAGTCTGCCCCAAGAGCTGGAACACCTCAAAACTGTATTCCGGAAAAACGGGTACTCAAAATGGAAGATCAGATGTGCTCTCCGCCCTACCTCTACAGTACAGCATGTGGAGACGGAAGGAGCCACAGAGAAAAAGATAGCCACTGCCTATATACCACATACTGGCACACTATCAGGGAAAATAGGATGAATATTGAGGAAACCATGAGTAGAAACTGACTTTTGCTCACCAAATAAAACATGAGCATTATTGGAAAGTGTCAAAGACGATCTCGGTTTGCGGAAGGCCGGCATATACCACCGTGTCAACGTGGGAAGACTTATACTGGACAGAGAGTGCGCACCATCGAAGATCATTGCGGAGAACATCAGAGGCACACTCGACTTTGGTACCCCAACAAGTCGGCAGTCGCAGAGCTCTGTTTGTCCAAAAATCACGAAATGGACTACCAACATACCAGGGTCTTGGCATAGACATCTAAATACTGGGAGAGCATCGTTAGAGAGGCTACTGAAATTTGTACCAGGGACGGACTCATCAACCAAGATTACAGCTACAACCTCAGCAGGGCATGGGAACCAGCACTGAGTCTAATTAAAAAGACACTCAGCAAAGGAAATGAATGGGTGCCTAGAACGGACGAGGCAATTACACCGACGCCACCACAGATGCTGACGCCCGCGTCTCAGCGACCTCTGATGCGTGGTCGCGGACCGTGGAAAGAACGCATCGTGAGGGGAGGGGATTTAATATGGCCTCCTGCCTTCAGGAGCTCAGTTTGTCAGCACACCTGACGATAGCGACATATCTGATCACCGAAATATTGTGCCTGTTGGACACTATGGACCAGCAGTACACCCGTGGACGGTTCAGGCAAGAAATACGCTGGGAGAAACTGAAGAATCACATTCTCTTTACCTGTCTCTTGAATGTGTGTGCACTACTGTCCTCTAGCAGATAAAAATTAGAGCTATGTACTGCCGACTGGAGTGGCCGAGTGGTTCTAGGCACTAGAGTCGGGACCCGTCCGACCACTACAGTCGCAGGTTCGAATCCTGCCTCGGGCATGGATGTGTGTGCTGTCCTTAGGTTTGTTAGGTTTAAGTTGTTCTAAGTTCTAGGGGACTGATGACCTCAGAAGTTAAGCTCCATAGTGCTCAGAGTCATTTGAACCATTTTGAGCTACGCACTTGACTGAACTCGCTTCAGACCATCTGTCACTGTGCTTGCATGAGTCATTCTCCTGGTACACAGGCTCTAGAGAGGGGCAATATAAGGTGCCACGCCTCAACGGTCCTGACGAGATTCTACAAACCGATTGGAGATCACCTTTCTAAAGACAACTGATTACCAAAAGTTGAACAAAATGTTCACCATGTTATTGTTAAATTAGGTCTTTACAAAAACCATACAATAGTCATCCAATCAAAACCTTCAATGGGCATTTCCTTTTTTTTCATAACCCTGTTCCTTTACACACTCACTGCAAACAAATGACTCTGCCTATTTTGGAGCTACTGCTGTTTAACAGCAAATGTTAAACAACATTAATGTTATATGAATAGCAATTTCTAGTGATTGTATGTTAAAACTTGAAATGTGACCTTACTCGTGCAGAAACACCAGAAGTTCATTCAACCGCACGTTACTGTAAAAAGGCATTGGATATAGGCTGTGCAATGTTTCCCTTTTAAATATAATTGTGTTCAGATTCAAGTTTATTGTCTCCTCTTCATTCTGAACATCTGCACCTGGAAAATCAAATTCTCTTTCAACAGGACTGGTGCAGATTTCGTGGACTTCATCACCTTTGCAGTTTTGCTTATGATCAAACTGATAAAATTTAAAAAGCATTTAACTTTATATTCTGTAACAATTTTTTATACTATCTTCTGAATATGCACTGACTTCTTCCATACAGTATTTCATAACACAGGGAACATTACACAAGTATAAGACTCAAGATCTGACATTAGAAAAAGAAAAAACACTTTTTACATTACAAATGACTTCTTCTGTTGTACCCCGATGCCACATCGCATCGTTATGGCATGTGTTTTTACTTGGTGGTACACTGTGCTACTCCAAGTATGGAACTATGACTCAAGGAGAAAGCACAAAGCCCTCACAGGTAGAGCAGCTCATGGTAATACTGCGATCGCCATTCCAACTTGAAGGCGCACGGTGTTCATCTGAATATGCATCACATGTGAAAAAGGTAACAAAAACCTGAAAATGGCTACCAATTTTTAACCACTAAATTATTATGTGGTTTAACGATCACAATCATCATTCGCTGGCTAGGTAGACACAAGATTACACATTACTCCGCTGAACTGATACGGAACACTGTAGCTGTGACAAGGATCACACAAAGCAGTGGTTATTCAGTCCTAAACAGAAGAAAGCTTAGGGGTTACCATCCTGTTATCAGAGATGGAGCATCAGCTCAGAATGCGAAAGGACTTGTCAATGGAACAAAACTAACATATGTCTAAATCGATTTTGAAAAACTTTAGTATTCAAGTCAATGGCAGCTATCGATCGCAGCTTAAGAGGTGCTTCATCTTGCGATTGATGATGATCGCTGCAAGAAGCATAGGCAAGCAGCTGCTATTTCACTGTCAGAGCCAACAATGCACGAGTTTTAGCAGCAGACCTAGCTGCCATTCACAACGAGAACTCTGTTTTGGACACTGATTTCCTCGCTTCTAGCTTATGATGAATTTGGCTTTGTTTACAGATTACATGTTAGTATCGGAAGCAGACAGAAAAGTGGCAATCAGGTCTTACCATACTGGGCTTTCAGTGAACCATTCACACTCAGTGTCAGTGCAATGAATCCTATGTTTCTGGAACTGTCACTGCAACACCAGCAATGGCAGCAACTAAATGCAACCACTGTCACCACAACGGCAGTAGCACCAGAACAGTAGCCACAACAGCAAGAACAGCATGCTGCCCTCCTGCAACTCTCGTCTCAATAGCAGTAACAATGTCAGTGATCACCGCTAAGTCCACACTGCCATTTGTCTGTTTTGATGAGGCTTCAGAGAGCACTACACTGTTTTGCTTATAGAACTTCTGGTAAGCAGCATAATCTTTATTCTCGTCTTCTAGCAGTCGCTAGTGCAAATCGGCACAAAAGTTACGATCACTTATGAAACCCAGCAATTTGTATTTCGATGCCCAGCAATTTGTATTTCGATGAACTAAGTGCTCTGTTAACTAAATGCTACAGTTGTACTTAATTTACCCTGCTGAAGCTAGACTCCAATTTAATCAGTGTGATAAACAGTTTGAACACATTTACACAGCGTGAACTGCTGAGTTGCGGGATCTTGTATGTCAGTACAGTTTCACTTATCAGAACTCTAAAGTTTCCTAAGCAGAATGATTGATTCGTGCTGTGATTGTGCATCTAGCCTCAGATAGGGACATCGAGGCCAAACGGTTGGTCGGATCTGATCCCTGTTTTAGTGAAGTTTTAACATTGTTATCTTTGCTCAGCGTAGTTTCAGTCACCATCAGATGTGACAGCCACCTTTTCATGCCTTAAGGCTCAGCCAAGTTCATGGTCACCTGGATTGCCAGTGTATTCTGAGAGACTTCAGTATGTTAATCTAAATGCTCCCCCACTGCGTCAAGTGTAACTTCTTTTAATACTAAATGGGCATGTCACAAACGCCTTCTCTTATTGACACTGAAACATCCATCAAGCAAAATGACGAAGTGCCGGTCACGATGGGACTGCAGCAGCCACTATTCTTGATGTCTTCACTCACACCTCACTGTGCAGTGTCAGGTGTGGGGCAAACACGAGCACCTCACAGCTGTTTGTAAACAAGCTACTCACTGACATCCCGTGCCGAGAAGGCCCAGTGACAGTGCACAGCTCTGCGCAGTTATGGCAGCTGACCAGGCAGTTCCACCAGCACCACAGAAACTGACATTGGCCTTTCCTATTGCCATACAGTCAGTAGAGTTCCAGCTGGACAGCGCATCTGCCACCTCATTAACCAATGAGGACACACATCGGCATTTCAGCTCCCCTTTGCTGCAAAAGCCTCAGTGACGGGTCACACCCATTCCCTCAATCGGACGGCTACTGCGCAACGTTTCTCGCCAAGACCCAACCCTAACCATTTGTAGGAGAGAGTCCTTATCGATTATGCGGGGCCACTTCAGGGAGCTACGTGCCAGCTGGTCGTGGACAGTCTCTCAAACTTCCCCTACGTGGTGCAGGTGCTGCCCACTACCACGCCTGCTGCCGTCCGTGCCCTCTCGATATTCACCACAGAGGGAGGGCCGCACACCCTAGTGTCGGACCACAGTCCCGAATTCTCACCATCACAGTCATAGCCTTTCCACATTGAACAACTGACCACCACCCCAATTTACTCCACCCCCAATATAGAGGCTGAGAGGACAATTCATACTTTTAAAAAACAGGTGCAGAAGGTCTTGCCGACACTGTCTAATGAGGAAGCATTACAAGGCTTCCTTACTATGTATCGGTCCACCGCCGGCACGAGTGCTGTCACTGTTCCCTGTTAGACCACACGTGTCCTGTGCAGCGTACCCAGCCTGCGTACAGGTCAACCTACAAGCAGGTGCCTACGTCTGAGTACACTAGTTTGGCTGGTGTCAAAGATGAACCTTTGGGGCCACCATAGGCCACAGGGGCCATTAGCTCGATGACACCGCAGACAGGCGAGACTTCTGACCCGCCACCACAATCTGCTCCAGCAGCAACCACAGCTGCAACTGGCATTCTCGCACCCACTGCCGCCTCCCACTGCCCAGTCAAATGCCAGGGCCACCGACCACTGCACCACCTACACTGCAATGCAACCTATACACCCACTAATGGTGTGGGAACTTGTGAGGATGGAACCACTGCTTCCTCCTCAGCATTCCCTCACCCATATTGCAGTGGTGCAGCCTGCTGCCTGTGGCACACTGTCACCTCTGGCATGCTGCCACCTCTGCCACGCCAGTAGTCACTGGCTGGGCTGTCTGGGTAGGACGGACCCGAGCCCTTGTAGCTCGATCTGTTAGTAGGGAGTTCTGCTGCACCTCCTGCAACCCCCTCTCGCCTTCACCAGAATAAGCCTGTACAGTTTTGGCCCTGCATGCTGATTTCAAAGGAGGGAGGGGGGGAATAAAATATCTGTGCCAACTGTAGAAGTCTATCGCAGCTCAGAGGCACCGATCTCGTGATCGACGATCACCGCTAGAGGCACATACAAAATATCACACAGTCTTGTGGGGACAAGGTCAGGCAAGCAGGCACCAGAACAGCTACATATAGAATGTTCCATGAGTTACTACCAGTTACACCTCGCTGCTATTTGGATAATGAACCTGTTTTGGTCACCGACTTTCTTCCTCCCACTATCGGTGTCTATTCCAGCTCAGGATGACTTTGGTTCTGTTTATGCCTTTAACGTGTCAGTATCAGGAGTGGGCAGAAAAGAAGCCACATGTGTGGAAAAAACACAGCCGGCAGTGCCAGCTTTTGTGACATACGGAAGTACAAGTATCACGCACTGCCTCTGTTATGGTCACAGTATAGATGCCGAGCCTTACAATGTCTGACACAAAAGGATGAATTGCAGTAGATAATTTTTCAGATGTTAGTATATGGAATGGAAAAGGAAACTGATGGTCTGTTACAACAAAATTAGTTCACCTTCAGGTAACGTAAAGGTACCAGAGAGGCAGTTCTGATGTAGAAAATGTATTCGACAATGTAAAATGGTGCAAGATATTTGAAGTTCTCATAAAAATATGGATAAGCTACAGAGAGAGGCAAGTAATGTACGGCATGCACAAGACTTGTGAGGAAAAAATAAGAATGGAAGACTGATAGGGAAGTACTAGCTTATAAAGGGTTTAAGACAGGAATGCAGTCTTCCTCCCATGCAGTTCAACCTGTACACCAAAGAACCAATGTACAAGACTGATATTAAAACTGAGGGTGAAAGGACAGCGATGATAAGATTCGCTGATGACATTACTACTCTCATTTAAATTGAGATAGACTTAGCACCTAACTTTCTCACCATTGCTAATATCCAAAAAAATAAATCCTACTACAGTGCACAATAAAACAATGATACCCGTGTTTACAACATTGGAGAAAAAACTGCAGTATGGTTACGATAAGGTAATATGAAAGATAGCTCAGAGAATAGCAAGGGAAACATTTTTGATAGTGACTGCATGTAATTCTATCAATGTATTTATTCTATCAATGTATTTATGTTGTGACTGTATATATGTGTGTGTGTGTGTGTGTGTGTGTGTGTGTGTGTGTGTGTGTGTGTGTGTGTGTGTGTGTGTGTGTGGGGGCGCGCGCGCGCGAGCGAGCGTGTATACCCGTCCTTTTTTCCCCCTAAGGTAAGTCTTTCCACTCCCGGGATTGGAATGATTCCTTACCCTCTCCCTTAAAACCCACTTCCTTTCGTCTTTCCCTCTTTCCTGATGAGGCAACAGTTTGTTGCGAAAGCTTGAATTTTGTGTGTATGTATGTGTCTGTTTGTGTTTCTATCGACCTGGCAGCACTTTCATATGGTAAGTCACATCATCTTTGTTTTTAAATATAATGTATTTATTTTCTTAGAGAGATTTCAGTTACTGCTCCCATCTCTTTTTGCTTTGCATCAGTAATTTTATTTCCTAATTTCATGTAATTTTATATCAAAATCAAACACATCAAATACTATTTGACAACAAAATTCATTTTAATTAGTTCTAAATTATCCAAGAACTTCCCTGTGTATATCTTCCAACAGTTCAGCTGCAGCCGTGTACTAAATTTACACAATTTCTCCCATATTGATTCCTCATGTACAATATAATTAAAATTATTTTCTGCTTTTAAACTTACATCTACATCGATACTCTGCAAATCACATTTAAGTGCCTGTCAGAGGCATATTTTTCATTTTTTCTTACTGTCAACTATCAACTTAGGTTCACTGACAGATGAATCTCTCTTTTCTTGGACTTTTGATACATTAAATCACTTACTTCTTCCTCCAAAGTTGTGAAAGTAGAACATCAGACTGCTGCATCTGATGACTCTTTGCCTTGTCCTAAAACATTACATCTCACCATCAGGTCTTGACATTTATGTGCTTCAGGAAATCCTTGCTCAGTAAATGCCATAATCTCTTTTACACCTTCATTCAGATCTCTAAATTATTAATATACTTTGTTCCTCACTAGATCACACTGTTCAATTATCTTAGCATATAATTCAGCCTGTAAATTAAGTATGGTTGTTTTTAAATCTGATATCTTTTAATTTATTTGAATCATTTCCTTGTGAGATTCAACAGTATGTTCCTCTAATTTATTGACTCGCTGGCCTGTTTTTTAGCATTAGTTGTATCTAATTTGGCATTTAATTCAGTAGTTGCTTCAGAAAGAACTATTTGAAATTTAATGCTTTGAGCCTTTAAATCAGCACTGGTTTGGCCTATCTTCTCATTTGGATATAGTTCCTGTCCCGTTCTAGACTTTAGTCGGTCGGGTCGTTTTGGCAGAAGAGACCAAACAGCGAGGTCATCAGTCTCATCGGACTAGGGGGAAAGAAGTCAGACGTGCCCTCACAAAGGAACCATCCCGGCGTTTGCCTGGAGCGATTTAGGGAAATCGTGGAAAACCTAGATCAGGATGGCTGGAAGCGGGATTCAACCGTCATCCTCCCGAATGCGGGTCCAGTGTGCTAACCACTGTGCCACCTCACTTGGTAGACTTTAGTTCAGCAACAGTAAACCCAGTGTTATAGCCCTCACTGTGTGCCACTCTCTGCCAATGCACCAACTGGTCTTTTACCTTTCTCTGCTCCTCTCTTTTTCCATTCCCCATTCCCCTTCCCCCGTCTCTCCCACAGCCTCCCGATGCTGCATCTGGCAGTCTTGTCCTGCCACCATCTACTCTCTGAATATTTTTGGTCATCAGTCTACTGACTGGTTTGATGCAGCCCACCACAAATTCCTCTCCTGTGCCAACCTCTTCATCTCAGATAGCACTCACAACCAACGTCCTCAATCATTTGATGGGCGTATTCCAATCTCTGTCTTCTTCTTCAGTCCTTGCCCTCCCTCTAGTACCATGGAAGTCATTCCTTTAAGTCTTATCAAACATCCTATCATCCTGTCCCTTTTCTGTGTCAGTGTTTTCCCGTGTCAGTGTTTTCCACATATTCCTTTCCTCTCTGATATTGCACAGAACCACCTCATTCTTTAACTTCTGAGTCCACCTAGTTTTCAACATTTGTCTGTAGCACCACATTTCAAATGCTTTGATTCTCTTCTGTTCCACTTTTAACCACAGTTCATGTTTCACTACCATATAATGCTGTGGTGCAAACATACATCCTCAGAGATTTCTTCATCAAATTAAGGCCTATGTTTAATAGTAGTAGACATTTCTTGCTCAGGAATGCCCTTTTTGC
This sequence comes from Schistocerca serialis cubense, assembly GCF_023864345.2. Taxonomy (NCBI): domain Eukaryota; kingdom Metazoa; phylum Arthropoda; class Insecta; order Orthoptera; family Acrididae; genus Schistocerca; species Schistocerca serialis. The sequence continues at coordinate 225,212,479 of NC_064647.1, read as the reverse complement.
CAGTGCTGGCTTGCTTTTTATGTCGTCCTTGCTCCATCCATCACTGGTTATTTTGCTGCCTAGATAGCGGAATAACTTCATCTATTCTGTGACCATCAATCCTGATGCTAAATTTCTCGCAGTTATCTCATTACTTTTGTCTTTCTTTGATTTACTCTCAATCTGAATTCTATACTCATTAGATTGTTCATTCCATTCAGAAGATCACGAAATTCTTATTCACTTTCACTAAGGATAGCAATGTCATTAGTGAATCACACCACTGATATCCTTTCACCTCGAATTTTAATTCCACACCTGAATCTTTCTTTTATTTCCATTGTTGCTTCTTCAATGTACAGATTCAAAAGTAGCGACGACAGAGTACATACCTGTCTTACACCCTTTTTAATCTGAGCACTTCATTCTTGGTCATCCAGTCTTATCATTCCCCCTTGGCTCTTGTACATATTGTATATTACTCGTCTCTCCCTATAGCTTATTCCTATTTTTCTCAAAATTTTGAAAGTCTTGCGCCATTTTACATTGTCGTACGCCTTTTCCAGGCCAACAAATCCTATGAACATGTTTGATTTATCTTTAGTCTTGCTTCCATTATCAACTGAACTGTCAGAATTGCCTCTGGTGCTTTTACCTTTCCTAAAGCCAAACTGATCGTCACATAACATATCCTCAGTTTCCATTTCTGTTCTTCTGTATATTATTCTTGTCAGCAACTCGAATGCATGAGCTATTAAGCTGATTGTGCGATACTTCTCACACTTGTCAGCTCTTGAAACCTTCAGAATTGTGTGGGTGATATTTTCTGAAAGTCAGATGGTATGTCGCCAGACACACACATTCTACACACCAACACGTATAGTTGTTTTGTTGCCACTTCCCCCAATTATTCCAGAAATTCTGATGGAACGTTATCTATCCATTCTGCCTTATTTGTTCTTAAGTCGTCCTAAGTTCTGTTTAGTTCTGATTCTAATACTGGATCCCTTATCTCTTCTAAATCGATTCCCGTTTCTTCTTCCATCACACCAGGCAAATCTTCCCCTTCATAGAGGGGTAACAGTGGATTTCCCATTGCACTCTCAATGTCACCACCCTTGCTCTTAATTTCACCAAAGGTTGTTTTGACTTTCCTATACGCTGAGTCTGTCCTTCCGACAATAATTTCTTTTTCAATTTCTTCACATTTTTCATGAAGCCATTTCGTCTTAGCTTATTTCATTCCTCATCAACTTGTATTTCTGTATTCCTGAATTTCCCTGAACATTTTTGTCCCTTCTTTCATCGATAAACTGAAGTATTGCTTCTGTTACCCACGGTTTCTTCACAGTTACCTTCTTTTTCTTTCCAACTTCCATGTTTGCCTTTTTTAGAGACGTCCAATCCTCTTCAACTGTACTGCCTACTGGGCAGGTATACATGCCAACATCGCAAGCTGAAGGTGAAGAAACAGGGAAAGTATATGAGGATATTAAAAGCGTAATACAGCATGTATAGGGAGATGAAAACCTAATAGTCATGGGCAACCGGAAAGCAGTTGCAGGGAAGGAGTAGAAGAAAAGGTCACATGAGAATCTTGGCCAAACCTAAAGCCTTAAAGAACTTTAAGCATATCCTGTCATTTCTTAGCACTTCCACATCCCACTTCTTTACGTAATGATTCTTGCTGACTAATCTCTTAAACTTCAGCCTATTCTTCATCACTACTACTGCAGTAGCCACCAGAAAGATTGCGGGAGGCGCACATCGGCATGGTGCGTCACGGATGGTAGTTGCCTCAAGTAAAGTCCCGTCCACCAGAGAGCACACGAGAATTCAGCCGCGCCCTCTGTCGGCGGAACAACAACTCAGGCAGCACGAGCCGTGCCCAGTAAGTTTTACATCGGGCATGCCTAGCAGACAGTTCCCGGTCTACACTAGGTGAAGTGCGACGGACAACGTGAATCGTGTTAATACACAATTGGCGACGAGTAGGGTCGTTCTTTCGCATGTTGCGTCATCGTTCCAGTTTCGCAGCTTATCCACAGTATGGAGGATTTAGTGCGGGTTTTGGCTTAGCAGCAGACGGAGCTCATCGCCACCATGAAACAAGCGCTTCCGGCGTTGCTCTCCACACAGTCTGCTCCAGCGCCGTTCCCTCCTCCCTTTCCCCCGTGTGACGAGATGGCAGAGGAATGGGACAGATATGAACATTGCCTTCTGCAGCATTTCCAGGCATTTCATGTTGCCGATGCGGAGGTATGTCGTGCTCTTTTCTTGTCTTGGGTATCTCCCTCGCTGTATTAAGTTTTGCAGCAGCTAGTGCCGTTGCAGGAACCCTCGTCCTTGTCTTATGACGCGTTGTGTTCATTGCTGTCTTCATATTATCGCCGCCGCACGCATGTTGTGGTGGCTAGGGTCGAGTTCTATCAATGCAAGAAACAGCCCCACCAGTCTTACTAGGCATGGGCTGTTACCCTGCACAGTCTTAGTCGCAAGTGTCATTTTGTCACGGAGCAGTCGCAAGAGTCGTATGCCCACATTATGGTGCGCAACGTCATTGTTCATTCGGCCCCTGATAGGGAGGTCTGGCAACGGGCCCTGCAGTTGGAAGACCCTTCCCTCGAGGAAGTCCTGTCCATTGCTCAATCGTATGAAGTCTGTCACACCGCAGGTCAACAGTTGAAAGTGTGGTGCAATGTCGCGGCAGTTCGGGGCGGCGCGGCCGGGTCCACTGCGTCCGGGGTGGACGACGTGCGAGCGGTACAATCCGGCCGTTATGGCCGCTCCCGCATGGCGTGTAAACAGAGTTCTGGCCGCTGGCCCCTGTTACTGTCCTGTGCGTCATGCTATATACATCAGGATTGGTCAGAGTGCCCCCAGTGTTGGGCCGTTTGTCGCACATGTAATAAAAAGGGACACATTGCTAAAGTTTGCCGCTCAGCCTCAAAATAATCGAAGGAAGCAGGTACAGAGGACATGGATGTTGACATTCAGGAAGTTTCATCGGGCCAGGCTCCCGACGCATCGGCACACAAACTCTTTATCGATGTGTCAGTTCGGTCATGCCGATTACAACTGCAAGTAGATACGGTTGCAGTAGTTTCCTTGCTGAATGCACAAACTTACTCCGACCTTGGGTCGCCCCCATTGGCGCCAGTTTATCGGCGTCTCCGCGGTTATGGTAAACAGTTCATTCCCCTACTAGGTCAATTCACTACCGATGTTACTTACAAATCATTCACTCGGCCTCTTACTTTTATTGTTGTCAGTGATGCGAGCTCCGCTAACCTTTTTGGATTGGATGCCTTTCAAGCCTTCGGTTTTTCTATCGCAGACACCATACAGTTGGTCTCCAAAGATGTTCCCTATCAATCATTGGAATCTTTGACCTCTGACTTTAAGGATATCTTTGAGGAGGGCCTGGGGCGTATTTCAGATTTTTTAGCTCACTTAACATTGACGGCGTCGGCCACCCGCATTTTCTATGTGCGAGGCAGATCCCCTTGGCTCTCCGCCCTCAGGTAAAAGCAGATCTACACCGGCTGACAGCCCTCGAGGTCGTTCTTCCCATTTCTTCTAGTGAGTCGACTACGCCCCTCGTTATTGTCAGGAAATCCTCGGGAAAATTACGTCTTTGTGGCGATTTCAAGGCCACCATTAATTCCTAATTGGTGGACACCTATCCCTTGCCTCGTTCTGATGACTTGTTCTCTGACGTGGCGGGAGGCCAATATTTTTCGAAAATCGATCTTTCGGAGGCTTATCGTCAGATACCACTTGATGAAGACTCCAAACGGCTGGCGGTCGTCAACACCCCGTTTGGCCTTTACCAATACCAGCGGTTGGCCTTCGGAATATCCGGTGCCCCGGCGATATTTCAGCGTTATCTTGAGCACGTCACGTCAACAATCACTCATTGTATTAATTACCTGGACGACATAATTGTCACGGCTGCAGCACAAAGGAACACTTGCATAACCTTCGAACCCTCTTTCTCAAATTCAGGTCCGTGGGCCTGCATTGCAACCTACGTAAGTCAAACTTCTTCCAACCATCCATTGAGTATGTGGGCTACACCATCTCTCGACACGGCGTCCGGCCGCTAGGAAGTTTGGTCCAAGGTATCGTCGACCTTCCGCGGCCCGCTTCGCTGAAGGAGTTACAAGCTTTTTTAGGCAAGATTGCCTATTACCACCAGTTCATTCCCAGGGCTTCCTCCATAGCCCGCCCCCTGTACTGCCTTCTGCGTAAGGGTGTTCCTTTGATTGGTCGCCTGCATGCGAGCACGCATTCACCTCGTTGAAGGGCCTCCTCACGTCAGCACCTTGTTTGGCTACTTTTGACCCCAATAAGCCGTTGGTCCTGGCTACAGATGCTTCGCAGTATGGGGTGGGGGCGGTCCTGGCCCATCGCAACGCGGATGGCTCCGAGCAGCCACTGGCATTTGTGTCTAAAACTCTTAGTCCCGCACAGGCCCATTACTTCCAGGTGGAAAAAGATGCTTTGGCCATTGTCTACGCTGTTACCAAGTTTCACCCTTTCTTGTACGGCACGAAGTTTCAGTTAATCACCGACCATAAGCCATTAATATCGTTATTTGGTCCCGCCTCTCAGATTCCGGATAGGGCGGCCCACAGACTGCAGCGCTGGGCCTTGTTCCTCTCTAAGTACCATTATGACATTCATTTTGGCCCTACCAGACAGCATGCCAATGCTGACGCTCTTTCCCGTCTTCAGGTGGGCCCGGATCCTAAGTTCAATCGCGAGGAGATTATGTGTTTTCATTTGGATGCGGCGTCCCACAAAGCGGTTGATAGCTTCCCGATCACTAGTTCAAGAGTCACCAGGGAAACGGCAGCTGACCCGGTTCTCCGGCAAGTAGTTCGCCTCGTTCAGCAGGGGTGGTCATCCCGACCTCCAGGCCGGGCCTTGGACCCTCTTCGTGATTATTTTGTTCTACAAGACTGCCTCTCGGTCTTGGAAGGAGTTCTCCTTCTGGCTACTGATGATACAGCTCCTCGTGTGGTTGTTCCCTCAAGTTTGCGAAGGGAGGTCCTCACGTTATTACATGAGGGGCACTGGGGTGTTTCCTGTACTAAAATTTTGGCTCGCAGACGTGTACTGGCCCGGTATTGACAGAGAAATTGAGCACTTGGTGGTCACCTGTTCCCAGTGTGCGAGCCAATAGGTGTCTCTCACGTCAGCGTTCTTTTCATGGCCGCCTGCAACCCATTCATGGGAACGTGTTCACATAGATTTTGCGGGCCCACTCAATGGCTTTTGGTTCACTGTCATTGATGCTTATTCCTGATTCCCATATGTGGTTCGCTGCTCCTCAACCACTTCAGAAGTTGCCATCCAGGCACTCGCAAAAACCTTTTCTGTGGAAGGTCTGCCAGTCACCTTGGTATCGGACAATGGGCCTCAGTTTATTTTGCAGACCTTCCTGGATTTCTGTAGGCGCTTCGGTATTCGGCACGTTTGCTCTCCCCCCTTTCATCCACAATCGAATGGGGAAACCGAGCACATGGTGTGCACATAAGACGCAGATGAAAAAGTATGTGCACGAATTTCCTGCGGAGGAGGTGTTGACGTTTTTCCTGACGGCATACTGGACCACACCGATGGGAGAACACAGCACCGCAGAGCTCCTCCACGGGCACCAACCAAGGACTCTGCCGCCACCTCCTCCAGCCTGGTCTTCGCCAGTCTTCGCAAAATGAGGTACCTGGCTTTCCACTGCATATGTCGGTCTGGGCATGTGGGTTTGGTCGCAATCCACGTTGGATACCGGTGGTGGTCCTGCGCCGCAATGACTGCCAGCTCTATACCTTGCAGGCGGGGGACCGGGAGGTACGTCGTCACCAAAATCAGCTACGTCCACATTTGGGCACCCACCCTCCGACACCTCAGGCGCTGGCTTCCGCATTGCCGGCACCCGTGTTGTTTTCTCAGGGGACGCTACCGCCCCTCCCACCTGCGACTCCGCCACACTGTGATGGTTCTCAGCCTTGGCGGCCTCCAGTAGCTCCAGCACCAGCATCGCCATCGTTAGAGATGCCCCAGCGAGAGCCAGCCTCCTCGCAGGCCCGGTTTTTCAGGAGGCTGGTTTACCTGTGGTCGAGCCTTCCCCATCGTCCCCGCCAGTGGGTCTTGCCCCTCCCGAGGTGGAACGGGATCTGGAGTTCGCCAGCTTGTCGCCCGTTGTGTCCCGGGCTCTGGTGGTGAGACAATGGGGGCCTCTTCCTGTGGGTCACTTCCAACCGTATTCGAAGGTTCCGGCTCGAGGGTTGGCAGATCCCGCCGACTCCAGCATTCCAATGGACGTCGAGGTCATTGCTACTGCACGACGCTCCACCTTCCGACGCAGTGGATCACAGTGGTTTCACCCCCTGAAGGAGGAGGAGTGCAGTAGCCACTAGAAAGATTGTGGGAGGCGCACATCGGCACGGCACGTCACGGACAGTAGTTGCCGCAAGTAAAGTCCCGTCCACCAGAGGGCACGCGAGAATTCGGCTGCATCTTCTGCCGGCGGAACAACAACAACAACAACTCGGGCACGGCTCCTGCTGCCTGTCAGTTTTACATCGGGCATGCCTAGCAGACAGTTCCCGGTCTACACTAGGTGAAGGGTGACGGACAACGTGAATTGTGTTAATACAACTACATTTTGATCCGAGTCTATATCTGCTCGTGAGTATGCCTTACAATCCAGCATCTGATTTCGGAATCTCTGCCTGACCATGATGTAATCCAACTGAAATCTTCACGTATCAACCAGCTTTTTCCAAGTATACCTCCATCTGTTGTGATTCTTGAACAGAGTATATGCTATTACAAGTTGAAATTTATTACAGAACTCCATTAGCCTTACTCCTCTCTCATTCCTTGTCCCAAGCCCATATTCTACTGTGACCTTTTCTTCTACTCCTTTCCCTGCAACTGCATTCCAGTCGCCCATGACTAATAGGTTCTCATCTCGCTATACATGCTGTATTACCCTTTTAATATACTCATATACTTTCTCTGTCTCTTCATCTTCAGCTTACGATGTTGGCACAAGCTGGACTATCGTTGTCGGTGTTGGTTGGCTGTCGATTGTGATAAGAAAAACCCTATCACTAAACTGTTCACAGAAACACACTCTCTGCTGTACCTTCTTTTTCATAATCAATCCCACTCCCCTTATGCAATACAATTCATTATGAATCTGCTGTTGAGATTACCCACTACTCATCTGACAAGAAATCCTTGTCTTCTTTCCATTTTCCTTCACTGACCCCTACTATATCTAGATCGAGCCTTTGCATTTCCCTTTTCAGATTTTCTATCTTCTCTACAACAGTCAAGCTTCTGAAATTCCATGCCCCAACACGTAGAACATTATCCTTTTGTTGGTTATTCAATCTTTTTCTCATGGTCAACCCCCATTGGCAGTCCCCTCCCGAAGGGGGGACTATTCCGGAATCTTCCACCAATGGAGAGGTCGTCGTGACACTTCTTTCAATTACAGGCCACATGTCCTGTGGATACATGTTATGTATCTTTAATGTGATGGGTTCCATTGCCTTTTGCATTGTCATACCGTTAATTGTTGCTAATTCTTCTGCCTTTAGGGGCAGTTTCCCACCCCAAGGACAAGAGAGTGCCCTGAACCTCTGCCTGCTCCTTCACCCATCTTTGACCAGGTCGTTGGCAGAAAGAGAGTGACTTCTTATGCTGGAAGACTTTGGATTCAAATGCTGATTATCAATCAAAATTTAAGCAGTGGCAGGTTTCAAACCCAAGACCAAGGATATTTTGACTACTAGTCGAAGATGCTACCTCCAGACCACATGTCTCCAAACATTCTGCCAAACAGAGCTAATTTATCTCCCCACCCGTATCCTGCTATCCCTCCCCGTTCCCTGTCCTACCAAGGGTTGCTGCTTTCATTCAATGTGACATGCATAGTGGCCATGTGTCCATGAGGCATGTGTGTGCTCATTTTTCTTTTCTGAAGAAGGCTCTGGACAAAAGCCAACACCTAACAGATTTTTCATTGTGCCTATCTGCAACTCAACTTTTCATCTTCATGGTAAGTAGCAATCTATCCTTTTCGTAATATTGTTGACATTCCAATGTGGGCTTTCCACTGTTTAATACAGACATCTTTCATATTTATAATCTGCATAATGTCAATAAACATATACAACATCAACTGGATAAAATCAAATTTCTGTCAAATCGTAACGTCCAGCACAAAACCTCTATATAGAAGACTATCCAAAGAAAGAATGAATATGAACATCACATTTCATTTGTCTGACCAACATCATAACTACTGTAAAAAATATATATATTCTAAGAGAAGTTTGCACTTCTCCAAAGAAGGCCAGTGATGGTAGGAGCCTCTACGTTTGCATCCAGGGAGGTACTTCTTGCCACGAAGTTACTACAATCGCCATCCCATCCTGAAGACACGTGTCATCCCTCAGCACGTTTTTCCACATGCAAATACAATAACTATGGGAATACATACGGGTATACATCTCTCCTCCATGGTGATATGTAACACAATCCATGGAGCATACAAATAACTTACAAATTAATGAACTACACTCATTAATTCATTCATTGTGTTAAACAGATCTCATCAAGAAGGAGAACCCTCTTCGATGTGGAATGAAATAAAGCATACATTAACATACAACAAAGGTATCAGATGGATAAAACCTACATCATCATTATTAAGATTATTATTATTATTACTATTTATTATTATTACTGCTAATAACATTATTATTACTAAGTTTATTGGTTACATTAGACCACCTGAGACATTCCACACTCAATTTCTCTTTGAAGTTCGTACTGTTTGGTTCTTGCCATCCGCTCAATACCATTTCATTCTTTCCAGTCATAATTTTTTAATTTTCTCAATTTGTCTGAAACCCTTGTGTGTGTCCTTTCTGCTGAAAATTTGAGGTTCTCAAGAAGATTAATAATTCTATCTTTTTTGTTCTCCGTCTGTTTTCGGGATTACAATCGCTTTTAGAAGATGTGGAATTTTTCTGATCCATTTTCCTCTTGTCTTACTTCTAAGATTTCCCTTCATAAGTTATAGTGAAATGCTGTTTCCTTGTATTCGCTTGGTATGACAGAAATCAGAGGTGGTTTTCTCCTTCATTATCCTGGTGACTGGGTCAATCTCTCAACAGAAAGTCTCACTGGGCAAGATCCTCCAGACTCCTTCACCCTGGTAGTTTTTACTCTTCTTTCAGTTTCAAGGACTTGATTGGTTCTTTCATTTTTGATTTGGAACTGGATTTTGCTAGAATAAGTGGCTTCCAAGAGAACTACAATTTTATCGTGTTAGAAATTAGTGTCTATTAACAATCATTTCTGTTATACACAATCATTTCTATTGTACACTGACCATGTTACAAACTGAGTTTTTTTTTCATTTTCCTGCTTCTGTTTATCCACATTTCTTTTTCACATAAGTTGTGCTTGTTGAGTTCTTCACGATATTTAAATTGTAGAACTATGTTAATTTTCTGTCACAAAATAAGCTTTCAGCCAGCAAGGTCTTTGTCAAAAACACACAACACACAAAAAACACACACACACACACACACACACACACACACACACACTCGCATGTACGTGTGCGCAAACGCAATAGCAACCCACACACACATGAACACAGTCCTTTTCGTAATATTGTTACATTCTTTCCTAGATTTCCCTTTTTGTTTGATTAATTTTCAATTTCTAATTATGTTTATTTTCTGACTGACTATGAATAATGATACAATGGTTTCATGGGCACAATCTCAGCTTTCTCAAAGGATATCTGTAATCCTATTTTTAAGGCAATGTTTTGCAGATGGGTGATCTGGGCATGAACCTTTTCCATGTCATCCACAAACCCAAGGTAGGCTGTTTTTATTAAGGGTTTTGCTCCAAATTTGTTTTCAGTAGATATTCTTTTTGCCAAATTCTAATTATGTACTTGAGGAACACATTGGTCTAAGACCATTTTTTTTACTGTGAAATCTTTTGAAATTTCTTCCCCGAATCTTGGAATTTGTGTTGGTTAACCCCTCACTGCTACTGACCATGTGCTGAAAAGTAATGTCTCCAAATTTTTTATGCTTAATATCTTTATTTTTCATGTCTACATATTTATTTCACAACATAATCACACTGGTGACAAAATTTCTCCCAACAAGAGACCAGTTTGTTGGTACCGCCACTGTAAAACGCTTGACCCTGTTGAGGGCCACACTGTAACTTCTGGTTGCACTGCTTCGGCACTTTCAAAGTGAAGTCCAGAAAGATGACCAAGTTTTGGAAACAGATGAAAATCAGATAGGGCCAAATCAGGATTGTATGTAGGATGAGTGATGACAGTGAATCCAAGGCATCAGATTGTTGCAGGTGTCACAGCACTTGTGTGTGGTCCCATTGTCACACCGAAAGAGTGTGTTCCCCATGGGTGGACAAACTCTTCCAATTCGAAACTCAATTACAGCATGTTGTTTCTCATGTACCGACATAGTTATGTAACACACCTCCATGTTGCACGCTGCAACTTGGAAATTTGTGGTAAGTTCCTATGGGACCAAACTGCTGAGGTCAATGGCCCCTCTGCTTACACACTACTTAATTTAACTTATGCTAAAGACAACACACACACACACACCCATGCCCAAGGGAGGACTCGAACCTCCGAAGGGGTGAGCTGCGCGAACCGTGGCAAGGAGCCACGGACCGTGCGGCTGCAACTTGGAATCCTCTAGCAGCAGAGACGTGCAAATATTTGGCCTTGAGAATGAAGATGTAGAATGTTAACAGCATTTGTTTTATTTAAAAAGCTTGAAGAGTTTCCACATAAAACATTTGGAGGTACACCTTCATACAAGCAGGACAGGACCTGAGCGTGGCAGGAGCATTAACGTCTGATACATATGTTACAAGGTCCTCTTAGTGAATGCTAGTGACATGGTAACATGGCATAACTTGTAGTGTCCCAAGCAGTTTGTACAGTTACTGATGGTTCCTTGATGTAACTCAGATGGAGAAGTGGCAATTCATTTGCTTTGTGGCTTCCTTTCTTTTGTTTAATTGTGTTTGAAAATGTATAAGCATGTGCTGTATGGCGATGAAATAGAACACATTCTTATGGAAAGTAATAATGAGAGAGAGATTTATCTTTCTTCACCCGAATCTGAGGACATTGGGCCTCTCGATCCTTGTCCTTTGACAATTCGTTGCATATCTGCCCCTTCCAGGAGAATGACTGACAGTTATACTGATGGCAAAGATGGCATGCCCACAGTGAAGAAAGGGCATTTTGTGGACAAATTTCAGTGGTATAGAAAAAAACTGAATTTTTGGGGTTCATGATCTTGATACAGCACATTCAAGTGTGAACCTTACTCTTCCCTATATGTTTTTTTAGACATTGTTCACAGAGCAGTTGGTCTCAATTATTGTAGACAAGACTAATATTTAGTATACGCAGTTCAGAATACTGCTATTTATGAGGAAAACCATTTGACGGCAAGGAAGGACACGGATACAGCAGAAATGTACTGTTGCCTGGCAGTAACACTTCTCATGGAAAGTAGTAAAAATCTGACATATTTTGAAAACTGCTCATGTGATCCTCTCCTTAAAACTTCGAATAAGGAAATAATGTCTAATGGAAGATATTTTTTCTTACTTCGAAGGCCACATTTTTTGCAGTGTCAGTGCTCTAGCTAATGATGATAGGCTGTACAAAATAAGATCAGTTGTTTCATACCTCAAAGCGAAGTTCAAAACAGCATTCACTCTGTTCCAGAACGTTTATATAGACAAAAATTTCCTACTGTTGAAGGGACCATTGCCTTTCAAACAGTACATTCCATCAAAAACAAGTCATTTTGGTATAAAAATATTTGTTCTGCATGATTGTGAAATGGGATTTATATTTGACTATTAGTCTATACTTGTGCAAAGTGTGACATAGTAGTCAGTGAGGACTATTTGGGAATTACAGGCAATATTGTGAGAACACTTTTGTACCTTATGTGGGGAGAGGCACACACTGCATGTGGACAACTGGTACACAAGTTCTTCTCTCTTCCTCTACTTGCATGAAGGAGGAACAAACACAGTAGGTACAATATGCATGAACTGGAAAGGTATGCCAAAACTTGAAGTCAAACTACGAAGAGGACTAATGGAATTTAGACCAACAAAAACTTCGGAGGCTTTAAAATGGCATGACAAAAGAGATATATGCATGTTGCCACAGAGCTGAAATTAAATCAGTGGGGAAATATGGACCAGCAGTGGACAAATGCAACATCCTACTTAGCTCTACTGAATGTGTTTGCAAAACCCTGGAATAGTTATAAAAAAAAAACCACCTCTGTTTTCACTCCTTAGACACGTGCATGCTAAATTTCCACATTATTTATAAAGTACGTACTGATAGCAAGTCTTCAGCTGCCAGATTTCAGGGCAAGACTTTGAGTTTTGCCATGCCACGGGTTCATTTCAGTGTGTGTGTGTGTGTGTGTGTGTGTGTGTGTGTGTGTGTGTGTGTGTGTGTGTTCGCACGCACGCGGTTATTACTAGGAAAAGAGCTAGTCCGTGATAGCTAGTGTGAATGCTGTTTTTTGTTATGGGTTTCTGTTCCCCACGCATTGATCTGCTGTAGGTGATGGTTGCATTTCCTTATTTTACATACTGCTCCAACGAGGAAATTTCATTATTGATTAATCTTGCATTTGACATTTAAGTGTTTGGCTGACGACTTATACATCCACTCGCAAACTATTTTTCTATTTTTCATGTAGGAATGAATGAATGATTTCCACTCTCCAATAGCATGTGGGAAAAATGAACAGCTAAATCTTTCCATTCAGGCTCTGATTCCTCTTACTATGATGGTCATTCCTCCATATGTACGTGGGAGTTAACAAAATGTTTTGGCATTTGGGGGAGAAATTTTGTGGAAAGGTCTCACCACAGTAAAAATATCTTTGTTTTAACAATTCTACACCTATTTGCTAATTATATCTGTAATACTCTAATACTCTCTCCCCTATATTGCACCAATACAAAATGAGCTGACCATATTTGAACCATTTCAGTGTCTCCTATCAATGCTTTGTGGTGAATCCCACACCATCCTGCAATGCACTAGAAGAGAATGGAAAAAGGTATTAAGTGATTTCTTCAATACCGCTTCACAAACTCACCTTTCAAAATAAAATAGACATTGTGAAACACTACAGATTCTTAAGACACCACTACCTACATTCCTAACAAATATTGTTACTGTTCTGTTCTCTTCTTGTCTGCACACATTTGACATCATTGTTGTGACTCGCCGATCTTTCAAAGTGCCGCTGCGCAGTTACGAGCGTCCTCTACATGTGGCGTTGTCTGCCAGCAGCCGCTAGACTCGGACTCAGTTATGATTTGACTGTTAAAGTGACACACGTCTTACTCTGTTTACTTGATCTGTGACTTTCATGTATTGCGTCGTCCTTGAAATATATTTGTTCAACTTGAAGTTATAACAATTGGCGAAGAGGTAGTGAATTTTTCATTTTCATCGTTGACCCACATGTTTCTATGGCTACTTCAGAGCAACTTTTGCAAGGTCTCATAGAACAGGAAACACTTCTCACAAACGCGATTCGTGATTTTGTCGTGGCATCAAATGTGAGGCGTCTCTTGTTGTTGTCTCTCCTTCCTTTTCCTCCTTACGACGAGACAGCGGAAGACTGGTCTGATTACGAATAACGTTTTCGACAGCACTTCTTGGCATTTGATGTTGCGGATGACCAAACATGTAAGTCTCTGTTCATTTCATGGATTTCACCTCAAATGTATCAGTTGTTGTCGCAAGTGGCTCCTTTGAAAGATCCTGCATCTTTGCCCTTTGCTGAAATGTGCTCATTTCTGTCCGTATATTTTCAAAAGCAAACGCATGGTTGCCTTTTATCATTGTCAAAAACAACCAAATCAATCCTATTGCGCTTGGGCTGCTGAACTTCATGGCCTCAGTAGAAAGTGTCAATTTGTTACTGAAGTTCACAAAGAATCCTACACCGATTCCATGGTACGGGATGCTGTTATCCGGTCGGCGCCCGACAAAGAAGTTAGGCAACGTGCCCTTCAGTTGGCAAATCCGACTCTAGATGAAGTCCTATCCATCGCTCAGTCTTTTGAAATTTATCGCACCACTGGAGTGCACATAGAGGCATGGGGTGACGTCGGGGAAATACAACCTCTGTGCGCTGTTGAAGCATGTGGCGTGTCCCCGCCGGACGACGTGGCCGCAGTACGCTCCCAGGCGCAGCCTCAGCCTAACCGTAAACAAACCTCCAAGAAACTGCAGCAAAACCCACGGCAACTTCCTTCATGTCCGCGGTGTTTTACAAAACATTTACAAGAAGATTGTCCACAACGTTGGGCCATGTGTCACAAATGCAAAAAAAAAGGGTCATGTGTCATCCATTTGCAAATCCGACTGTGTACATGATGTTCATGAACATGGCGCTGATTCTGATTACGAGTTATCTGTCAATTGCACTTCTTCCCTTTCAGAGAAGTTATTCCTCACTGTCCAAATACTTGGTCGAGATGTTTGCTTGCAGGTGGATACTGGTTCTGCTGCCACTATCATCAGTCTCAGACGTATCTTCAGTTGGGTTCTCCAATCCTGTCACCTGTCACTAGGCAATTACGGACGTACAATAAACAGATTTCTCTCTTGGAACAATTTGATGCTGAGGTATCTTACAAATCTGTCATTCGCACTGTTCCCATATTTGTGGTCAACCATAGTAGTTGTTGTTGTTGTGGTCTTCAGTCCTGAGACTGGTTTGATGCATCTCTCCATGCTACTCTATCCTGTGCAAGCTTTTTCATCTCCCAGTACCTACTGCAACCTACATCCTTCTGAATCTGCTTAGTGTATTCATCTCTTGGTCTCCCTCTACGATTTTTACCCTCCACGCTGCCCTCCAATACTAAATTGGTGATCCCTTGATGCCTCAGAACATGTCCTACCAACCGATCCCTTCTTCTGGTCAAGTTGTGCCACAAACTTCTCTTCTCCCCAATCCTATTCAATACTTCCTCATTAGTTATGTGATCTACCCATCTAATCTTCAGCATTCTTCTGTAGCACCACATTTCGAAAGCTTCTATTCTCTTCTTGTCCAAACTATTTATCGTCCATGTTTCACTTCCATACATGGCTACACTCCATACGAATACTTTCAGAAATGACTTCCTGACACTTAAATCAATACTGGATGTTAACAAATTTCTCTTCTTCAGAAACGCTTTCCTTGCCATTGCCAGCCTACATTTTATATCCTCTCTACTTCGACCATCATCAGTTATTTTGCTCCCCAAATAGCAAAACTCCTTTACTACTTTAAGTGCCTCATTTCCTAATCTAATTCCCTCAGCATCACCCGACTTAATTAGACTACATTCCATAATCCTTGTTTTGCTTTTGTTGATGTTCATCTTATATCCTC
The DNA here is from genome assembly GCF_023864345.2 of Schistocerca serialis cubense. Lineage (NCBI taxonomy): Eukaryota > Metazoa > Arthropoda > Insecta > Orthoptera > Acrididae > Schistocerca > Schistocerca serialis. Next base: position 225,196,955 of record NC_064647.1, on the reverse strand, counting down.
CTTTCAAGACACTGTCCATTCCATTCAACTGCTCTTCCAAGTCCTTTGCTGTCTCTGACAGAATTACAATGTCATCGGCGAACCTCAAAGTTTTTATTTCTTCTCCATGAATTTTAATACCTACCCCGAATTTTTCTTTTGTTTCCTTTACTGCTTGCTCAATATACAGATTGAACAACATCGGGGAGAGGCTACAACCCTGTCTTACTCCCTTCCCAACCACTGCTTCCCTTTCATGTCCCTCGACTCTTATAACTGCCATCTGGTTTCTGTACAAATTGTAAATAGCCTTTCGCTCCCTGTATTTTACCCCTGCCACCTTTAGAATTTGAAAGAGAGTATTCCAGTCAACATTGTCAAAAGCTTTCTCTAAGTCTACAAATGCTAGAAACGTAGGTTTGCCTTTCCTTAATCTTTCTTCTAAGATAAGTCGTAAGGTCAGTATTGCCTCACGTGTTCCAGTGTTTCTACGGAATGCAAACTGATCTTCCCCGAGGTCGGATTCTACTAGTTTTTCCATTCGTCTGTAATGAATTCGTGTTAGTATTTTGCAGCTGTGACTTATTAAGCTGATAGTTCGGTAATTTTCACATCTGTCAACACCTGCTTTCTTCGGGATTGGAATTATTATATTCTTCTTGAAGTCTGAGGGTATTTCGCCTGTTTCATACATCTTGCTCACCAGATGGTAGAGTTTTGTCAGGACTGGCTCTCCCACGGCCGTCAGTAGTTCCAATGGAATATTGTCTACTCCGGGGGCCTTGTTTCGACTCAGGTCTTTCAGTGCTCTGTCAAACTCTTCACGCAGTATCGTATCTCCCATTTCATCTTCATCTACATCCTCTTCCATTTCCATAATATTGTCCTCAAGTACATCGCCCTTGTATAGTCCCTCTATATACTCCTTCCACCTTTCTGCTTTCCCTTCTTTGCTTAGAACTGGGTTTCCATCTGAGCTCTTGATATTCATACAAGTCGTTCTCTGATCTCCAAAGGTCTCTTTAATTTTCCTGTAGGCGGTATCTATCTTACCCCTAGTGAGATAGGCCTCTACATCCTTACATTTGTCCTCTAGCCATCCCTGCTTAGCCATTTTGCACTTCCTGGCGATCTCATTTTTGAGACGTTTGTATTCCTTTTTGCCTGTTTCACTTACTGCATTTTTATATTTTCTCCTTTCATCAATTAAATTCAATATTTCTTCTGTTACCCAAGGATTTCTACTAGCCCTCGTCTTTTTACCTACTTGATCCTCTGCTGCCTTCACTACTTCATCCCTCAAAGCTACCCATTCTTCTTCTACTGTATTTATTTCCCCCATTCCTGTCAATTGCTCCCTTATGCTCTCCCTGAATCTCTGTACAACCTCTGGTTCTTTCAGTTTATCCAGGTCCCATCTCCTTAAATTCCCACCTTTTTGCAGTTTCTTCAGTTTTAATCTACAGGTCATAACCAATAGATTGTGGTCAGAGTCCACATCTGCCCCTGGAAATGTCTTACAATTTAAAACCTGGTTCCTAAATCTCTGTCTTACCATTATATAATCTATCTGATACCTTTTAGTATCTCCAGGGTTCTTCCATGTATACAACCTTCTTTCATGATTCTTAAACCAAGTGTTAGTTATGATTAAGTTATGCTCTGTGCAAAATTCTACCAGGCGGCTTCCTCTTTCATTTCTGTCCCCCAATCCATATTCACCTACTATGTTTCCTTCTCTCCCTTTTCCTACACTCGAATTCCAGTCACCCATGACTATTAAATTTTCGTCTCCCTTCACAATCTGAATAATTTCTTTTATTTCATCATACATTTCTTCAATTTCTTCGTCATCCGCAGAGCTAGTTGGCATATAAACTTGTACTACTGTAGTAGGTGTGGGCTTCGTATCTATCTTGGCCACAATAATGCGTTCACTATGCTGTTTGTAGTAGCTTACCCGCATTCCTATTTTCCTATTCATTATTAAACCTACTCCTGCATTACCCCTATTTGATTTTGTGTTTATAACCCTGTAGTCACCTGACCAGAAGTCTTGTTCCTCCTGCCACCTGCCACTTCAACCATAGTAATGCGGAGAATCTTTTTGGTTTCGATGCCTTTCGCGTTTTTAGGTTCTCCATAGATGACTCTGTCAATATCGTCTCTGATGCTATTCCTTATGCTGAATTATTGATGACATTTTCATCCCTTTTTTCTCCTTGGTTAGGCCGTGCAAACGACTTGGAAGCTCATATCACTCTCAAACCCAGTGCTCGGTCTAAATTTTTTCCTATGGCCCTTCGTGATCGGGTCAAACGGGAGCTAGATCGTCTCACTGCTTCAGGGGTCTTGCTTCCTGTCACTTCCAGTGAGTGATCCTCTCCTGTCATCGTCATTGCTACACCAAATGGTGCTATTCGTCTCTGTGGCGATTTCAAGGCCACTGTAAATGCTCCATGGCTTATCGACACTTACCCTATGCCTCAACCTGAAGAATTGTTCACTAAACTTGCTGGAGGCCAGTATTTTTCTAAACTTGACCTGTCAGAAGCTTATCATCAACTTCCTCTTGATGCTGTTTCCCAGCAGTTTCTGGTCCTTAACATGCCTTTCGGCCTCTATCAATACCAACGATTGCCATTCGGGGTTGCCAGTGCACCTGCTCTCTTTCAGAGATTCTTGGAACAATTATTGTTCACTGTCCCTGGGTGTATAAATTACCAGGATGACATTGTTGTCACTGGCTCCACCACTGAAGAACATCTTCAGAATCTCCGCACACTTTTTCATGTCTTGCAGACTGCCGGTCTCAAGTGTAGTCTTCAGAAATCAATTTTTCAGGCATCTATCACGTACTTGGGATGGTATCACGTACTCGGGATGGTATTCGACTGCTTCAACAAACCGTCACTGTGATCAATGCCCTTCCTCGCCCTACATCTGCTAAGGAACTGCAGGCCTTCTTGGGGAAAATAGCATACTATTACAGGTTTTTACCATCTGCTGCTTCAGTGGCTCAGCCGTTGCATCGCCTGTTGCATAAAAACGTGCCTTTTCACTGGTCCACGTCATGCGATGCGGCTTTCCAGAAATTGAAGACTATGCTGAAACAGGCCCCGTGCCTGGCTACTTATCGACCTGGCCAACATCTTGTTCTTGCCACGGACGCCTCTCAATATGGGGTCGGTGCAGTCCTTGCACACCGTTTTTCAGACGGCTCTGAACAACCCATTGCTTATGCCTCCAAAACGCTCACGGATACCCAACAAAAGTATTCTCAAATTGAAAAAGAAGCTTTGGCCATTATTTATGCTCTTCATAAGTTTGGTGTTTTTCTCTATGGATCCAAATTTCATCTTGTTATGGATCACAAACCACTTGTTTCCTTGTTTCATCCATCAACGTCACTTCCCGACAAGGCTGCACACCGCCTCCAGCGTTGGGCTCTTTACTTGTCTCGTTTCAATTATGAGATTCATTTCTGGCCGACGGCTCAACATGCGAATGCTGATGCACTGTCTCGCCTTCCCATGGATCCTGATCTGGCATTCGACAGGGACGAACTTTTGTGTTTCCACCTGGATGTTGCTGAGCAGCGGGTTGTGGATGGGTTCCCCATCACCGGGGACCGGCTGGCAGCCGCTACGGGTTCTGACCCTACCCTCTCCCAGGTTAAATGCTGTATTCAGAAGGGTTGGCCGGATCGTCCACCTGCTAAGACTTCTGATCCGTTGTGGAACTACTACGCTTTACGTTACCGCCTCACGGTTAGGGAAGGTGTTCTACTCCTTTCCACCGAAAATGCTTCACCGTGTGTTGTGGTATCTGCGTCTTTGCGTGCTTCGGTCTTGCGCCTCCTTCACCAAGGGCACTGGGGTGTCCCTCGCACAAAATCTCTGGCGCGTGCTGTCATGTGTATTGGCCCGGCATCGACTCTGAAATCGCACACATGGCCCTTGTGCGTCACAGGCCGCCGCCCCGAAGTCATCTTTGTCACCGTGGCCTCCGCCTGAGAAGCCCTGGGAGCATATTCATGCTGACTTCGCGGGACCTTTTTTAGGTACTTATTGGCTTCTTGTTATTGACGCCTACTCTTACTTTCCTTTCATTGTCCGTTGCATGTCGCCTACCACCACGGCAACCACCAATGCTCTAGCTCGCATTTTCTCTTTGGATGGCCTTCCCTCTACTCTTGTTACTGATAATGGTCCGCAATTTTCCTCTTCCCATTTTGCGGATTTTTGTGCCCATCACAGCGTCATGCATGTCACGGCCCCTCCATTCCATCCACAGTCAAACAGTGGGGCTGAACGACTAGTCTGCACATTTAAAGCTCAGATGAGGAAACTCCTGACTTCTTCTGCTGCTGATGATGATGTGCCTCTCCAATTTCTGGCTTCTTACCGTTTCACCCCCATGGGTGACCACAGCCCAGCTGAGCTCTTACATGGCCGACAGCACCGCAAGCTACTTCATCTTCTGCGGCCTTCCACCTCACAGCCACGGGTGCCTTCGCTTGGCCGGTTCACCGCCGACGACCTTGTATGGGTACGGGGATATGGCAGGCGGCCAAAATGGAGTCCTGGCCGCATCTTACGACACCATGGCCGACGCCTGTATGAAATCCAGACGGACACGGATGTTGCAGTGTGTCATTCGGACCAGCTTCAGCCTCATGTGCCGGCAACGCCTGTTCCGGATGCCGCTACATCATCTTCGACTCTACCTGACGCTCGGGATACTGGAATCTCTCATTAGTCACAACGCAGTCCTCTCACCATCACATCGGTGCCAGCACAAGAACTGACGCCAACAGGAGACGTGCCCATGCAGGAACCAGATGACCACCATCTGTCGGAGCAACTCTACTCGCCTCCTTCTCCTACGGACACGGACACATCACCCATGTCTCCTGTTATAACAACCAGACTTGCCGCAACGGGCAGATTGTTGCACGGGGATCCAGCAGATTCGATCCCCACGTCTCCAGTCGTCTCGACCCGTTATCATCGGGGGCACTTCCGTCCGTACGGGAAGCCTCCTTCTCGAGACTTTACGGCCAGTCAAACACCTCCTATGGACGTTAGTTATCTACAGGCCACCTCCATCAAGATCTGTGCAAAAACTTCAAAGGGGGGAAAAGTGTTGTGACTCACCGATCTTTCAAAGTGCCGCCACGCAGTTACGAGCGCCCTCTACATGCGGCACTGTCTCCCAGCCATGCAGCAGCAGCAGCGCCACCTAAGCAGCCAGCCAGCCAGCGGCTGCTAGACTCTGACTCAGTTATGATTTGACTGTTAAAGTGACACACGTCTTACTCTGTTTACTTGATCTGCGACTTTCATGTATTGCGTCGTCCTTGAAATATATTTGTTCAACTTGGTGTTATAACAATCATATGCTGCAACACTTATGTTAGAGGACAAAGCCAACATCTGGTATTGGTAGGTTCAGTTGATCACAGAAAAGCATGCATAGTGGACGCATTCTCTTTGGTGGATTTGTTGCACTTTCTAAATTATTTATTTACTGTATTGCATTTTGACACATTAGAAACAAATTTTTTGTGCATAATATTTACAACACAAAATCTTATAAACAAACGTCTAGAGCATTTATGTAACCTATCAACTTGGAGTCAGCAGCATATAGTCTCCTTGCCTAGCATCGTATGATCTTGTGGGGGCATTCTTCTGCGATTTGTCTGGTGGTCTGTGGATCACCCACATTCACAATGTGGGGATGGTTATTTATCCCATTTGTGTGCGCATTTCTTTTAGTACTGACCATGTTTTTCATGGCAAGTCAAAACCCAGCAGTTTTTGGGTGATACATGGGACACTATTATCATGCTCTAGTAATACTAAACTCAGCTTCCACAGCAACTATCACTTTTGCTGTTGCTGATGTAGAGTGGAGTCGGTTATCATTTTCATCATCAACACCTTGATGAACTGGTAGATTTTTGTTACCCACGATCTTTTTGTACTCATTCGTGAGATGGCAAGGTGTAATAGGGCCCAGTACTCTTAGCCATTTGGTAGATGTTGATTTGATAACATCAGCAATCATTCTCGAGTTGTTATTTTGTTTGACATCTATCTTTTGTGCAAATCGACTGTTTAGCCAAACTAGCACAATATTCAGCAGTTGAGAAGATAAGACCCAGAGCAAAAGAACGTGTGGTGGATAATGATGCTCTGATGCTCACCATGTTATTCCATATAGCTTTTGAATGACTGTGTGTCTCATTCCAATTTTGTAGCTGTTTTTGTTAAATGCCTTCTGAAAGACAGAATTCTATCTAGCATTATCTCTAGGTACCTTGGTGTTTTATTATGACTGAAGTAGTTCCAAACTGTATGTTGAGTTTTCTCCTGGCAAGTTTTATTATTTACACGGCAGCAGGAAACCTCAGTTTTGGTGGTGTTTGGTTGGAGTCTCCATTTAAGGAACTATTTTCTCACTACAACTAGGTCTCCATTACAATTTCTTCTGACTTTTCAATTGAGCTACATCTTGTTGCAAGTACCCAATCAAGAGTGTAACCAAACTTCCTCGATTCTGTTTATGGTATGTACGAGCTGAAAAGAAGAGGAACAAAGACTGATCCCTGTGGTAGACCATTAATCAATTTTCGTAGGGAGCTGATGTTGGATCCAAACACCCGGTCATTTAACATATTGTCAATCAGGCAAGTGACTGGTCTGCAAGGAATTGTGCCGTCTCCCGACACTATCATAGGCCACTAATAACTCAATGATTGCAGCTGCAGTTTTAAGAGTTCTTTAAAATCCTGCCTTGATGTAAGTGGTGAGTGACAGAACTTGATTTGTGCAGCTTTGTTTTGCTTGGAAACATGCTTCTTCGACCGGGACTGCTTCAAGTAACCTTGTACTTATTCTATTATGGATGAGCTGTTCTAGCAGCTTGTAGCCCACAGATAGTAGGTGTATTGGTCTATAGCTTTTAGGGGTATCAGCTGGTTTGGCATGTTTTAATACAGCAATTACCTTAGAGTATTTTTAATTCTCGTGTTATATTGCTGGTTTGCATAATATCTACGAAGAAATGAGTCATCCTTATTTTGTGTATCTGCCACAGTTTATTAGGTATTCAGCATGGATACTGTAAAAACCTGTAGCCTTTTCTAGCTTAACGTGTTTAAGTGCCGTTGAGACAACTTCACGAGTAAAGGAACAGGATTGTTTGGTTTTATGGCTTTGCCTTTTCAGGTTCTGGGTCCTTGTTTTACTTTGATGTAGGTGCTTTGTCTTTTGGTGCTCTGGATGTCACTACTAGATGTGAAACAATGGCATTTGGTTTAACTGTTGTCTTATTCCTTGGTATGGGGACACCAATTCCTAGTTCCCTTAACAAAGTTCAGGCTCATCTACATAGTGGTCTCAAAATTCAGACTTCCTGCTGTGTCCATTCACTTTTGCCATTTTGCTGCACCTAGCCTGTGTAGGAATTCATCTGATATTTCTTGATCACCATTTTCAAGGAAGTTTTGATACAACACTTCACTATTTTGGTACCAGTCAGGGATGGTAATTATGATGCTGAGAAATATTTTCCGAGTATTCTGTCAACAGAATACAGTCTTTGGTTTCCCTTGACCCACAACATTTTCTTCGAGATTGTTCCAGTTTAAGTCGTTCATACTTGTAGTCCCTAGGCAATTAGGTCAATCATTAACCTTTCAATTTGTGAAATTTAAACGAATTGCACAATACCTATTTTCTAAAAAAAACTGTGAGGTGATATCACATAGTTTTTGTTCAGGAAGCACTATAACTTTATCATCCAGTAGCTATCTTGTCTAAAACATTTGTGGATATCCCAGGCCAACAGCAATAAAAAAAAGGAGGAGTAATAGGGAAAATTAAGCTATACTCTTCAGTTTGGAATATAGATGGGTGCATCATAGAGTCGGTGAACAAACGCCAGCAGCCAATCTGAATGATCATTATGGGAGGGACGGGGGGGGGGGGGGGGGGGGGGGCAAACTGACACTTCTGGTCACATCCTTGCACACTATATGAGACAGACCAATGCAATGTGGGAGAAATGTGGGAGAACTCTGTTTGTCAGCACCCTTTTCCAGAGAGAAATGCCGTTTTGATGAGGTAATGAATTAATCCAGCACTTATGATGCAAGAGTTAATGCATAAATACTGGAGGAGAGAATTTCAGTGTAGAAAAATTTTGAATTAACAATAAAATAATCCTGGTATCCCCTAGACTGGCTGTGGCTTCACACATGGCATCACCTGAAAAGAATATAAGTGAGCTGCTCACACTGTACTCTAAATCATTTATAAAGAATACGAACTGCAGAGGGCCTAGACCTCTGCCTTTGGACACCCCACATTCAGCTGGATTCACTAGGTGACTGCCCATCAATTACTACAAACTGTCACTCTTCTGACAGGAATCTCAAGATGTCACAGAACTGAGACAATATTGCATACACCCACAATCTGATTAGAACCTGCTTTTATGAGGAATGGTGTCAAAAGTCTTGTGGAAATGTAGAAATCTAACTGACTCAAGATCCCACAGCAACAGCACTGATTAAACCATGAGAATAAAGAGCTAGTTCTGTTTCACTAGGAAGATATCTTCTTCCATAATGTTGGAACAGAGTAAATTTATCGAAGGAAAATTCAGTTGAGAAAACTAATAAATTGGTAGGCAGAATTGCTGGCTGCTACTTACCTTCAGTAGGTGAAATGAGTACTACTGCTGATCGACACACACACACACACACACACACACACACACACACACACACACACACTATTTGATCAAGGGTATTCAGACACCCCTGTGTAATGTGGAATTGACCACTGGATGTCACAAGAGGAGGACCCATCAGTACAAAAGGCAGTGAGCAGTACTGTATTCTCAGTTGAGAAACAATAACAGCAGAGTGTGTGTCGGGAGAGTGCAGTGACTTTGAATGTACAGGGTGATTATAATTAAAGTTAAAGTTTCAAAACGCTGTAGAAATAACACCACTGGTCACAATGACATCAAATTGCAATGTAATATTATCGGAGAAGGGGGAAAACATATGGCAGAAGAAAAAAAACAGTGTGAAAATTGATTAACAGATGATGCTGTATGTGTCAGAAAATGTAAATGAAACCACCTGTCGTGCACATGACCCATTAAAGTTGGTATAAATATGCCATATACACAGCTTTTCCTCCTTTCGTGTCTGCAACATTCACCATGGCTGCCTCAATACAGGCTCCAGCTCTGCTTGTAGAGCTGTATTACAAGAATTATGACTGTGCCGCATTGCTCTGCAGAAGTTCAGACACTGAAGAGTTTGAAAAAAGGTGTTAGTCCTACGACTGCTGTGGGTCTGGAGAAAATGATTCAGAAATTCGAAAAGACGGGTTCTTTTGGTGTGCAACCTGGTAGGAGGAGGAAACGAATTCATTCAAAATCAGTGGAAGCAGTGGCCACAGCTATGCTGAAGGAGATTAGTAGTGGTGTGCAAACGTGTAGTGCACAGAGAATTGCCCGACCATTAGACACACCTGTGAACACGGTGCGTAAAATCATATGAAACATCCTTCTTTGCTATCCATTCAAAATTACCCATGTGCACGAGTTGCTTCCTTTTGACCTGCCAGCTAGAGAGACCCTTGCTTTAGAATTTCTTGCTTGCATGGAACTGGACAATGATTGGCTGTGGAAGATTTTGTGGGCAGACGAAGCCCACTTCCATCTGACAGGATCAACCAGTACCACTTCATCCTGAAAAGGTCACTGTGTGGTGCGGGTTTACAGCATCATTTATCATAGGGCCATATTTTTTCGAAGAGACAGGTGCTTCCGGTACTGTTACCTGTACCGTCACTGGCAAGCCCTACGAGTGTCTTTTGCGCTACCACGTCATTCCAGCTCACCAACAGCGTGGATGAGATCATTTTTATGCAAGATGGCGCATCTCCGCACACTGCAAAACCAGTTAAGCAGCTGCTGAAGCGCCATTTCAGAAATCCTAGAATTAACAGCCCCCATTTCCCTAAAGCCTGGCCATCCCGATCCCCTGATCTTAATCCGTGTGACTTCTGGCTGTGGGGCTGTAAGATGTTGCGTTCAGTGTTCCGATTGCAAACTTGGCTGCATCGAAGGAAGGCATTGCGCAACACAATCTGAATGTAACTCTGGAAACACTTTGATCAGTCATGGATCATGCTGTTTCTCGATTTCAACTTGTTGCAGAAAATGGTGGACAGCATATTGAACATGTTTTGCACCAGTCACACAGAAATTAATAATCCAATTTGATTTTGATTTATGCTTTTTATGCGGTTCTTGGTCTCAGGACAATTTAAAACCGATGCCATTGATGCTTTTTATGCGGTTTTTGGCCTCAGAACAATTAAAAACCGATTTTTCCCATCCGACATGATATGACCTTGCTGTGATGGATGGGCTTACATAACTAACAGTATCACACCTGTACACCCATGCACACTGAGTAGTAAGTTACTTTAACATCACACATACATCATAGGCATTGCTGTACGATTCAGTTATCATTTGCAGTTGACCACTATTAAAATATAAAGCTTACAGTGCCAATCTATTGCTAAATTTGATAACTATTTATTTTTCTACTGCCATACGTTTTCCCACTTCTCTGATAACATTCCGTTGCAATTTGACATCATTCTGACCAGTGGTGGTGTTTCTACAGCGGGCTTAAAGTTTAACTTTAATTATAATCACCCTGCAGATTAGTCATTGCATGTCACCTGTATAACATCTACATCAGGGACATTTCAGGCCTTTCACAGCTGCCCAAGTTGGCTGTTAGTGATGTGACTGTGGACTGGAAATGCAAAACAACATCCACAGTTAAAGGAAGACCAAGCAGATGTTACCAACTGATGGATACAGACCGTCAAGCAATGCAGAGAGTGCTTGCAAGAAAACACATGAAATCAGCAGAAGGAATCACTCACGAGTTCTGAAATGCTACCGACACTCTGCTAACAGAGTGACTGTGCATAAGGAGCTAAAAGAAAGGGGTACAACGGTCGAGGAAATCATCGTAAGCTGCACATTTCTGTCATCGATTCTAAGTGATGCTCGAGTTGACGCAAATAGTGATGCCACTGGGCAGTGGATAAATGGAAATGAGTGATTTGGAGTGATGGGTCGTGCTATAAGCTGTGGCAATCTGATGGAAGGATTTGGTGAATACTTGAAGATGTGAACTATCATCATGTGTAGTGCAAACAGTGAAGTACCAGAAGATGATGTTATGGTATGGAGTGTTTTTCAAGGTTAGGGTGTGGTTCCCTTATTGCAGTAAAGAAAATGCTAAACACAGAATGATATGAAAACATTATACAGCATTGTGTACTGTTTACAGTAGAGGAACACTTCAGAGGCAAAAACTGAGTGCACGAGTGTGACTGCATCCTACCATAAAGCAGCATCTGTAACAATGGTTTGTAGACAATAACAGACCTGAAATGGACTGGTCTGCTCAAAGGCCCAACTTGAAGCCAACAGAACATCTCTGGGAGGGTTTAAAATGTTGGCTTCACTCCAGACCTCACCTTCCAACACCATTACCTTTTCTTGTTTTGACACTTGAGGAAGAATGGGCTGCCATCCCTGTACAGACATTTAGACGCCTACTGAAAGTGTCCCCAGCAGAGTTCAAGACATCATATAGGTGAATGGTGGACACATCTCATATTAATGCTCACCAATCTATTTTTATCAGATAGTGTGTAAAAGGGTAAGATGCCTACCTACTAGTTTTCGGAAGGGGAATGGGATATATTGGGTGGAAGGTTAGAAACAAAGGTTAGGTCACTCAGCTGTCCTAGGCTGAGAGAGATACTGTAGTGGGGAAGAGGCTAGAATACACTATACATTCCAAAGCACATACTTTATTTTCTTTATATGCACTATCCCAAAAGATAAGTCTATGAGGAATGAAAGTATGTAACAAATATTTTAACTAAAGTTACAAACACTGAACATAGGTACTTACGTTTCTGTACATTATGAGCACTGCACAAATCTTCTCTTTGCTTCCGCAATGTTAGTTTCTCAATCTGCCATATCATGTCCACTTTCGTAATCTTCACACCAGTCACCTCGTAAGGATTCCAGTTAAGCACGTGAATGATACCTTCGAGCCACTTCTTTTTACTACCGTTCACAACTTTCGAAACCTTGAAGTCAAACCAGTGACCCAATTTATCTGTTCCATCCAGACTGTAATTAACCAAAACAGTCTGGCCACATTCAATCTCTGTAATGTCCAGAAGTTTACGCGACATTGGCCGAACTTGTGACAGCTTACACAACATGTCTATCTGATCGATGGTGCTGTAAAGGGGGTAACATGTTGTTTAAGGAAGCAAATTTCTTTAAAAGATTACATAAAAAATGTACAAGTCCTGCCCAACAAATGACAATTTACAAAAACAAAATACTGATTGCATGTAAGATAATGTCATTACAGTGATTTCACACAGAAAATAAAAAAGTAAATAAAAGAAAGACCAATTTATTCAGATTTACAGAAACTAGTGTTGACTGCAATACACTCTTTGAAATTCTAAAGGTCGAAAAAGAAAGGACAAAATGCAGGCTGAGATTAGCAATAAAATAATATAAAAAAAAAACAAGAATCTGTTAACACTGAAAACAAGTTTAAGTGTTAGGAAGTCTTTCCTGTAGATGTCTGTCTGCAGTGTACCATTTTATGGAGGTGACGCATGGACAATAAACAGTACTGATAAGAAGAGAATAACTGAAATGTGTGTATGGCATATTTGGCAGGGAGTCCACTTTCAGGGAGTTTGGCTGCCTTGTGCAAGTCTTTTTATATTACACTAATTCGGAGACTTGTGTATCGGCGGTGACGAAATTACGACGGCGACATGAAACTCACTCTCCGAGTGGAAAAAATCTCTGACTTGCAGGGGAATCTATCTAATGGCAAAAAACAGACCTGATCTCTTTGAGGACGTCCACACGGAAATTGGTATCAGTGTTCATGACGCAGTTGTGGCAACAATGATTACCAAAGAACAAAATAGCAACTAAAACAAGCAGAAAGTTATACATGTTCAGTAAACTGGGTAGAAAATCAGTAGTATCGTATCTCAATGAGGAAACTTTCAGCACAGGACAGGAGCATGTAGAAGAACTATGACAAGTTTAAAAGAATAGTTGACCATGCACTGGATAAATATGTACCAAGTAGAACAGTAATGGCACGGACCCTCCTTGGTATACAATCACTGGTCGTGGTATACAATCACTGTACAGAAACTTCTAAGGAAACAGAGAGTACTGCATAATAGGTGCAAAACAGAGCGTAAACCATAGATAGAGAGGTGCTGAATGAAACATATTTGACTGTCATGAGGGCAATGTGTGAAGCCTTCAGTGATTATTGTAGCAGACTTCAGTGGTTATTGCAGCAGAATGATCTCTCACAAAACCCACATAAATTCTGGTCATATGTAAAGGCTGTTAGTGCTACCAACATTAGTTTCCAGTCACTAACGAATGAGACAGGAACTGAAATTGAGGGTAGCAAAGCAAAAGATGAAATGCTTAAATGTGTTTTCAAATGTTCCTTTAAAAAGGAAAACCCACAAGAATTGCCACAATTTAATAGTCGTACCACTGAAAAGAAGAGTGAAATCAGGATTAGTACCAATGGCATTGAGCAATAGCTGAAATTGTTACAACTGAACAAAGCTCCAGGGTCTGATGGAACGCCTATCAGATTATATATTGAATTTGCAGTTAAGTTAGCCCCTCTTCTAACTATAATCAATTGTAGGTCTGTAGAGCAAAAACCGTGACCAGTAGTTGGATGAAAGTGCAAGTAACATCTGTCTACAAGAAGGGTAGTAGAAGTGATCCACAAAACTACTGTCCAGTATCTTTGACACTGATTTGCTACAGAATATTCTGAGTTCACACACAACGAGATATCTTGAACAGAATGATCTTCTCAATGTCAACTAGCATGAATTCCAAAAACTTGGATCACGTGAAACGCAACTCGCACTTTTCTCGCATGACATACTGATACCTTTGGCTCTAGGCAGTCAGGTAAATGCAGTATTTCTGGATTTCGGAAAAGTATCTGACTCAGTATCACATCTATGCTTATTGTCAAAAGTTCAATCATAAGGGGTATCGTGCAAAATTTGTGACTGGATTGAGGACTTTTTGATAGGGAGGACACAGCATGTTATCTCAGATGGAGAGTCATCATCTGATGTAGAAGTAACTTCTGGTGTGCCCCAGGTAAGTATGATGGAACCCTTGCTGTTCATGTGTATATTAATGAGCTTGCAGACAATATTAGTAAACTCAGACTTTTGTGGATGATGTAGTTATCTATAATGAACTACTGTCTGAAAGAAGCTGTGTAAATATTCAGTCACATCTTGGTAAGCTTTCAAATTGGTGCAAAGATTGGCAACTTGTTTTAAGTGTTCACAAATTTAAAATTGCACACATCACAAAATGAAAAAATATAGTATCCTATAAATCTAAGATCAGTCACAGCTGGAATTGGCCAACACATGTGAATACCTGGGTGTAACACTTTGTATGGATATTAAATGAAATGATCATATAGGCACAGTTGTGGGTAAAGCAGGTGGTAGACTCCAGTTCATTGCTAAAATTTTAGGGAACTGCATTCAGTCTTAGGAGACTGCTAATAAATCACTCTTAAGAGCCATCCTAGAATATTGCTCAAGTGTTCTGGACTTGTACCAAACAGGATTAACAGGGGATGTTCAATCTATACAGATAAGAGTACCACGAATGGTCAATGGTTTGTTTGACCATGGGAGTGTGTTACAGTGATGCTGAAGGAACTGAGCTGGCAGTCTCTTGAAGATACATTTAAACTATCCTGAGAAAGCCTACTAACGAAGTTTCAAAAACTGGCTTCAAACGATGATTCTAGGAATACACTACAACCCCCTATGTATCACTCACATAGAGATTAAGAGGACAAGGTCAGAATAATTGCAGCATACACAGAGGCATTCAGTCAATCTTTCTTCATGTGCTCCTTACATGAATGGAATGGGAAGAAACCCTAATAAGTGGCACAATGGAACATACCCTCTGCTATGCACTTTGCAGTGGTTTGCAGAGTAAGGATGTAGATGTGTTTGTGTAGCTCTGTTAAGAGTTGTGGGTGGACAAGACACACAAGCTACTTTTCATCCCACAGTGCCCACACGCTTCTCGTTGAAGTAGAAGTCAACCAACATGAGATTTTCCTCCTCATACTCACTCGGTTGCATCCACTCTGACACACCACATGTCCAAATGCGAGTACTTGAATGAGCATATGTGGTTTAGTGAGGCACCTGAATTTCACCTTTCTTCTCCACCAGATGAACAAAACTCTTTCAGCACTCTCATTGCCTAAAAAATACAGACAGCAATATGAATTTTGCACATTACTGTCGAATTTCACAGGCATTGAGTGGGACATCATCATCCTATAGGAATGGACACTACCTTTTTTGCAAGGCAAAAAACTTTTAAGTTTAACATCTGTTTCACATGGTTAGGCATGTAGCCTATAGAAAAGACTAATTCAAACAAATGATCGTCTATGTAGGTGAGACCTGTGATATAATGACCTTTCAGTTTACAGTTGAATATTTCTCCCTTTTGAGGAGGAGATAAGTGTTTAACGTCCCGTCGACATCGAGGTCATTAGAGACGGAGCGCAAGCTCGGGTGAGGGAAGGATGGGGAAGGAAATCGGCCGTGCCCTTTCAAGGGAACCATCCCGGCATTTGCCTGAAGCGATTTAGGGAAATCACGGAAAACCTAAATCAGGATGGCCGGAGACGGGATTGAACCGTCGTCCTCCCGAATGCGAGGCCAGTGTGCTAACCACTGCGCCACCTCGCTCGGTTTCTTCCTTTTGAGGCTTTCTACTGTATCTCTGAATGCCATCAAAAATATTACTGTGCGTCTTGCAGTGCTGTTGCAACAATGAAGTTTTCAGTGAGCATCTTCTCTTTAAGTATTTTCAAGACTCAAATGTACTATCTAAACACACGCTCTTGGATTGTAAAAAGGCGCTCTCGTGGAATCTCAGTTTCTTGTTTCATGTTTGTCCCTAATGATTGCAAGTCACCAGTTTTCTTTGCAATAAAACCAGCATTTTAAACAACATGAGTCATAGAAAAAACCATTGCACGTTCATTTTTCAGATAATTATCATCTGAAACATGCATGAAGATTGCATTTAAATGTGTAATCCATAATGCTAAAATGACTGTCAATGTTTTATATATTAGCTCCTCAGTCAATAACAAATGAAAATTTAATAAATCATAAAACTCATAATCTGGGTCACATTTTATTATTTCTACAATTAACCAGTTTTGGTTGTACAGCCACCATCAGATCTATTAGAGTAAAATGAAAGATTAAGATTTTTGAAACATGAAGGTAGTTCTGTTATACACAAACAGAAAAATTTCTTAAGCTTGTTACCTTATAAAGGCAGCAATGCAGAGGACGGGTAGTCAGAAACTGGATGGATTAATAATGTACACGATACTTACATAGATGGCCAAATCCTCAAAACTGTGTTATCTTTTGTACATGTTTTAGTTCATATCCTTTGCACTTTCAGGTTCATTTTACAGTACTGCTACCGCTATTGCATATCAGTTTGTTTTAAGTGTTATTAATTCAGACTCTATTACATCCAGATGTTGACCATTGGACCACACTTCCTTATTTAATTTTACTAAAATGATCCGTAAATGTTAAGAAACTCTCTTTTGACTACTTTTTCTGACTTTAATTACTATCAATAAATACACTGACAGAAAAAAAATTCGCAACACCAAGAAGGAGCTGTGTGACACGACTGCGTGTTTCTAACATCTGAAAGATGATGTCTATTCAAATTTCACAGCAGTCACACGAGAGTGCCTCTAGTAGTGCCACTATGAGGATGCAAATCAGGTTTGCTTTTAAGACATGCTGTAAAGGTCTTGAGCGTTAGTTACCTTTACGACCGGATGTGGTGAGATGATGTTAGTCACGAAAGCCTTTCAGTGAGAAAAACACCATTATCAACACTTTGTTGGGTTTGAACAAGATCGTGTAATTGGGCTACAAGAAGCTGAATGATCCTCCTGTGATATTGGAGAAAGACTTGGCAGGGATGTAGCCACTGTACACAACTGCTGGCTGCAGTGGTCACACGAATGTACGGTCGCAAGAAGACCGGGTTCTGGATGACCGTGTGGCACTACCGAGAGAGAAGACAAACTGCTAATTTCAAGGACAGCTCCGAGTCAGATGCCCTGCAGCGTGCATTCCACTGACCCCAAACCACCACCATTTGCAACTTCAGAGGTGTCAAGCAAGAGATCAATGGAGGGCAGGGTGGAATTCTGATGAAAGTTGATGCCAGTGATGGCCGCGTGTCAGTTAGGGGGCCAGTTAAGGGCCTGCAACCAAACTGTCAGTGTGCTAGACACACAGGACCTACACCTGGAGTTATGGTCCGATGGTCCGGGGTGCACCATCGTGGTTATCATCACGTGCACCCTGACTATGAAACTGTACATGAATCTGGTGACTTGACCTGTTTTGCTGCCATTCGTGAATAGCATACAATAAGTTGTTTTCCAACAGGATAACACTTGCTCGAAGACTGCTGTTGTAACACAATGTGCTCTACAGGGTGTCTGCAGGTTACCTTGGCCTGCTGGAACACCACATCTGTCTTAATTGAGCACGTATGGGACATCATCAGCTTATGTCTCCAGCATGATCCACAAACTGAACTGACCAAATGCAACAGGCGTGGAATTCCATCCCACAAACTGATATCTGGCAGATGTACAACACAATGCATATAAGTTGGCATGCTTACACTTAATATTCTGGCAGTTACACCGATTATTAATGTACAAGCATCTCACATTTGCAATGGCCTATCTCACGCCTGCACTAGCCTGTGACCTTGCAATGTCAATCACTAAAATATGGTACCTAGACAAATGTATTCCTGAAACTTCATTACTTTCCATTAATTATATTCTGATGTTGTGATCTTTTTCCAACTGTGTATTTACCATACTTCTTCTTCTTCTCCTTCCTCTTCCTCCTCCTCCTCCTCCTCCTCCTCCTCCTCCTCCTCCTCAGCGTTTGTCCCACGTGCTGGCTGGGTCAACTGTTTTCACTCGTCACCACTTCTTGCAATCTTGTGCCTGATCAGGGCGGAGGCCTTAGACTGTGAGGTCTTCAAGCAGGGTGTCAAGCCATCACTGCCTTGGCCGCCCTGCTGGCTGTTTCTCATTTACATTTAGATTGAAACTAGTCTTTGCCACTGTTGTCTCGTCTGTTCTAAGGACATGCCTGTATCAACATAGGCTGCTTTCTCTCATTTTGTCTACTATTGGTGCAATACCATACAGCCTGTGAACATTATTTGTGACATGGTTGCGCAATGTTAATCCTGACGTCCACCTAAGCATTTTCGTCTCTGTAACAGCAAGTCTTTGCTCTGCTTCCTTTGTTGAAGCACCATACAGTGCAACTGGATGGATTACCGATCAGTTTACTTTTGATTTGAGCCTGTTTGGAATTTTCTTGTTGCATACTACTCCAGTAAAAGAACACCATTTGAACCACACGCTGCTAAGGTGGCTGGAGATTTCCATTGGCAGCAATTGTCAAGCCCAGGTACTTAAAAGTCCTTGCTGTTGGGAAGTCAACATCATTGTTTCTGATGGTTACAGAGTCATTCAAATCTGTGGAAAGGTAATATGTTTTGGACACATTGAGCCGCAGCCCTGCATCTACAAAGCGGTCATCCCTGGCTTGGATTTAAAGTTGTAGATCATTCTTATCTTCACTGGCCAGTAGCACATCATCAGGATACAGTAATGTCCAGGGTGAGGTTTCCTGCAGGTTTCTAGTGATGGTATCCATGACAGGAGCGGAGAGCAGATCCCCGATGAACTCCCACGGAAATACTTCCCGTAAGATGGTCCAGCAGCTGACTTTGGGTTCTGGCAGAGCAGTCTGACTCACCAAACGAGCTCTTCAGGTACTCCACGCTCTCACAGGACAAGCCAAATTAACTCATTTGAACTCTATACTATCTGATCAAAAGTATCCGGACACCCATTAGTGGCCATTAATGTGGAGTATGTCCACCCTTCACTTTTATGACGGCCTAAACTCTGCTGACGACACTTTTGATAGATTTCCAATGTCTGTACATGAACAGCAGCACATCCTCTCTCAACAGCTGAAACCAAAGAAGCTAGGGATGTTGGCCTGGCCACTAGGTTCTGAAGCCAGGTTGACTTTGTAACTCATCCCATTATCCCAAAGGTGTTCCATTGGGTTCCAGATTGGGACACTGGGCAGGCCAGTCTGTTTCAGAAATGTTATTGTCCACAAACCATTGCCTCACATATGCTGCATTATAACAGGGTGCATTGTCAAGCCGATTCAATCTTAGTCCCCACATTGTTCCCGTACTGTATGCAGTACATGATGCTGTCAAATGTGCTCGTATCCTTTCCCATTTAGTGGTTTTTCAAGCGCAAACAGGGGACAACACCCTAACCACAAACAAACACCTCAATAGCCTAACACCACCTCCTCTGCACTTCACTGTTGGCACTACAAATTATGGCAGCTAATGATCTCCAGGTATTTGCCAAACCCAAACCCTTCCATTGGATTGCCACAAGTTATACCGCGATTCATTCACTGTCCCGAGACATCCCTCTTCACACCACCAACAGCACTGCTTAGCACTAACTTCAGAAGTTGTTCGTCCACTGTATCCCATTCTTTTTAACTCCCTGTAGACGGTCATTATGCTAACTGGACTGCTGGTGGCTGGTTTCATCTGACTTTACACACCCACTCTTTGGAATGTCTGCCTGACTTTTGTTTTGGCTGTGTTGTTTCTTCATCTATCCACTTCACAATCACATTACCAACAGTCAACCTGCACAGCTTTAGAAGTGTTATAATGTTCCTGATGGATTTATTACTCAGGTGACATCCAGCGACTAGCCCAAATTGAACTCTCGAAGCTCTCCTGGCTGACCTATTCTGTTGTTACTGCTACTCTGCTGACAACACAACACTCCCTGTCTCGTTTTATACTGGCAGGTCCGCTTCTCGTGACATCTAGTGCTCAATTCCACAATACATAGGGGTGTTCAAAAGCTTTTGATCAGACAATGTATTAAAGATCTGTCACAGCTGGTACTGCCAGTGCCAAGATTTGGAACTGTTACCCATTACTGAAGCATCGTGTACATTATTGTCAATTCAGTCACATTACTGTGTTCCCTTTGTTACTGCTTTACAAGTTAAAAAGCTATTTGCACATTCATCTTTCCTAAACTTAGAAATAATGTTATTTTTTTATTTTTTCTTATAGATTTGAGAATGGTTGTAACGCCAAAATCAGGTGTGTGTTAAAACAGAATAAAATGTGACAGAGACTTTGAATTCTATGATTTACGGGGATTTACAAAAAATAATAATAATAAATAAACAACATTTCCACAATATCATTCTTAATTATTTCCCTCACTTTTACTTCTTCACAAAGTGTGTTGTCAACAACAACTTCAAATTTTTGTGAAAAAAATGTGCCATTACAGACGGGAAACCTATTTCTGATATGGACAGGCTCACGAATCTGCAATACTTGAACTGGTATTCTCGCCATTAGCCTAAAATGCTGGGTTTCATTTTCACTCGTACTTTATTGGTCTGGCTTCCTATGTTGTGTGACACTGCTGTAATACGAGGCAGATTGTTACAGATATCCTTTCGTCCAAATCATGAACTGATGTCTACAAGGTCCTGACATAAAGTGTGAAACCCTCAATCTGCTATCTATGCAAATGTACGTAGATTTATGACGCACTTTATGTACTTTTTATTTAGTCCAGTCACATTAATGAGACCACCTGTTAAAAGCCTTGATAACCACGTTTTGCAGCTAGTCACGAAGAAAGAGAGTTAACGAGGTTTTGGAAGGTACTGAAGTGGATGTGGAGCCATTCTAACTTCAGTGCCGTGGTCAGCTGAGCTAGGTTTTCGACTGAGGATCCACGGCCCAAATAGCCTGAATGTGGTGGTCCCATAGATTCTCGAATGAATTTAAATGATGGCATTTGACGGCCAGGGGACTCGTGTAAGTTCATTATAGTGGGCTTCACACCACGCACATACACTGTGAGCTATGTGACACATTGCATTGTCCTATTGGTAAACACCTTTGTACCGAGGAAAAACAAACTGTGTGTAGGGGTGGACACGGTCCTCAAGGACACATGCATACTTGCATTGCTCTATTGTGCCTTCCAGAATGACGAGATCACTCAGGGAATGCCACAAAAACGATTCTCCCATCATAATCCTCCCTCCTCCGACCTGGACCCTTCCAATGATTGTTGAAGCACTGTACACAACCTTATGTCTGATGGGCATAAAACATGATTCATATGAAAAGGCCACCTGCTGCCTCTCACTGGACTTCTGGTTGTGGTATTGATACGCAAGTTCCAGCCTTCCTCGCAAACGAACAGCAGTCAGCATAAGTGCACGACTCGGGTGCCTGCTGCTGAGGCCCATACGCAACAACGCCTGAATGGTTGTCAAAGAGACACTTTGTAGCTCCTTGGTTCATCTGGGTGGTCAGTTGCTTAACAGTTCCACAAATACCTGTACATGCAGCCATTTTTCATAACTGTCATCTATGGCCCACGTTGCTTTACAGTTGTCTCGGTGCCGGTTTTGGATAGCGCCACTTTGCTATGCACGATATACTTTAACCACAGCAGCATACGAACAGTTTACAAAATTAGCCATTTTGGAAATGCTTCCACCTTTGACCCGAAGGCCAATGGTTATGCCCTTTTGCATTATGACAACTAATGTTTCAGAGTCCCCTTTGAGGCACTTTACATACAGTGGTGGTCACATTAATGTGGCTGGGCCACGTAGTTATAATACCTTCCACTGAAGCTGGCAACACTGCAGAGCTCACACTTTAGCTTGTTCTGCAGACATTTTACTTCAGATGTGGTGTAATGAAATTGAATGGGAGGAGAGCGGAGCACCTGCACAGAACACACAAAAAACCTCACTTCCATCCAGATTAGTCACTAGTGTAAATCTTTCCCTAATATTGCTACGAGTGCTATATTTCGTATTCAGGATACTCTCTTTGGAGACAGGCTTAGCTTTCATACTTTAGTCGCACAATGTCGTGCCACAATACTGCGCAGCGCAACTGAATGGTTATCAGGTGATTAGACAGCTGGACCATTTGAGCACAAGACGTCCAAATGACTGGAAACAAAGGCAAATGCAGCTGCTGCCAGCACCGAAAGTGGCTACATATCTGGTGGATGTTTGCAGAATTACATGGGTCAAGCAACTTGAGCACACATAAAGGCAAGATGCAGACCTCTCTCTCTACATTGGAAACACGTCTGACAATCATACTGGACATGGAGACTGTTGCACTTCTTGCAGAGTTTCACAGGCAGTGGGTAGGTATCATACTACTGGAACTGCACAATGCCTTGTAAAAACAGCAGAAGAGCTAGTCTAACAACAATGCACATACTGAGGGCTGATTACACTGGAAGGCTTGGGGTGGGATCACCGTGCCTCAGATGAGAGCACTGTGAGACATCAGCCACCCTGACTGTGTGAGTGATCCCCTCTGATGCACCAGTAGAACCGTGTATGTATGAGCAGAAAACATGCTGCAGATGGACAAGCCCTTAGTCCCACCACTAGTAACCTGTTTCCAATGGTTTGTGTTGACATTTCTTGGGACATAATGCTTGTATCCACTCTGTGAGAAACATTCCGTTTACTTCTACATTTATACAATCACTTTACAATTTACCCTTAAGTGTGCAGCAGAGGGTGCATAGAACATTTTCGGACTATACCTCTAGCAAAAGGAATTTTCATTATACAGCAAAATATGCACTACTCGTTACCCGCCCCCACATCATTACTTCTGCCAGTACCTCATCTCCAGCCTTCCAGACTTCGCAGAAGTTTTCTGGCCTGCCTCACGGGACTAGCACTCCTGGAAGGAAGCACCTGCTCGCAAAGGCAAATGTGCCGTGTACAAGTCCAGCTCCACCGCATTGTTTTAATCTGCCAGGAAGTTTCAAATCACTGCACACTCCACTGCAGAGTGAAAACCCATTCTGGAAACAATACCTCAGGCTGTGGCTAAGCCATGTCCCCACAATACCCTTTCTTTGAGGAGTGCTAGTCCCACAAGGTATGCTGGAGAACTTATGTGAAGTTTTTTGAGATAGGAGATAAGGTATAGGTGGAAGTAAAGCTGTAAGGGCACATCACGCATTATGCTCACATAGCTCAACTGGTAAAACACTTGCGCACAAAAGGCAAAAGTCCCAGGTTCGAGTCTCCGTTTGGCACAATTTTAATCCGCAAGGAAGAGACGAAGGTGATGTTTTGAAAATTATGCTAAATGCCGCCCACTTGCAGATGACACTGAAACCATTATTGGTACATCTACTATCCCCCAGGTAGCATATGCTGTCATCAGATCAAATAATCTTTCCAGGTGTTGGGACCTAAACACCCCCCACCTCCAGTCCAAATGAGTGCGAAGACTGGTTTGATGCAGCTAACCCCGCCAGCCTACGCTTTTCATTTGTAAATAACTATTCCAAGCTGCTTATTGTATTTGAGCCCTGGTCTCCCCTCGCCAACGTAACTATGCCTTGATGCCTCAAGTAGTGTTCTCTGCACCTACACCTTCATTCATTTCAGCTATGCCACAAATTTATTTCCTCCCCAATTTGTTTCAATACCTCTTCATTCGTTACCCAGCCTATCCACCTACCTCCATCATTCTTTGTCCCACCACATTTCAAAAACTTCTATTCTCCTTTCGTACGTAGTGCTTATAATCCATGTTTCACTTTATAAGGTTACACTCCAGACAAACTGCTTCTGAAAAGACTTCCTAACACTTAAATTTATATTTACTGTTAACATATTTCTTATTTTCAGATGAGCTTATTTTGCTGGTCTCGGCCTTGTGATACCAATTCTGGAGCTACTTGACTGAGTAGCAGCTGCTCACAATCTGAGAAACAGCCAAGAGAGTGGTGCGCTGAGCACCTACCCCTCCATACCTCATCAACATGACGCCGCAATGCAGAGGATGATACGGCAGCTGGTAGATATCCCTTGGGCCTTCACGGGCTGTGTTCCTCCCAATCCCCCCCCCCCCCCATTCCCTCTTCCACTTCCACCCCTGCCACTCCTTAACGCCAATTCACACTGGCCGTCACATCGCGGTGTGTTCACACTGTCTATCATGTCAAATCACATTAATTCTCTTAACCCATTATTGAACAGTGAAAGTGTTGTTACGAGTTATCATCTGTGACACACAACGTCAGAGTATAGTTTCGGAATTGAGGAACTAACAACAATTAAGTTTATTAATCACCAAAGCAAATCTCATAACATATGTCCTCCATAACTTTTCGCGTAGTGAAGTGCTGAGAATTGAAACAACTTTTCAATACATCAACATTTATTTGCAGGAAAAAACTTATACAAACAATACTTATGAGGGAATAAACAGAGCCTGTTTACCTCATCCACATCTTTTTCTTCCTTAGATAACTAATAATGTCACAAACGACTGTATTTTTCTCCTTCACTTGCACTGACTTTTTCACTTATAATGTTATTCAATGACAATTGCTTCATTAACTTGTGTTCTTATTTGTATACAGTATGGATGTCAGATCTGTTTGTTATTGGAAAACCTAAATAATTTTTCAAACAATGTAAAATCCAGGACAGAATAACAATAATATTATAAAAAGGACAGATTGCTACTCATCATACATGTTGAGGAAACAAAAGCCATGGGTTATCTCCTAATATTGTGTTGGACCTCCTTTAGTCCAGTACAGTGCAGCAACTCGACGTGGGATGGACTCTGACAAGTTGTTGGAAATCCCCTGCTGCCTTTACAGCCGTCCATGATTGTGGAAGTGTTGTCAGTGCAGGATTTTGCACACAAACCGATCCCTCGATTACGTCCCACGAATGTTCGATGGGATTTATGTAAGGAGATCTGGGTGGCCAGATCATTTGCTCAAACCATCCAGAATGTTCTTGAAACCAATCATAAACAATTGTGGCTCAGTGAAATGACAAAATGTCATTCGTAAAAATTCCATCATTGTTTGGGGATATAAACTCCACAAACAGCTGGAAATGGTCTCCAAGTAGCCAAACGTAAACATTTCCAGTCAAATATTGGCTCAGTTGGACCAGAGGACTCAGTTCACTCCATGTAAACACAGCACACACCATTACGGAACCACCACCAGCTTGCACAGTGCCTCTTTCACAACTTGGGTCCACAGCTTCGTGAGGTCTGGCCACACTTGAACTCGACCATCAGCTCTAGCCAACTGAAATTGGGACTCATCTGACCAGGCCAACTGTATCGGTCAAGAGCCAAGGAGAACCACTGCAGGCACTCACGTCAGTCATCTGTTGTCATAGCCCATTAACATGAAATTTTGTTGCAATATCCTAATGGATACATTTGTTGTACATCCTACATTGATTTCTGTGGTTATTTCTTGCAGTCCTGCTTGTCCGTTAGCACTGACAACTATATGCAAACATCACTGCTCTGTCATCAAGTGAAGACCATCGGCCACAGAGTTGTCTTTGGTGAGAGGTAATGCCCGCAATTTAGTATTCTCGAAACACTCTTGACACTGCAGATTTTGGAATACTAAATTCCCTAAAAATTTCTGAAATGGAATGTCCCATGCATCTGGATCCAACAACCATTCTGCATTCAAAGTCTGTTAATTCCCGTTGTGTGGCCATAATCACATCAGAAACCTCTCCACATGAATCACCCGAGTACAAGTGACAGCTCTGCTGATGCACTGCCCTTTCATACCTTGTGCACACGATACTACTGGCATCTGTATACGTGCATATTGCCATCCCATGACTTTTGTCACCTCAGTGTGAAGGAGACATTGAGTCACACACAGGCACAACAAAAAGATTGTTATAAAAATTATCCATTACATCTTGTGTAGTGGTACAGCAACCTTCTATGGCTATTATTTAAAAAAAAAATTTGTAGGTTGCACAGTATTCTTTATTAAGTTAGGAACAATGCATTTCACCCACATAGGGTATCATCAGGTTGTTATAAAACCAGAAAATTCTCTGCCAAAAAGCATCCATCAAGAAGACAAGACACCAAATAAAACATACTAAAAGCCTGTCATTGTATCCACGAAGTTGCCTTTCAATACATTTTATCTAGTATCTTGCCTCCTTGACAGATGCTTTTTGGCAGAAAATTTCTGATTTTTTAACACAACCTGATGATGCCTTATCCAGGCAAAATGCATTGTTCTTAAGTTAATAAAAGTACTGTGCAACCTACAACCATTTTGTAAACAGTAGAAAGACTTGTCATACATTTCAGCTTCCCGCCAAAAGGTCTTCTTCTAAAGTAGAAAACACACACATTCACACAAGCACAACTCACACACACATGACCACTGTCTCTGGCTGCTGGGGCCACATTGCTTATGGCAATCCTGCCTGCCAGTAAAGACTCCACCACTGTGGTTTTGAACCTCAAGGATTACCTGGCAGAGGGACTCTGTCAGCTATCAGATTCCTACAAACCTTGTCATAGTGACCCCATTCCGAAATCCAACAGCATTCCCAGTTTCTCCTTAAATCTTTAGTCCCACCACAGAACCTCTCCCAAGTATCTCTCTCCTCACCCATACCACTCCCAGCACTCGTAACTTCTACATTCTTTCTGAAATTCATAAACCCAACTGCCCAGAATAACCTATTGCGTCCAGTTATTGTGCCCCCTCTAAGAGAATCTCTGTTCTTGTGGGGGCAGCACCTTCAGCTAATTTCCCTGTAGCCTACCCTCCTACATAAAATACAACTACCATTTTCTCCACTGCCTCTCCACAATTCCTGTTCTTTTACCATATGGTGCCTTGTTCACAACTACTGATGCCATCTTCCACTACACTAACATCCTTAATGTCAACAGCCTTGCCCTTATTAGACACTACGTTTCCCAACGCCTGACTGATTTCAAACTTACAACCTCTTTCCTGGTCACCGTGACCAACTATATCTCCACGTACTTTTTTTTACTTCACCTTTGAAGGCATTACCTACAAACAAATCCACGGTGCAGCAATGGCACCTGCATGGCAGCATCCTGCGCAAACCTATTCGAGGGCCATCTAGAGGAATCCTTCGTAAACACTCAGAATCCCAAAACTCTCAACAGTTTCAGATTCATTGATGACGCCTTCGTGATTTGGGCTGAGGGTGCTGACACCCTCTCGACATTCCTCCGGAACCCCAGTGTCATTGCTTGTCCCCTGGTCCCACTCAATTGCAACAAGCCACCTTCCTTGATGCTGACCTCCACCTCAAAGAAGGCTATATCAGTACCTCAATCCATAGAAAACCAACCAACCACCAGCAATACCTCCACTTTAACAGCTGCCACCCATCCCTTCCATACAGTATAGCCACTAGTGACTGTAGCAATTGTAGTAAAGAGTAGTTCCCCTCTCACTGACTGAAATTACCTCACAACCATATACAAAAACAGATCTCCTGTGGCTTTCCCTCCAGTCACCTACCACCTCTCACACACCCACTGTCTGCCCACAAAGGTGCACTCTACTCATGACTAAGTTCCACCCAGGACTGGAGCAAAGGAATCACATTATTTGCTAGGATTTCAAACACCTCTCATCATGCCCTGAAATGAGATATATCCAACCAACTATCCTTCCCACTCTTCCCGTAGTGGTATTCTACTGTCCACTGAATCTACACAATATCCTAGTCCATCCCCACTCCACCCCCACTCCCAACCCCTTTTCTCATGATTCATATTCCTGTAACAGACCTACATGCAAGACTGCCCCATGCATCCTCCCATCACCTGCTCCAGTCCAGTCACAGGCATCATCTATTCCATCAAAGGCTACATGTGAAAGCAATCATGTGATCTATAAACCAAGCTGCAACCACTGTGTTGCATTTTCTGTGGACATGGCAACCAACAAGCTGTCCATCTGCATGAATGGCCACTGACAGCTGAACCACCCAGCAGCTGAACATGCTGCCCTAGACAATGTGCTACAGTTTCATCACTGCCTGCACAATCCGGATCCTTCTCATCGACACCAGCCTTTCTGAACTGCACAGGTGGGAATTCTGCCTGAAATATATGCTATGTTCCTGGAACGACCTTGGCATCCACCTTCTTAGTCCCTAATCCACCTTCATTAGTCCCTGTCCTTCAGCCACCTATCCCTTCTCAATTACACAGCCTTCTATTCCACCAACACACCTACTAGCCTTTTCCTCTTCCTCCCTTTCTGCCCCCCCCCCCCCTCCCAAGCAACTCAACTGCACCTAGCAGTGCTACCCCATCGCCACCATGTCCCTGCATGCTCCCACAGTCAGATCTATACCGACCCCCCCCCCCCCCCCTCCCTGCCACAGCCACTAATCCCCACCACTCATTGCTTCTTCCATCGAGTGCAGTCGCTGTATGCAACCCGGCCTCTGCAGCCAGAGACAACCGTCGTGTGGCTGTGTGCGTGTACACTTTCTACTTTACAAGAAGGCCTTTGGGCTAAAAGCTCAAACTTTCTTCCGGAGGAACCTTGATGTGAAATGAATGTTGGCTGACTAATTGTGTGAAAACTGTCATTTGAAATGCATTCTGGAATGATTAGAGGTGATGTGACATGAAGTGAAGACCAGTGCAAATTGGCCTTTATTTCTTCTATTATTACTTCCTTTTCTACCCAAATAGCAAAATCCAGCAGCTACTCCCCCCAGAGCATTACTTAATTTAATTTGACTACAGGCCATAAATTTCATTTTCATCTTGTAGCCTCTTTATCAAGATACTACCTGTTCTGACCAACTGCTTTTCCATGTCCTTTGCTGTCTCTGACAGAACTACAATGTCACTGCCAAACCTCAGAGCTTCTATTTCTTCTCGGTGAACTTTAATTCCTCTTCCTAATTTCTCCTTGGTTTCCAGTACTACTTGCTCTCTGTACTTATTGAATAACATGGGCATAGGCTGGTACTCTAACCCACTAGTCTCTCAATTACTGCTTCTTTTGCTTTTACTTCAACTGTTGCAACTTCAGTATGATTTCTATACAAGCAGTAGGTAAGCTTTTGCTCACTGTATTTCATCCCTTGCAACTTCAGAATTTCAAACAGTGTAGTGAGTAATTAATCATTATGAAAATAAAGATTATAATAACAACAATAATAATAATAAAAATAATTCATACTAACTTCAGATTAATTATCTCATACAAACAACCATCATCTGGCAGTGCTTGCTGATTGGAAGCTTCCTCACATTCTGCCCATCCATTGCTTTGTGAAGTGTTCTTGAGTGACATATGAGAAGAATGTCCACTGTCACCACTTTCAGAATGATCTGTATCACTCACTCCATTCATTCTATCAGAAGATAAGTCATAAGTCATTTCTTGCAGTGCTTCATGCAGCGCTCTCTGCAGCGCTTCTTGTCTAGTCTCATTTGGCCTCGGAGTATTTCCAATGGTGTCACCTGTTATCTTACTATTTGTATCACTCACTGATTTTTTTTTATTTGAAGGTCGGCCACACGTCTTTTTCTGCGGCACACCCTTTTTACTTCCATTCATCCTCTGTGTATTACCAACGGAGTCAACTGTTCTTTTACCACCTGTATCACTCACTGCACATATTTTATGATAAGACTGGTCACAAGTGATTTCTTGCAGTTCTACTTGTTTATTTCCATTTGACATTGGTGTATTTGCAACCGAGTCAACTGTTTCTACACCACGTGGGTATGGAGCAACATAGATTGCTGGAGGCACGTAAATTTCTGGTTCATATATTACCTGAACATCTGGATCTTCTGGGGGAAGGTAAATTACCGGTTCTTCTTCTGATGGGATGTAAATTACCGATTCGGGGCTACTCGATCGAACTGTCACGACATCTATTACTTCATCATCAGAGATTTCCACAGGTGAGTCTCTATGTAAGGTACTTGGAGCTGGTGCATCTTTGGTTTTGTCACCAACACCTTTGTTGCTGTAGTCAGCTTCCCGTTCCCCATTCCTCTGGGTCGGTGGGATAGTTTCCTCACTAATAGCATCTAAACGTGCCTGGTCCTCCACATAAATAACTTTAACTTTGCCTTGAAACCACGCTCCAAAATGTGTGTCCAGAAAGTCAACGTACTCGCCAACCTGCAAACAAAAAGAGGAAAACAAGTTCAGAATACAGAACTACAAAGTGATATTAGGTGAGACCAGACTACAATGATCACACAACCACAGCCCAGAAAATGAACCGAGCGAGGTGGCGCAGTGGTTAGACACTGGACTCGCATTCGGGAGGACGACGGTTAAATCCCGCGTCCGGCCATCCTGATTTAGGTTTTCCGTGATTTACCTAAATCACTCCAGGCAAATGCCGGGATGGTTCCTCTGAAAGGGCACGGCCGACTTCCTTCCCCATCCTTCCCTAATCCGATGGGACCCATGACTATGCTGTCTGGTCTCCTTCCCCAAAAACCAACCAACCCACCAGAAAATGAACTGTCAACAATATGATCAATAATACTCTTAATCAATCAGCAGTAGCGCACTGTAAGCCGGTAATTCAATAATTACAGCGCTATACACATTTTCATTAAAAAAAATACCAATTCTATCAGTTAACCAAAACATATCAAAGTTTACTATGTAATCTTTAGGTGGTAGCTGCTCATTTTGCATTGCTTTACATTCAGTTTGTGAGCAACAAGAAGTTATCGTGGATGGACAAAAATGTTTTCAGTCGTCTTTTGCAGTTTTATCTACATCGAAAAGTTTATTCATATTTTTACTAAACATTTCTCGTTGCTGCCAGTGTACACACAAATCATGACCCTTTACTGTTTTTTCAGAAAAAAATAAAGCTAGCATGAGCTATATGAAGTTAGTTAAAGTCAATTTCAATGGGGGCGGGGGGTGACATAGCAAACGACATACCTGACTACAGATAAAAGTGGTGAATGAGTATTTGATTTGCTTCAAACATGGCAGACATATATACTCACTCTACGAAATTTAAACTCGTTGGTTGAGCCTTATACTAAATCAGTGCAACCAACAAAATGGTTTCAGTGTACGACAAGTGAAGAATGGGATCATGATTATTGTGCAAATATTGATGAGTATTGCATTTGCAAGAACTGCAGTTGCGATGTGGTGATGAAATTTATGTTAGTGTATCAGAAAAAGCGATCTTGAACATTTGAGATTATCAGTAACTTGTTGATTCCTGAAATAGTCAAGATGGGGACAAATGATCTAAATATTTTACAAAAAGTTTAAAAAAATTGTCCTTAAAATCTTTTAATAGTCAAGATCACAAGTAAACAACAGTATGTAAATAATATTATTTAATTCCAATATTGACTATTAAAAAATTTATTAAGGAAAATTTTTAACTTTCTGCATCAGTAATTTCTAAAAACAAAACATTGATATTGATAAATTATTTGTAAGAGAAAACAACAACTATATAATACTTTTTATCAATACTTAATGGGCTACACAATGTATAACAAATTACCCCACACACTGTACCACCATGTCCCACTGTGTGTAAACTGTTACAGAGTGCATGACCAAAAATAATATCAAGTCAGTGATATTCTTGATAGCCGAGCATAAAAAAAAAAACCTCTAAAACCTTCTTGTACAAAAACATTATCAGAAAAAAAATTTCAGCAACTAGCCTTAGACTCCCCTATTTCTCTGCATACTACCCTTTCATTAGTATGGCTATTCCTTGTCTTAGTAAATAACAATAAAATCTCACTGGACAAAATATGAGTCGCGTCCCTAAATGAGCACAAAGATCATATTGCAGCATCACGCACTACTGGTCAAAAGTTTTCAATCACCCACGAAATAAAACTGTACATTTTATTTCAATATACAAACACATCATACAAACTAAAAAGACCAACAAAATAAATATTTTCCCCCTCTACAACTAGTACAATACGGCTGCACGAACTCTTGGCATTCTGGATACATGATTTTGTAGCATTTTTTGTAGCTATTGCAACCAAACACGTCAATGAATTATTCCATAGATCTTCAAATATCAGACGACCTGAGTTTTCCGACTTTCCTGGTACGTTCAGCCCACAAGAGTTCAATGGGATTTAAGTCGGGTGACCGAACTGGCCAAATCCTATTCTTCGGACCCTTTTCTATCAACATACACACTGTACAATTTAGAAGCATGTTTGGGATCACTGTTCTGAAGCAGAACAAACTCATGACTAATAATTCTCTTACCAGATGGAAAACCATTGTTGATCAGTGTCATGTGATACCCTTCCTTCTTTAATGTTCCATTAATTCTCACTAGATCAACTTTGTCACCCACAAAACATCGCTAAACCGTGACTAGCCCTCCACC
This sequence comes from Schistocerca serialis cubense, assembly GCF_023864345.2. Classification (NCBI taxonomy): domain Eukaryota; kingdom Metazoa; phylum Arthropoda; class Insecta; order Orthoptera; family Acrididae; genus Schistocerca; species Schistocerca serialis. The sequence continues at coordinate 225,164,283 of NC_064647.1, read as the reverse complement.
GTCCTTCACCATTGGTGTCACACACTGATTCTTCACGCGTTCTCTGCAAAGTCAACAGACAGACATTTGATGACGGCTTCCAAATATCTAACCTAAATTTGTCCATGAATAACACCTTAGGCCATTGCTGTACACTCCAGTTTTTATGTTGCTGTGCCAATGCAATTGTTTCATCTTATTTTGTTTGAATAACAAAGTTTTTTTTTCCAATATCCATCCCTTTAAACCTTGCTCACAGAGACAGCATTGCATTGTTGAGACAGAGACTGAAACTGCTTGCATACTACTTACTTCCTCAGGAATTTCAGGTGCAGTGCAAGTCCTCTGACATTTACTCTGTATACATATGAACCGGTCTTCATTGTACGGTGTTACTCGCTGTCTTCAAATCATGAAACACTTGCATTGGCACCAGTTTGCTTGAATTGCTGCAATGTGCACACCCCTGCAGATTTGGATGGTTGGTCGATTCGGGTGGAGGGACCGAACAGCGCAGTCATTGATCCCATCAAATCAGGGAAGGATGGGGAAGGAAGTTGGCCATGCCCTTTCAAAGGAACTATCCCAGCATTTGTCTGAAGCAATTTAGGGAAATCACAAAAAACCTAAACCAGGATGGTCGGATGAGGATTTAAATAATCGTCTTCCCGAAAGCGAGTCCAGTGTGCTAACTACTGAGCCACCTCATTTGGTTGCAGATTGGGCTATGCCAACTTTTGTTCCTATTGTCTTACTAGAATAGCCTTCCTGATGCCAATATACAATTACAGCATATTTTTCAGTTCCAGTCTCCTGTTAGGACGTAATATGGTAGGATTCTGATCAGGTATACAAACACTGTCAGATGCATACAATGTACTGTAAACTAAAGCAAACTGATTTATACAGTATAATGAATGAGGCTTGTTTCAATTGAGCCGACTTACATAGAGATACGTCAGTGTTGTTGTGGGTACTCTTTAGTACCCCTCTAGGCAAAAGCCCATCAAATACCCAACAGGGGTGCTTAGTCTTTACATGTTTATACTTATTTTATTATCAGAATGCAGGTATGATGTAATTTTCAAAACGAAATCCCTCTTTTAAGCACAAATCCAGAGTTGTGATAGGTGATCAAAAACTTTTGACTGGTAGTTTAGATGGTACAGAACTGGCATCAGGTTGTCACTTGAATTTGAGTCAATAATGACCACAGAGGAATGGCATGCAACAATATAGTAACTAGACTGGCTAGGAAAACACACAACACACCTTTACTTACATTTTCAACCAACTACATTTCTATCACCTTCAAAGCAATTCCCTTGTGTCTGCAAACACTTTTTCCACCAGTGCTTCCATTGTCGGTAGCATCTCTAGAACTCATCTTCTGGCAAAAAATGGTGCCCTTTAACGACTGTCTTTCGGGAACAAATAAAGTATGACATGGGGCCATGGTAGCACTGCAATGGACTCTGATGTCAAAAACTGCCCAATAGATAATGCAGTATAGGACAGTTCATTATCATGAATTGGGTTCCAGTCATTAGTCATGTGTCGACGAACACAATAGATCCATTTTCAAAGTCTGTTGAGAATTTCTCAATTGTAGTATTGGTTTACTATCTGGAGATGAGGTAGCCTCTCTTTGGGCACAACGCCCATGGATTCAAAGAAACACACAATCACACATTTCACCTTCGACTTGGACATGCACGCTTTCTTTGGTCTCCACAATTCCTTCAAACATCACTGCCAACTTTGACTTTTAATCTCGGGGCAACGATTTTCATGGTTAACATTTGATCAGCTCATACAGCTTCACTTGCACCGGTTCTGCTGTCATCCGATCATGCTTTTGACAGTTGTCCACTGCGATGTTCATCTTAGACACCGGCTCTGTCTTCAGAAAACATTTTTTGCCAGTGAAACACTTGTGCCCTTGATAAAATTTCACTTTCAAAAGCCATTTCTCCATTTGTGCTATAGATAGTTTTGACACTGAATCTTTTATTTGTAAGATTGAGATGAGACTAGAAATTTGGGTGGTGGTGGTTGTTGGGATATTTAAGGGGGACTAAACAGCGAAGGTTATCAGTCCCCCATTCCAAAAACAGGCAATACATAAATTCGCGGAGCAGGTAAAACCCCAAGGGGAAGGAGACTCCCCCCCAGGCACTAAAAGAACACAAATTAGGCAACGAACACTACAGACAAGAAGAGTACAGATAAACACCAGACAGAAAGAAACAGAAGAAAAGAAGAAGGCCGGAGACTGGTTGACTGACCACGAGAACAAAAAAAAAAGGGAAAGAGTCAACCATCTTACGACACACTAAAATCTGCAACCAAATATGAGAGACTCGAGGACAAGAGACACAGAAAGGGAAAGGTGCAGGACCTCCCTAAATGGATCCATAAAAAGGACTACCACGGATAAAATTTAAAACGTCATCAGCCATGGAGGCATCGTCGCATAAAACCAAAGGCAAAGTGCCCGGGAGATTAAAAGACTGCCGGAGGGTGCGCAGTCGGGGACACTCCAACAAAATGTGGGCGACCGTCAGCCGGGACCCACACCAACACAGGGGGGGGATCCCCCTGACGCAAAAGATGGCCGTGCGTCAGGTAGGTATGGCCGATGCGGAGCCGACACAGGATGACAGAGTCCCTGCGAGAAGCCCGCAGGGAGGAGCACCACACATCGGTCGTCTCCTTGACAGCCCGCAGTTTATTCGGGGATGTCATGCCATGCCACTCAGCAGTCCACATCCCAAGCACCTTACGGCGCAACACCAGCTGCTGATCGCGAGCCGTGAGGCCGATCTCCAAAGCTGGGACGTCGATCGCCCCTTTGGCCAGCCTGTCAACACATTCATTCCCCGGGATGCCAACGTGACCTGGCGTCCAAACAAAGACCACCGAACGACCAGAGCGGGTAATGACGGAAACAGACTCCTGAATAGAGGACACCAGAGGAGAAGAGGTATAGCAGCGGTCGATGGCCTGGAGGCTGCTCAGGGAGTCACTACAGATGACGATGGACGTACCTGAGCAGAAACGCATATGCTCAAGAGCGCGCAATATGGCCACCAGCTCTGCAGTAAAAATACTGCAGCCAGCCGGCAAGGAGTGCTGCTCAACATGGGCAGCGTGAGCAAAAGCGTAGGCAGTGCGACCATCAACCAGGGAACCATCAGTGTAGACAGTCTCACAGCCCGAAAATGAGGCGAGGAGCGCAAGAAAACGGCGACGGAGGGCCACAGGCGGAACTGAGTCCTTGGGTCCCTGTGCCAAGTCCAGACGGATGGACGGCTGGGGCAAACACCAGGGAGGCGTAGGTGCACGGACCCGGAAGGGAGGCAGAAGAGGGAATGACCCTAGTTCCGACAGCAGGGACTGGAAGCGGACAGCTATGGGAAGCCCAGACCTAGGTCGCCTGTCTGGCAGATGGAGGACCACGGCAGGGAAAAGCAGGCGACGATTGGGATGGCCCGGCGAGCAATGCACGTGGACAGCATAGTCGGCGAGCAGTCGATGGCGGCGAATCCGCAGCGGGGGAACCCCGGCCTCCACCAGTAGACTATCCACGGGGCTCGTACGAAAAGCGCCAGTTGCAAGCCGAACCCCACAGTGGTGTATGGGGTCTAACAACGTCAACACTGAGGGTGATGCAGACCCATAGGCCAGGCTCCCATAATCAAGCCTGGACTGCACAAGGGCTCTGTATAATCGCAACAGCGTGCAGCGATCCGCACCCCAAGATGTGTGGCTCAGGCAGCGGAGGGCGTTGAGGTGCTACCAGCACTTTTGCTTCAGCTGACAAGGGAACCTCCCCATCGCACCCCCCTCAGATTTAGTTATAAGTTGGCACAGTGGATAGGCCTTGAAAAACTGAACACAGATCAATTGAGAAAACAGGAAGAAGTTGTGTGGAACTGAGAAAAAATAAGCAAAATATACAAACTGAGTAGTTCATGGGAAGATAAATAACATCAAGGACGCTGGGACAGCAGGAGCTCCGTGGTCTCATGGTAACGTGAGCAGCTGCGGAACGAAAGGTCCTTGGTTCAAACTTCAATTGAGTGAAAATTTTAATTTTTTATTTCCAGTTTATGTGACAAACTCTTATGTTTTCATCACTTTTTTGGGAGTAATTAACACATCCACAAAAAAACCTAAATCGGGCAAGGTAGAAGAGTCTTTTTACCCATTCGCCAAGTGTACAAGTTAGGTCGGTCGACAACATATTCCTGTCATGTGACGCACATGCCGTCACCAGTGTCGTATAGAATATATCAGATGTGTTTTCCTGTGGAGGAATCGGTTGACCTATGACCTTGCGATCAAATGTTTTCCGTTCCCATTGGAGAGGCACGTCCTTTCGTCTACTAATCGCACGGTTTTGCGATGCGGTCGCAAAACACAGACACTAAACTTATTACAGTGAACAGAGACGTCAATGAACGAACGGACAGATAATAACTACGCAAAAATAAAGAAAGTTAAATTTTCACTTGTGGGAAGACTTGAACCAAGGACCTCTGACCTCTTCATCTGCAGCTGCTCACGCTACCACGAGACCACGGCGCTCCTGAACCCACGAACTCCGTAATGTTGGATATGTGACCCATGGACTACTCAGTTTGTATATTTTGCTTATTTTTTCACAGTTCCACACAACTTCTTCCTGTTTTCTCAATTGATCTGTGTTCGGTTTATCAAGGCCTATCCACTGTGCCAAGTTATAACTAAATCTGAGGGGGGTGCGATGGGGAGGTTCTCTTGTGAGTAAATATGAGGAACCCATGTGAGCCGGGCATCAAAGACGAGTCCTAAGAAGTGGCAAGTGTCCACCACTTCAAGCAGGTGTCCGTCGAGGTAAAGTTCAGGATGAGGGTGGACCATCCGATGCCTGCAGAAGTGCGTAACTCGAGTCTTGGCTGCAGAGAACTGAAAACCATGAGTCAGAGCCCATGATGCTGCCTTGCGAACGGCTACTTGCAGCCTGCGTTCGGCGACTCCCGTAGTCGTGGAGCTAAAGGAGATGCAGAAGTCGTCGGCATACAAAGAAGGAGACACCGACGACCCCACGGCTGCAGCCAGACCATTAATGGCCACGAGAAATAAGGAGACGCTCAACACCGAACCCTGCGGGACCCCATTTTCCTGTGTATAAGATGAACTAGAGGCGGCACCGACTTGCACCCGGAAAGTGCGGCGCAATAGAAAAGTTTGAAGAAAAGCCGGGAGCCGACCACGAAGACCCCACTCATGCAACGTAGCAAGGATGTGATGCCTCCATGTGGTGTCATACGCCTTCCGCAGATCAAAAAATACAGCAACGAGATGCTGACGTCGGGCAGAGGCTGTACAGATAGCAGATTCCAGCTGCACCAAATTGTCCGCAGCAGACCGGCCCCGACGGAAGTCACCCTGGGATGGAGCGAGGAGACCGCGCGACTCAAGGACCCAACACAAACGCCGCCCCACCATACGTTCGAGCAATTTGCACAAAACGGTGAGGGTAATGGGACGATAGCTGTCCACCGCCAGTGGGTCCGCACCGGGCTTCAAGATCGGGACAATAAGACCCTCTCGCCATTGCGACGGGAACACGCCCTCGCTCCAAATGCGGTTAAAGATGGTGGGGATGTGTCTCTGGCAGTCCCTGCAGAGATGCTTCAGCATCTGCGCATGGATGCAGTCTGGTCCTGGTGCTGTATCAGGGCAATCGGCGAGGGCAGCAAGGAATTCCCTCTCGCTGAAAGGAGCATTGTATTTTTCAGAACGATGCATGTGGAATGATAATGGCGTCTGCTCGGCTCGCTCCTTTAGAGAGCGAAAGGCGGGGGGATAAGTTGCAGTCGCAGAGCTCTGAGCAAAGTGCGCAGCAAGGTGTTCAGCAATGGCAGCAGCGTCTGTGCAGACAGCGTCATCCAAGGAGATCCCAGGGACACCCATAGGGGTCTGGTATCCATAAATCCGCCGGATCCGGGACCACACGAGCGAGGGGGAGACACGGGAGCCCAAGGATGAGACATACCTCTCCCAGCACTCCTGCTTACGCCGTGCAATAAGGCGACGGGCCAAGGCACGGAGCCTCTTAAAGGCGACGAGGGTCTCTAGAGACGGGTGCCGCCTATGACGCTGGAGAGCCCGCCTACGGTCGCGAATAGCCTCAGCAATCTCCTGCAACCACCAGGAGACAGCCTTCCTCCGAGGGAGTCCAGAAGAGCGGAGGATGGCAGCCTCGGCCGCCGAAATGATTGACGTGGTTAAGACACGGATCACCTCGGCAATGTCACCCTGTGGGGGAGACTCAATGGTTGCAGCGGAAGTAAAAGCCAGCCAGTCAGTCCTGTGGAGAGCCCAGCGGGGCAGGAGCCCAGAAGAACAACACTGTGGCAGTGACAAATAGATGGGAAAATGGTCACCACCACATAGGTCAGGATGCACTCTCCAGTGGAGGGACGGGACAAGTCCGGGGCTGCAAAGAGAGAGATCAATGGCCGAGAACGAGTCATGGGCCACACTGAAATGCGTGGGAGCACCGGTGTTCAAGAGGCTAAGGTCGAGCTGAGCCAACACATGCTCCACAGCACGACCGCAGTCATCGGAGACAGTCCCACCCCATAGAGGGTTGTGGGCATTGAAATCGCCCAGCAACAAGAAAGGTGGCGGCAATTGGGCGATCAGTGCAGCCAGGACATGCAGTGCGACATCACCATCAGGTGGAAGGTAAAGACTGCAGACGGTAATAGCCCTCGGCATCCACACCCTAACAGCGACAGCCTCTAAAGCCGTTTGTAGAGGGACAGTCTCGCTGTGAAGAGAGTTAAGGACATAGATGCAGACGCCACCTGACACCCTCTCATAAGCCGCTCGGTTCTTATAATAACCCCGATAGCCACGGAGGGCAGGGGTTCGCATTGCTGGAAACCAAGTTTCCTGCAGAGCAATGCAGAGGAAAGGATGAAGGCTGATAAGTTGGCGGAGCTCAGCTAGATGGTGGAAGAAACCGCTGCAGTTCCACTGGAGGATGGTGTTGTCCATGGCTGGGAAAGGCGTGACGGGGCTGGGAAGGCAGATTACGCCGCTGGGTCACCTGCTGCCTCCGAGTGAGCACCTGTGCTAGTGCTTTCCATGGCGTCGGAGGGACCGGCGAGATCGAGGTCCTCAGCGGACGCCAGAATCTCCACCTCGTCCTCAGACGCAGAGCTTGTAGGAAGCGGTGGGACGGGTGCCACCGCAATGTCGGTGTTCTTGGGGACGTTCTTCTGTTTCCGTGTGCCGTTGGTGGTTCAGGCTTGGAGGGCTTCACAGGGTCAGTCTCAGGGACGGACGATGACCGTGAGGCCCTACGACCAGGGACTGGTGGTTGTTTAAGCCACTTGCGGGTGTCTGCTGTGCCGCTGGCCGGAACTGGCGGAGGGAGGTCCCCAAGGGACCCCTTCCTTGCGAGAGTAGCCGAAGAAGTCTCATGCTTCGCCGGCTGGGAAGGGGGAACTGATGTCCCCGTTGGTTGGGGGGTGTTGCTCCTGAAGTAGATGGAGCAGGAGTAACGGGGAGTTTAGTGCCCCCCACCATCAAGGGGCAGGTGTGGGCCTTCGACTCCGAGAGCTGACTGGAGCTGATGGAACTGTAGCAGGAGTGACAGTTGCGGCATAAGAAGATGTCATATGCACTGGATGAAGCCGATCATATTTTCACTTCGCCTCAGTGTACGTCAGTCGGTCGAGGGTCTTGATTTCCATGATTCTCCGCTCCTTCTGCAGAATCGGACAGTCCGGCGAGCAAGGCGGATGGTACTCACCACAGTTCACACAGATGGGAGGCGGGGAACAGGGATGATCAGGATGGGATGGTCGACCGCAATCGCGACATGCGAGGTCGGAAGCACAGCGTGCAGACATATGGCCGAACTTCCAACACTTAAAGCACCGCATCGGGGGAGGGATATATGGCTTGACATCACAACGGTACACCATCACCTTGACCTTCTCAGGTAACGTGTCACCCTCGAAGGCCAAGATGAAGGCACTGGTGGCAACTTCATGATCCCTCGGACCCCGGTGGACGCGCCGGACGAAATGGACACCTTGTCGCTCCAAGTTGGCGCGCAGCTCGTCATCAGACTGTAAAAGGAGATCACTGTGGAAGATAATGCCCTGGACCAAATTCAGACTTTTATGGGGCGTGATAGTTACAGATACATCCCCCAGCTTATTACAAGCGAGCAAGGCCCGCGACTGGGCGGAGGACGCCGTTTTTATCAACACCGATCCGGACCGCATCTTGGACAAGCCCTCCACCTCCCCAAACTTGTCCTCTAAATGCTCTACAAAGAACTGAGGCTTCACGGATATAAAGGATTCCCCATCAGCTCGAGTACACACAAGATACCTGGGCGAATACGGCTCACATGCATGTAATGCCTTTCGTTCCTCCCATGGTGTGGCGAGGGAGGGGAACGATTTGGGGTCATAAACGTTACCTTTAAAATGGGCCCTCGAACGCTTAGAGACTGCTGGTGGCTGGCCACCAGCAAGAGAAGATGTGCCACGCTTCATTGCGTGTCATCCACCCTGATGCCACCTACTCTGACCAAGAGCCCTCCCCACAGGCGCCACCCAGCCACAGCAAAGGCCACATGGCAGGATGGCCATTGCCGGGAGTCCCGATGCCCCAGGGAGATGGGCATCTACTCCTTGGCATACGTGGGGAGTTAACAGCGCAGGCATCAGCAGAGCAATCCCTGTGTTGTCAGGGGGCTACAACCAAGAGGGTACATGGCGGCCCCACCACAACGGACTGGCTACCGTGCTGGATTTTAGGTGACACGTCGTTCATGGTTTTCATCTGTGCAGAAACTGGCACTGCTCATCGCATGGCGGAAAGTGCACGCAGGAACGGATCCATGCCCAAGAGATGGATAGCGGGCAGGACTGCAATGCAACGACGTATAAGTTGGCGAAAGTTCTCAACGCAAGATGGACACAATGCACCAAGTAAGGCGCCCTTCCCCAATCGGCTCGCTCTTCGGAACAATTTAGAAAGATGGAGGTCAAACCCGAGAGGGGACCATCACATAAGGCCGAAACATTTGAGACTCCTTTTAGTCCCCTCTTACGACAGGCAGGAACACCGCGGACCTATTCTAACCCCCGAACCCGCAGGGGGGCACTAGAAATTTGTGACAGTTCATCTCACATCTATTCAAATTGCAAATGGGGATTGGGAGGGGAATTGGGGAGGGGGGGGGGGGGGGGGTAATATGCAGTAGGAATCATGAGTGCCATATAAATGAAATCCAGTTTCAAGAACATGTCCCTCCACATTACTATCACATTCTAAATACTTATAATAATGCATTTTCAGGACACTAGTTGGTTGGGTGATCCACTCCAGTCACAAGAACTTTATAACACAGATGAAGCACTTTACTATCAGTGACAGAAAATTTTTCCTCAAAACCTACTCGCAAACTGAAACAACACAGCTACATCTCCTGCTGCAGCAAGTGATGTTAATGAGTCCAATACGGTAGCATTGTTTTAAGAAATAAACATCTGAAGCAGGCTTCCTACTTTTGGTTTAAAACATATGTAAACTGAATTTGAGTTTATAACAAGGTTCTTTTCAAATAAAAACTGAAACGTCACTTCTAACTATAACTTTCAGCTACAGCTGAAACTGTAAATATTACTGCAAACAACAAATAATTAGATGACTTTCCTTAAAACAGCGTCCTTTTTCTTCACTTCATTTTGGGAGATCTCCATTAATTTGTCAAATTAATATACTGACACACTCACAAAAATGAAGAATCTAACACTGTAATTTCTTAAATAATTGTAGAGTGTGAAATAACCAATTTACGTCATGATCAGCAATTAATGGATGAACCAAGTCACACACAAAGCTACTAGATCTTCAACTGTGCACAAACTTATAAATTCCTCAGGTGTCTTGTAACACCAGACTGCAGTGTTGCTCTAATGTTCCCAGTGTGGTGGGGCCCTAAGCAATCTAAGAATAATGATTGGGTCAGGCTGGATGTGGTACATCTTGAGAAACTTGTGAACTCATGTATTCGCTGATTTGAGACCATCATCAATGCTAGCCTATGTGTTACACGGTACAAATTTTGGGGGTCTCCTTGAGGCCTTCACAGGTCACAATTATCCTCCCTACCTCATCCAGAAACAGAAGTCTCATGCTTTGTCTCTTCTAGCCACAAATCACAAAGAAGTCCCCCAGCCCCACTCCTTTGCTGCGATTCAGTACAACTGGGACCGGAGTAAATTAATCATGGTCTCTGGCACCATTTTGACCACCTCTCGTCATGCCCTGAAATGAGAAATATCCTCCTCACTCCTTCGACTGTGGCATTCCACCACAAACCACACCCAAATAATATCCTTGCCTGTCTCTATTTCAACCCTGCCCCTACAGTTAATATCCCTCCAAGAGACCTACATACAAGACCTGTCCCAGCCATCTTCCCATTACCACCAACTCCACAACTGCCATCAAAGGCAAGACTGCCTGTGAAAGCAGCTACAACATTACCAACTTATCAGTAAACAGTGTGCGAAATTCTATGTGGGCACAACCACCGACGACCTATCTGTCCTTAAGAATGGCCACCACCAACAGCTTATCCTTTTCTCTTATAATATCCTGCAAACTATGGATGAAGGGCTACAGGCAGATCCCATATTTTTAGACTTCCGAAACGTATTTGATACAGTGCCCAACTGCAGACTGTTAACAAAGGTGTGAGTGTATGGATTAGGTTCCCAGATGTGTGAGTGATTCGAATGTTGTCCTCAACGGCAAGTGTTCATCAGAGACAAGGTTATCATCAGGAGTGCTTCAGGGAAATGTCAAAGGACTGCTATTATTTCCTGTAAACATAAATGATCTGCTGGACAGGGTGAGCAGCAATCTGGAGCAGTTTGCTGATGATGCTGTGGTGTACACGAACATTTAGTAGTTGAGTGACTGTAGGAGGATACTAGATGACTTGACAAAATTTCTAGTTTGTGTCACGAATGGCACCTAGCTCTAAACCTAGAAAAATGTAAGTTAATACAGATGAGTAGGGAAAACAATCCCGTAATGATCGAATACAACACTGTCAGTGTGCTGCTTGACACAGTCATGACACTTACAAAGTTGGGCATAACGTTGGAAAGCAATATCAAATGAAACGAGCATGTGAAGATTGTGGTAGGGAATGCTAATGGTTTATGATCTTGGGTTTACTGGGAGAATTTTGGGAAAGTGTGGTTCATCTATAAAGAAGACAGCACATAGGACAGTACTACGACCTATTTGTGAGTACTGCTCAAGCATTTAGGATCAGTGCCCAATAGAATTACGAAGTGCTATCCAAAATTTTCGCGACTGGTGCTGCCATTTGTTGAAAACATTACCTTTGGACTAATGGTCACCATCACCCTCGAAGAAGTTCCCATCCGCACGTACACATTGGTCCCAACACTTCTGTCACTGGTCAAACATTTTCTGGAAGTCCTGTTCTTTGAGGGTGTTTATCACTGCCAGTGATGCTTCTCGAATCCTCTCTAGAGTGTCAAACCGGCGGCCTTTCAACTTGAGTTTCAGTTTTGGGAATAGCGCGAAGTCGCAAGGTGCCAAATCTGGCAAGTACGGTGAGTGAGGTACAACCGCCATATTGTTTTTTGCCAAAAAGGTCCTGGTGAGCAAGGACCTGTGACAGGGTACATTGTCGTGATGCAGCAGCCAGTTCCTTTGACGCCAAAGTTCAAGCCGTCATTGCCACACATTTTCACAGAGCTGTTGCAAAACATCACAGTAGTACGCGGAATTCACCGTTTGGTTGGGTGGGATGAATTCTTTGTGCACAATTCCCTTGGTATCAAAGAAAACTATGATCATGCTCTTCACTTTGCTCTTCACCTGTCTCACTTTTTTGGGTCTTGGAGAGCCCAGGCTCTTCCACTGATCCCAGGTGTTGCTTTGTCTCTGGGTCATAACCGTAAATCCAGCTCCTGTCACTGGTGATAACCCATGACAAGAAGGTTGGATCATCAGATGTGGTCTGACGAAGGTCCGTGCACACTCCAGTATGCTGTGCCTTCTGATCGGCAGTTAAGATCCTTGGCACAAACAGCAACACGATGCACACCCAATTCATCAGTCAACATTCGTTGACATGTCCCATAACAAATACCCACTTCATCCGCAAGGTCTCGAATCGTTCGAAGTCGATCCGCACGAACCAGTTGTAGAAATTTGGCAACAATGTCTGGTGTTGTGTGGCTAACGGGCCTTCCAGTGTGAGCATCATCTTTGACATCTGTACTGCCGGCCTGAACTGAGCATGCCACTCAAACACACACGTACAGTTCATGCTCTGTCTCCCAAACACTTGTTGAGTCATTGCAAGGGTCTCCGTAGCACTTTTCCCGAGATTCGCACAGAATTTGATACACACACGCTGTTCTGTACGCAGATCCATTGTAAAATCGCACACACCAAACACAGATTATTACAGAAATCACTGTGGACATGCAACACGTCCTCCCAGCTGAATACCACTCCACACACTGACCCATCAGATATGCAGCTTGCGCCATTTAGCAGTGAAAAGATCTACTACTCCTACTTTCCAGATGGCAGCACCAGTCCCGAAAATTTTGGATGCCACCTCGTAAAGGTACACATGAAAGCGATTCAGAGACAGGCTGCTAGATTTGTTACCAGTAGGTTCGAACAACACATAAGTATTACGGAGATGCTCCGGGAACTCAAATGGGTGGGAAGGTGACTTTCTTTTTGAGAAACACTGTTGAGAATATTTAGAGAACTGGCATTTGAAGCTGACTGCAGAACAATTCCAAGGCTGCCAACATTCTTTTTATTTGTAGTGGTACAGGGTACCCTCCGCCACGCACTGCACAGTGGCTTGCGGAGTATATATGTAGATGTATGTTGCACAGCACGGTGGGCACGACTTCGACAATTGCTACACAGCCTGTGTGCCATCCGGATTCTTCCCACTATCATTACCTTTTCTGAACTGCACCAGTTGTAACTCTCCCTACAACACACGATTCATTCGAGTAACCTTCCTGGCTTCAAACTTCGCCAGATCCTGTACCCAACTGCCTCTATCTCCTTCCCTGCTCCCAATCCAGCCTCACCCACACCTGCTATCACCCTGACTCACTTGCACAGCCCTTACCTCTTCTCCAGTTGTCTCCTCTCTCACAGATCCCTGTCATGTCCAAGCACTCTACTACAGGCAAGCCCTACAGTGCCTTCCCAAACCTCTACCTGCTATCCCTCCCCGCCCCAACTCTGTTCTGTACCCTATACTACTCACCCCAAACCTGACACCTGTGCACCACATTTCCACTTCAACATCCGGAGATGACAGTAGCTGTGTGTGTGTGTGTGTGTGTGTGTGTGTTTAAGTCATATTGTGTGTTTAAATCATATAAATACATAAGTGAGATCCATATACTTACCAGAGAGTCCTGTGACATTATCTCTGAACTCACTGTTGCAGGGTGCTCGGAGCCTTGACTCACGAATCTCTCCCCTCCCCATTGTAATGGAAAACTCACCACTTGAGTCTGTTGTCTGGTACAAGTGGACTTGACCCGTCTAGAACGGTGATTTGATTTTAACAGGGAAGCTAAAACAGCTTACGTCTAACTTGCCACTGCCCGCACCGAAACTAAGTTTATTGTGAGGTACTGCTCCCTGTATATCTAGTAAAGCCAACCAATGCCCATAAATAGTGCAATTTTCCATAACACGTAAAACGAGCATTGGAGTATATTAGTGGTGTTCATGTTTAGTGTTGCTACCAGGCCCATAAGGATATATACAGGGTGTGAACAGCATCAGGCCTCGAGTGATTACTGTGAGAGAGACAGAGATTTCATGTACTCTTGTGAGACAGAACTGCTGATGTAGCTTGAAAAGGACTTCATTGTGGGCCTCCATTTGGCTGGCAGGTTTAACTGTGCAATATTCAGACTTGTGGGGGATTCAGATGTGACAGTGGCTTTAAGATATATTGTGTGGGATATTGACAGCAGGAAAACTCATCATTGAGGTTCCAGTAGAATATCCCTGACCACCACAAGGGAAGATCACTGTATTATGCACTGAGCACATGGTAACCCCTCCAAATCTGCTTGCCATCCATGAGCCAGTAATGGACTCTATATCTACCTCTACATCTATGTCCACATCCACATCCACATCCTATGACCTACTGTGAAGTGCATGGCACAAGGTACAGCCCACTGTACCAGTTATTGGGGCTTTTTCTTGTTCCATTCACATTTGGAGGGCAGGAAAAATGATGGTTTAAATGCTTCTGTGCATGTTGTAATTAATCTAATCTTACCCTCATTATCCCTATGGAAGCCATATGTTGAACTTCTAGTATATTCCTGGACTCAACATTTAAAGCTGGAGCCCGAAACTTTGTTGGCACACTTTCTTGGTATAGTTTCTGTCTATTTTCAAGAGTATACAAGTTCAGTTCTTTCAACATCTCAGCGACACTCTCACATGGGTCAAACAGACTTGTGACCATTCATGCTGCCCTTCTCTGTATACACTCAATATGCCTTTCTAGTCCTAGTACATGTCCCACATGCTCGAGCAATATCTTAGGATGTGTCGCACAACTGATTCGTAAGCAATCTCCTTTGTAGACTGATTTCACTTCCCCAGTAACCTACCAATAAACCCACGACTGAGCCTATGTGATCATTCTACTTCATGTCCATACCAAGTGTTACAATGAGGTATGAGTTTACAGATTCCAACTTTGACTCATTAATATTATATTCAATGGCTACTGTATGTTATCATTTTGCGAAGTGCCCAGTTTTACATTTTTGAACATTTAAAGCAAATTGCTAATCACTACACCAATTTGAAACCTTATCAAGGTTTGACTGAATATTTGTACAGCTTCAGTCTGACTGCACTTCATTCTAGATAACTGCATCAGGTGCAAAAAGTCTGAAGTGACTATTAATACTGTTGGCAAGATCATTATGTATAACACAAACATCAAGGGGCTCAAGGGGCTCAACATGTTTCGCTGGGGTACAGCTGAAATTACTTCTACATCTGTCAATGACTTTCCATCCTAGATAACATGCTGTGTCCATCCTACCAAGAAATCCTTAATCCACTCACATATTTCATCTGATAACCCACATCATCATACTTTTGATAATAAGCATAGATGCAATACTGAGTCAAATGCCTTTTGGAAATCAAGAAATACTGCATCTACCCGACTGCATTGACCAACAGCTTTCAGAATGCCAGGTGCGAAAAGTGTGAGTTGGGTTTCGCACGATGTTGGCATGTATGAGGCCATTGTGTTTGACCTTAAAAATGTTCTAAGATTCTGCAACAAAGCTGTCAAGGATATTGGGCGTTAGTTTTGCGGATCACTTCTGCTACACTTCTTGTAGACAGTTGTAACCTATCATTTCTTCCAGCTACTGTGCACAAATTCTCGTTCGACACATCTACAACAGATTACAGTTAAGACAGGGGCTAACTCAGCCGCAAACTGGGTGTAGAATATGATAGGGATTCTATCAGGCCCTGGGACTTTGTTCAATTTTAACACTTTCAGCTGTTTCTCAACACAGCTTTGTAAAGGAACATTTTGAGTGACTGGACACTAACTTTGATGCCACTAACAGCCATTAACTATAGCTAGAATTTCTTTGGATTTTGTGAATGATCATTTGGTAATATTCTACTATGGTAGTCATTGGAAGCTTCACACAACATTCTGTGTCACCCCACACCACCATTAGATACTATCAGACTAGTTAATTATTATCCCTAGCATAGGTCCCGTTGCACCATAACACAAATGGCAGGAGTTTGGAGCGGTGTCATGACCGGGAAGTATGGGAAGTGAGGACTGCTAGTGAATGGTGTCACATTGTGTTAAGTGAGAAATTGTGGTTCTGCACTACCCCAGATCGGCATCGTTGGTGAGTATGACAGTGACACCGGGCAGAGGTCCCAGTGTTCCAATGATTTGCAGTCGCACCTGGCATCACGGTGTAGGGAGCCATCGGGTATGACCTCAGGTCACGGCTGGTAGTGACTAAGGGAACTCTGATGGTACAGCAGTATGTCGAGTACATCCCGCATCCTCACGTCTTACCTCTCGTGTGACAGTATCATAATATATTTTTCAATAGGACAATGCTCATCCACATATGACAAGTTTTGCCTTGGACTGTTTCCTTGATGTTGAGGTGGGGCCAGCTTGGACATCAACTCCATCCCTGTACCAGTATCCCCAGGACATTGTGGAAAAGTTACAACAGTTGTGGGCCAGCTTGCCTCACGAGAGGCTAAAATGGCGTCATGAGACCCTTCACAACCAAACCAGCCCGTGCATCCAGGACAGAGGGGTGCGACATTATATTAATAAATGGGCTCATACTGCCAAGCTCACTGCCAAACTGACTCAATTTTGTAACCACTGAAATAACATCCCATACCCTCTCAACCCTGGAAGTTGAATTTAGTTTCCTCCTTCCCTTCAGTGTATTCCACTCTTTTGTTGTTGTCCAGCGCAGATGTTATGCATGCAGAATTCTATGCAAACAAATGCGCATAGCATTTGTATGTTAAGAGAAAGCTTTTAACATTGTTTATTGGAATACACTAATTGAAATTGTAAAGGTAGCATGGATAAAATACAGGGAGTCAAACATTATTTACAACTTGTACACAAACAAGACTACAGTTATAAGGGGTCAAGGACATGAAAGGGAAGTAGTGGAGGGGGAATGACACAGGTTTGTAGACAGTCCTTGGTGTTATTCAATCTTTACAATGGACAAGCTGTGAAAGAAACCTAGGAGAAACTGGGGTAGGTAGAGGGGGGGACGACTTTTAAAATTTACAAACAACTTTGTAATTTTATCAGATGTGGGAAATGACTTGGAAGAACAGTTAGAAGAGGATATGAAATGCTCATAAAATGCGAGAAAGGTAACAGTATACAGTCACATTATATCAGGATATATAATTTAATCACTAAAATAACAGAGTTTTTACAAATTTGGAAGCAAAATAACAGATGATGACTGAAGTAGATATAGCATGCAGACTCACAATAGCAAGAAAAGCATTTAAGAAAAAGACAAAGGAACAGGGAGCAAAAGAGGGGGACAGCGGAAAAGGAGGGGACAGCGGAAAAGGAGGGGAAGGGCAGGGAGTGGAGTGGACTGGAGCAGAAAAGGAGAGGAGGGTGACACACACAAAGAGGATGAGGGAATGCAAGATGGGAGGAGGTGATATGACAAAGGGGCAGAAACTGTTGGGTGGAGGGTGTGGGGGCAGTAGATTACCGTAGGGTGAGGTAGGGATAATATCAGGAGTGGAGAATGTTTTTTTAGGATAACTCGCATCTATGCATTTCAGAAAAGCTGGTGGTGGAGCAGAAGATCCAGGTGGCCCCCTTCCACCACAAGCTTTCCTGAACTGCACAGATGGAAGTTGTCCTAGGAATAAATTCTCCACCCTTGAAATTATCCTGGCCTCAACCCACTGCAACCTATTGTCCCGACACCTTCCACATTCCCTCATCCTCTTTTTTTGTTCCATTCTGTTCCAGTGTACCTGTCTGTCCTATCTCCTTCCCTACGCTCTTACCTAACTCCAGACTGAGCTGATGGAGATGACAGTCATGTGTGTGAGATGTGGTTGCTTTTATGAATGCATGTGTCGTTTAGTTGTGTCTGTCTGCAACTTACTTTGTCATTTTTATGGTAAGCAGCAATCTTTTCCTTACACCGCTGATATTCCACCCTGGAGTTTCCATCGTTTGATTTGTGGAAACTATAAAATTTTTAACATCTATTATAAATTTAAGTGTTTGTAAGTCATTTCTGTAGGTATTTGTTAGGAGTGTAGGATTGCATGGAAGTGAAACACAGACAGTCAGTAATTCAGGCAAGAATAGAACAGATGCTTTTGATATGTGGTGCTATAGAAGAAAGCTGAAAATTAGATGAGTACATCATGTAACTAATGAAAAGGTACTAAATCAAATTGGGGGAAAAGGAGTGTTACAGCACACTTGACTGAAAGAAGGAAGCTGTTAATAGGACGGCACTGCGGTCAGCTACACCTATATAAGACAGTAAGTGTCTGGCACAGTTGTTAGATCGGTTACTGCTGCAGAAATGGCAGGTTATCAAGATTTAAGCGAGTTTGAGTGTGATGTTATAGTAGGCGCACGAGTGATAGGACACATCATCTTCGAGTTACTGATGAAGTGGATCTGTTCCACAGAACAGATTAATGTACAGACCACCACCACCACCAATTACAGCAACAACAAGAAAAATACATTCTAGCAAAATTCAAGTAACAGCACTCACCTTGAAGTGTTTACTCTCTGATATCTGAGGCAAAGCCCTCAACTGCAACAAAACAAGTACGGTAAGAATTAAAAGTGGTACACAAAAATTAATAATACGCGACAGCTTTGATATCCCATATAAAAATTTTTATTTATAACTAAGCAATAAATTCAGTAATATAAATGGACATTGTGCTGCATGCAATTAATACTGCATGTGCTTTGTAAGAGTGGCCCTATTTTGTACTGCTATGGTGCAGTCAGTCAGTGTAGTCAAGGTCGACCTTGTATTTCATGATAGATGGATTACATATCCACATACTGTTACATCCATTCTCCATTTTGTATGACTTTATGATGGATGAGTTACATATCCAGCTATTTTTACACAATATGATGATGCCCAAAAGGGTGAAACATGTCACTTATATTAAATCATTTTGCAACCAAGGCCGTTTTTATTCCGAAATATAAACCTTGTCAAAAATGAATGATATCTTGTGTAAATTTGTATTATTAAAGCTGGAAATGTTAAATCAATCACATATACACTTAAGAGCCAAAGAAACTGGTACACCTGCCTAATATCACGTAGGGCCCTAGCTAGCACACAGAAGTGCTGCAACACGATGTGGCATGGACTCGACTTAATGTCTGAAGTAGTTGGTTGGTTGGCTCTGAACACTATGGGACTTAACTTCAGAGGTCATCAGTCCCTTAGAACTACTTAAACCTAACTAACCGAAGGACAGCACACACATCCATGCCCGAGGCAGGATTCGAACCTGCGACCGTAGCGGTCGCGCGGTTCCAGACTGTAGCGCCTAGAACCGCTCGGCCACTCCGGCCGGCGTCTGAAGTAGTGCTGAAGGGAAGTGACACCATGAATCCTGCAGGGCTGTCCACAAATCTGTAAGCGTACGAATGAGTGGAGATCTCCTCTGAACAGCATGTTACAAGGGATCCCAGGTATACTCAATAATGGTCATGTCTTGGGAGTTTGGTGGCGAGCTGAAGTGTTTAAACTCAGAAGAGTGTTCTTGAAGCCACTCTGTAGCAATTCTGAACATATGGGGTGTCACATCGAACTGCTAGGATTGCCCATGTCCATCTGAATGTACAATGGACATGAATGGATGTAGGTGATCAGACAGGATGCTTACATATGTGTCACTTGTCAGAGTCTTATCTAGACATGTCAGGGGTCCCATATTACTCCAACTACACATGCCCCACACCATTACCATTACTGTGCCTCCACAAGCTTGAACAATCCCCTGCTGACATGCAGGGTCCTCAAATTCATGAGGTTGTCTCCACACCCACACAATTTGAAACAAGACTTGTTCAAGCAGGCAACATGTTTCATGTTATCAATAGTCTAATGCCGATGTTGATGGGTCCAGGTGAGGTGTAAAGCTTTGTGTCGTGCAGTCATCAAGGGTACATGAGTGGGCCTTCAACTCCGAAAGCCCATATCGATGATGTTTCGTTGAATGGTTCGGGCGTTGACACTTGCTGGTGGCCCAGCATTGAAATCTGCAGCAATTTACGGAAGGGTTGCACTTCTGTCACATTCAACGATTCTTCAATCATTGTTGGTCCCATTCTTGCAGGATCTTTTTCCAGCCATAGCGATGTCAGAGATTAGATGTTTTCCAGATTCCTGATATTCACTATACACTCGTGAAATGGTCACACGGAAAAATCCCCACTTCATCAGTACCTTGAAGATGTGTCCTATCGCTCATGCACCTACTGTAACATCACACTCAAACTCACTTAAATCTTGATTAACCTGCCATTGCTGCAGCAGTAACTGATCTAACAACTGCTTCAGACACTTATTTTCTTATATAGGTGTTGCTGACCGGAATGCTGTATTCTGCTTGTTTTCATCTCTCTGTATTTGAAAACACATGTCTACACCAGTTTCTTTGGCACTTCAGTGTAATTACTAAGCGACTACCCTAGAACCCAGAATCTAGTGCCAGTTGCTGGGCATCTATCTAATGGCTTCCACTGGCAACAAAAATTTGATTTTCAATATTTCATATGATTACTGACCAAATTTAAAAATGCTGTTATAATCTACTCCTTAACAGCTATAATCTTGTATTAAAAGTTTAACACAAAAAGGCAAATATCACAGTTTGAAACTGTGTTTGTTTTGTGGCAAACCTGATATATCCAGTAGATTAGATTAGATTAGTACTTGTTCCATAGATCATGAATACAACACTTCATAATGTTGTGAAACGTGTCAGGTTAATAAAAGGTGTCTATACAAGATATTACATTACACAAAATATTACATGACACTTAATATTTTTTAATTTCTTTTTTTTTGGGAGGGGTGGGGGGGATTACCCACTTACTATATCCAAAAATTCATCTAATGAGTAGGAGGAGTTGCCATTCAGAAATTCTTTTAATTTCCTTTTAAATGTTATATGGCTATCTGTCGCACTTTTGATGCTATTAGGTAAGTGACCAAAGACTTTTGTGGCAGCATAATTTTCCC
The DNA here is from genome assembly GCF_023864345.2 of Schistocerca serialis cubense. Taxonomy (NCBI): domain Eukaryota; kingdom Metazoa; phylum Arthropoda; class Insecta; order Orthoptera; family Acrididae; genus Schistocerca; species Schistocerca serialis. The sequence goes on along the minus strand of NC_064647.1, from coordinate 225,143,347 downwards.
CCTTCTGAGCCAAAGTTAGATTTAACCTTGAGTAGTGAAGATCATCCTTTCTCCTAGTGTTGTAGCCATGTACACTCCTATTACTTTTGAATTCGTTTAGATTGTCAATAACAAATTTCATAAGTGAATATATATATTGTGAGGCTACAGTGAAGATTTCTAGCTCTTTAAATAAGTGTCTGCAGGATGATCTTGGATGAGCTCCAGCAATTACTCTGATTACTCACTCTTGTGCAATGAACACACTTTTACTCAATGATGAGTTACCCCAGAATATGATGCCACACGAAAGCAGAGAATGAAAATAGGTGTGGTAAGCTAATTTACTGAGCTGTATATTGCCAAAATTTGCAATGACCCTAATAACATAAGTAGCTGAACTCAGACGTTTCAGCAGATCTTCAGTGTGTTTTTTCCAGTTCAACCCCTCATCAATGCATACACCGAGAAATTTTGAATATTCTACCTTAGCTACCGATTTCTGATCGAAGTCTATATTTATCAATGGTGTCATTCCATTTACTGGGTGGAACTGTATATACTGTGTTTTGTCAAAGTTTAATGAGAGCCCATTTGCAGAGAACCACTTAATGATTTTCTGAAAAACATCATTTACAATTTCATCAGTTAATTCTTGTATGTTGGGTGTGATAGCTATACTTTTATCATCGGCAAAAAGTACCAGCTTTGCATGTTTGTGAACATAGAATGGTAAGTCATTAATATATATTAAAAACAGCAGAGGACCCAAGACCGAACCCTGCGGCACCCCATTCTTGATTGTTCCCCAGATTGAGAAATCACCAGTTTTTTGCATATTATGTGAACTTTCTGCACTCTTCCAGTTTGGTATGATTTAAACCATTTGACCACTGTCCCATTCATACCATAGTACTTCAGCTTATCTAGAAGTATTCCATGATTTACACAATCAAAAGCCTTTGAGAGATCACAAAAAATGCCAACGGGTGACTTCCAGTTACTCAGAGCATTTAATATTTCATTAGCGAAAATATATATAGCATTTTCCATTGAAAAACCTTTCTGGAAACCAAACTGACATTTTGTTAAAACTTTATTTTTACAAAGGTGTGAAGCTTTTTCAAGAATTTTGGATAAGGCAGCCAGAAGAGAGATTGGACTATAGTTGTTGACATCAGACATATCCCCTTTTTTATGCAGTGACTGAACAATGGCATACTTCAGTCTATCTGGGAAAATACCCTGCTTCAGAGAGCTATTACATATGTGGCTAAGAATCCCACTTATTTCTTGGGAACAAGCTTGTATTATCCTGCTGGAAATGCCATCAATTCCATGTGGGCTCTTATTCTTGAGAGAGTTTATTATCTTCCTAATTTCACAAGAAAAGGTGGGTGGAATTTCAACTGTATCAAATGGTGTGGGTAAGGCGTCTTCCATTAACTGCCTTGCATCTTCTAATGAATATTTAGATCCTATTTTCCCTACAACATTTAAAAGAGGATTATTCAAAATGTTTTTGACTTCCGGTTTGTTGTCTGTCAAGTTTCCATTCGTTTTGATGGTAATGCCATCATCCTGTACTCTTGGTTGCCCTGTCTCCCTTGTAATAATATTCCAAATTGTTTTGATTTTGTTATCAGGGGTATTGGATGGATGGATATTAGTGTTTAACGTCCCGTCGACAACGAGGTCATTAGAGACGGAGCGCAAGCTCGGGTGAGGGAAGGATGGGGAAGGAAATCGGCCGTGCCCTTTCAAAGGAACCATCCCAGCATTTGCCTGAAGCGATTTAGGGAAATCACGGAAAACCTAAATCAGGATGGCCGGAGACGGGATTGAACCGTCGTCCTCCCGAATGCGAGTCCAGTGTGCTAACCACTGCGCCACCTCGCTCGGTTATCAGGGGTATTAATCTCAGACATGATTCATGTGCTTCTGGACTTTTTAATAACCTTTCTTTATGTAGCACAGTAGTTTTTATAATATTTGGCTGGTTCTGGGTCATTAATCTTTCTTGTTGTTAGATACAGTTCCCTTTTGTGGTTACAATATATTTTTAGTTCTTTAGTAAGCCAAGGTTTTTTGCATGGTTTCTTATAATTAGATTCGACTACTTTCTTGGGGAAACAGTTTTCAAATTCTCTTACAAGTGTATCATGAAATAAGTTATATTTTAAATTAGCATTGGGTTCCTTGTACACCTCATCCCAGTCTAACCGCTGAAGATTTTGTCTGAAATTTCTAATTGTTGAGTCATTAATTAAGCACAACTTTGGAGAGTAGTTTTGAATTACTGAATGGAGCTATGTCATATACTGTAACTAGATGAGCACCATGATGAGGAAGGCCATTCTCAACAGGACATGAATTTATGTTTTAAAACTTATCTTGGTCTATAAAAGTGTTATCTACCAATGTGCTGCTGTCCTTTACTACCGGAGTAGGAAAATCAAGACAGATGTCAAATTGAAAGAACCGAGCAAGACTTGCAGGTCATTCTTCCTATTACACTCTTTCAGTGAATCAACAATGAAGTCCCCACAAATAATAATTTGCTTTCCCCTATCTGACAAATAGCACAACAAGGCATCCAAGTTTTCCAGGAATAAATGAAAGTTTCTTGAAGGGGACCTATATACTGTTACAATTATCAAAGAGCCCTCCTTCAGTTTAAGTTAACAAGCACATGCTTACATATGTTGCTCTAGACAAAACTTTTTTGCATCTAAGCTTTTTACACAGTGATAATTTTTGACATACATGGCAACTCCTCCTCTCACCTTATTCTCTCTACACATACGTGCAGCTAGTTTATAACCACTGATATTTACCTTTTCCATATCAGACACAATGTGATGCTCAGACAGGCATAGTATATCTATTATATTATCAGATTCAATGTCATCTAAACAAACCAGGAGCTCATCTACTTTATTCTTCAATCCCGGAATATTTTGGTGAAAAATGGTAACATTATTTTTTACTTTACTTTTGTGAGAATCTACTTTTTCTTTAATCTACCAATATTTTGGTTAAATATGGGAACATTATTATTTACTTTACTGTCATGAGAATCTTGTGAGATTTGGACCTCTTTAGCACCTGCCTGCCTGAACTTCTCATTGGACACTGATATTAGTCTAAAAAACAGGTATATCCTTGAGTAATAGTATCCCCCCTTATGGATTTCGCTAACAACCCTGCCAGTTTACCCTTTCCTTTTCTACTGAGGTTTAGGCCATGCCTTGTGAAATCCCCCCTATCAATAGCCTCGACAGGAACCGATCCAATGTCTGACAGAGTAGCCGCCCTACACAACTGATCCAACTCCATATTTACCCTCCTAACAGAGTGGTTCACTGGGGCTTATCATGCCGCACGAAAGCGGGCACCAGCACAACATTGGTATGGGTCGTTGCAGAGGCTATTTTCACCAGGTCACACCCAATACTGTAGCCCTGATCCCTATCAATACTGTTTCCCACTCCACCCACTGTCATCACATGATCCTGCTTTGAGAAACCCTTGCACAAGGAACCTATATTCTCTACCACCCGGGTAAGACATGCACTTGGCTTGAAAAAGTTTGTGACCTGGTACCTGTCACCTAATTTTTCCTGCAAAATCTGGCCCACACCTCTTCCATGGCTGCTACCTAGCAACAGAGCTTTCCTCTTACTTTCTACTCTTTTTGATACAGTTGGTTTCCTAGTGAGATTTTGTTGCATCTTATCATCATCTACTTCTACTGGAGCCTCTTTCTTACTTAACTGTGGTAGCAAGATAAATCTATTGGTTGTGCCAATTGGGAAACTGTCAGACACTGTTCTCTTTCTGTGGCCCCTGTTCCCAGCTACCACTTCCCACCACTGTTTACCCTCCTCCCCCCCTTAACCTCTTCAGTTCCTCCCACACTCTGTCCAAATCAGCCTGAAGAGCTCTAATTTTCTCCTCCTGTTCAGCTATAATCCTATCTCTTTAACAAACCCTGCAAAATAATGAAAGAGTCTCATTTGCTTCCCCAATTCCCATGCCGCTACAATTTCCCCAATGAAACCACCTGTCACAACAGGTGCACAAAACCCCTGAACTAACTTTCCTACTGCAGCTCACACATTTAGTATCCATGGTAGTTTGGAAATTAGTTAAGAGATTTACTAAGTGATAACGGTAATATATTAAATACGGATGTAAAAGGACACTAAATATGTTTTGGAAACTAATATGTAAGTAAACTATTAGCAAATGCACTTAAATTTGTGGTATAATGCTAAATAAGCACATTCAAAACCTAGGCCTAAACAGCCGAATGTAACCAAAATGAACTTTTTGCAATTACTGGAAGAATATGAAAATAAAAGAAAAACCTTTAATGACAAGCTTGAAGAGCACACTAATGAACGTATTTAGTCAGTTAATCTATAGCAAATTCACTTAAGATTGCGGTATAACGCTAAGTACGCACACTCGGAAAGTAAGGCAAAGCCGCGAAATGTAAAGAAAAGAACTTTTCGCGATTACTGGAACAATACGCAAATAAAAGAAAAACTTTTAATGGTGAGCTTCAAAAGCACCCTAATGGACATATTTAATCAGTTATAGCAAATGCAATTACAACTGCGGTATAACGCGAAATATGCACACTCGAAAAATTTGGCGTAAGCAGCAGTAAGTAAACAGCTGTAGTTGAGAATGAGAGCACTTACTGATGCCCAACAAATTTAAGACATAATTTCAAACCTTTTCAAAACTTTTTCTCATTGTCAGTCCCCCCCCCCCCCCCCCCCCCCACACACACACACAAATTGATGAAAGGAAAAATGTTTATAACATGCTACACTTTTGCTCTTCACACAGTAAAACTACTGCATCAGACATGATTTTTAATTTATGACTTCTATACTGCTAAGTTTATTCACAATGCAGTTTGTAGACAGTATCTACATATCAGGCAGAATGTACCTCCAGAAGTATATACACTACGATACTTATGAGGTATGTTCAATAAATAATGCAACACATTTTTTTCTGAAAGTATGTTGGTTTTATTCAGGATTCCATTACACCATATTATTCCCCACTCTTTTGGCTACAAAACCCTATTTTTGAACGTAACCTCCGTTCAATATCAACGGCCTTACACCACATTACTGGGAAGGTCTGTATGGTCATATGGTATCGCCCTGTTGGTTGACATCTGAACCATCATCTTTCTGCATAAATAACCTCACCATCATCGATGCACTGCTTCCTGTGGAGTGTATCCTCCACTGAGCCAAACAGATGGAAGTCGTACGGTGTAAGATCTGGGCTGTATGAAGTTTTGTGAACTCCTCTTGAGTGCACAGACTTGTGTGAAACATTGCATTGCCATGGAGAAGGAGAAGTTGAGCAGCAAGGTGTTCCATTGTAAACCACCGGTTAACTCGAATAACTGCAACACTGCAGGCAGCTGTGTGTGACCAGCCAGCACATGGGACATCGGACAGGTTTGCGTGACCTTGTTGCAATAATGAAAGACACCTTGCCCAATGACTCACCGTGCATTTGTTCACTGTCAGGCCTCTGCAGACATTCTGCAAGCACCAAAGAATATCAGTAATGCTCTGGTTTTCCACCAAAAGAGACTCAATGACAGCTTGGAAAGGACCTCCGTTACAGACACCATTTTGAATGTTACATATAGCATTGCCATCTATCAGCACTTCATGAAACTATAGGGGCTGAAGTGGGAATATTTCAGGATGTACCACAACAAATTCCATATTTTTTCAACCGAAACAAGCCAAGAAAAGAAAAAATGTGTTGCATTACTTATTAAAAGACCCTCATAGTGTTGGACTTATGAAGTCAGAAAAATTTAGATGCATGAAAAACTAGCTTTTGCTTAAGATGGAGAACAAATTACCGAGACTATATTCCTCCAGTGTTTAATAATGAGAGCACTTAGCAACTTCCAACAAACTTTAAGCGTAATTTGAAATCTTTCATAATTTTGTTTTCACTTACATGATTAAAGTCAAATATTCAACACATTAACTCATTTGTAAAGTAATCAGAAGTTTGAAGCTGTTTTATAGATGGGATTTCTTAAGGAATAGGGGTTTACTGGTTAAAAGCAAGGTGACATTTTAAGCAGTGAATTCTTAAGCTTAAATCTGTGACCATGTCATAATGGAAAGTGGCTAACAGGTGATCAATGGATTTATATCAGTGAAAACTGTAATGTATAAGAAATTTAGAGGAGCCCTTTATGAACCAATAGATATAAATGCCTGACAAAAGTAAGTATGGTAACAACTTTGATCATGTAAATTTCAGAAATAGGCATAGATAGAAAGGTAGAGGCATAATGTCCTCTCTCTCTCTCTCTCTCTCTCTCTCTCTCTCTCTCTCTCTCTCTCTCTCTCTCTCCCCCCCCCCCCCCCCCCCCCCCCTCCCTCCCCCCTCACACACTCTCCTGAGGTTTTATTTCTATTTTTACAGGTTAAATGTCTCCTCCTTCCTCCCTATCAAATGGAACACTGTGGAACAGTTGAAAGAGACCAAATCTGACACAAAGGTTCAGTAGAACTTCTGGACACGTTACTGAAGCACACCACCATAACATCCAACTATCAGAAAGCAGTACACAAGGTTGAAGGAATATGGAGGGGTCATAAAGAGGACAAGTTTATCTACATCTGTATCTAGATGTAACAATATTATGAAGCGTAAAGTTGTTACTCACCATATAGTGGAGGTGCTGAGTCACAGATGGGCACAACAAAAAGACTGCCACATATAAATAAAGCTTTTGGCCATTAAGGCCTTCATCAACAGTAGACACACAAACACACACACACACACACACACACACACACACACACACACACACACACACACACACACACACACACCACAACACAAACTGCAGCCTTAGGCAACTGAAACTGAAACCACACTGCAAGCAGCGGCACCAGTGCACGATGGAAGTGGAGACTGGGTGGGGGTAAGGAGGAGGCTGGGGCGGAGAGGAGGGAGGGAGGATAGTATGGTGGGGATAGTGGACAGTGAAGTGCTGCAGGTTAGACGGAGGGTAGGAAAGAGGTCGGGAGGGGGGGGGGGGGGCCAAAGAGGAGTAAGTAGTGGGAAACGAGAGAAGTAAAAAGACTGAGTGTAACGGTGGAATGATGGTTGTGTAGTGTTGGAATGGGAACAGGGAGGGGGCCGGATGAGTTAGGACAGTGACTAACGAAGGTTGAGGCCAGAACGGTTATGGGAACGTGGGATGTACTGCAGGGAGAGTTCCCACCTGTGCAATTCAGAGAAGCTGGTGTTGGTGGGAAAGATCCATATGGCACAGACTTTGAAGCAGTCATTGAAATGAAGGATGTCATGTCCGGCAGCATGTTCCGCAACAGGGTGGTCCACTCATTTCTTTTCCACAGTTTGTTGGTGGCCATTCATGCACACAGACAGCTTGTGCATAGAATGCAGCACAGTGATTGCAGCTTAGCTTTTAGATCACATGACTGGTTTCACAGGTAGCCCTGCCTTTGACCGGATACGTGAAGTTCGTGACCAGACTGAAGTAGGTGGTCGTGGGAGGATGTATGGAACAGGTCTTGAATCTAGGTCTATTACAGCGGTATGAGACATGAGGTACAGGTTGGGAGCAGGGGTTTGTAAGGATGGACGAGTATATTGTGTAGGTTCAGAGGACGGCAGAATACCACTGTGGGAGTGGTGGGAAGGATAGTGGGCAGGATATTTCTCATTTTAGGCCACGACTACAGGTAGTCTAAACCCTGGCAGAGAAGGTAATTCAGTTGCTCCAGTCACGGGTGGTACTGAGTTACGAGGAGAATGCTCCTTTATGCCCCCTGTGCACTGGTCCTGCTGCTCGCAGTGTGGTTTCAGTTGCCTGAGATTGCGGTTACGTGTGAGAGTTGCGTTTGAGCGCACGTGTGTGTGTGTGTGTGTGTGTGTGTGTGTGTGTGTGTGTGTGTGTGTGGGCGCACGCGCAGCATGCACGTCTATTGTTGATAAAGGCCTTAACCACTGGAAGCTTTATTATTTGAGACAGTATTTTTGTTGCACCTAACTGCGACTCCCCCCCCATGAACCATGGACCTTGCCGTTGGTGGAGAGGCTTGCATGCCTCAGCAATACAGATGGCCATACCATAGGTGCAACCACAACGGAGGGGTATCTGTTGAAAGGCCAGACAAACGTGTGGTTCCTGACGAGGGGCAGCAGCCTTTTCAGTAGTTGCAGGGGCAACAGTCTGGATGATTGACTGATCTGGCCTTGTAACACTAACCAAAAGGGCCTCGCTGTGCTGGTACTGCGAACGGCTGAAAGCAAGGGGAAACTACAGCCGTAATTTTTTCCGAGGGCATGCAGCTTTACTGTATGGTTAAATGATGATGGTGTCCTCTTTGGTAAAATATTCCGGAGGTAAAATAGCCACCCATTCAGATCTCCGGGCGGGGACTACTCAAGAGGATGTCGTTATCAGGAAAAAAAAAAAAAACTGGCATTCTACAGATTGGAGTGTGGAATGTCAGATCCCTTAATCGGGCAGGTAGGTTAGAAAATTTAAAAATGGAAATGGATAGGTTAAAGTTAGATATAGTGGCAGGACGAACATGACTTTTGGTCAGGTGAATACAGGGTTATAAATACAAAATCAAATAGGGGTAATGCAGGAGTAGGTTCAATAATGAATAAAAAAATAGGAGTGCGGGTAAGCTACTACAAACAGCATAGTGAACGCATTATTGTGGCCAAGATAGATACGAAGCCCACACCTACTACAGTAGTACAAGTTTATATGCCAACTGGCTCTGCAGATGATGAAGAAATTGAAGAAATGTATGATGAAATAAAAGAAATTATTCAGATTGTTAAGGGACACGAAAATTTAATAGTCATGGGTGACTGGAATTCGAGTGCAGTAAAAGGGAGAGAAGGAAACATAGTAGGTGAATATGGATTGGGGCTAAGAAATGAAAGAGGAAGCCACCTGGTAGAATTTTGCACAGAGCACAACTAAATCATACCTAACACTTGGTTCAAGAATCATGAAAGAAGGGTGTATACATGGAAGAACCCTGGAGATACTAGTAGGTATCAGATAGATTATATAATGGTAAGAGAGAGATTTAGCAACCAGGTTTTAACTTTTAAGACATTTCCAGGGGCAGATGTGGACTCTCACCACCTTCTATTGGTTGTGAACTGTAGATTAAAACTGAAGAAACTGCAAAAAGGTGGGAATTTAAGGAGATGGGACCTGGATAAACTGGCTAAACCAGAGGTTGTACAGAGTTTCAGGGAGAGCATAAGGGAACAATTGACAGGAATGGGGGAAAGAAATACAGTAGAAGAAGAATGGGTAGCTTTGAGGGATGAAATACTGAAGGCAGCAGAGGATCAAGTAGGTAAAAAGATGAGGGCTAGTAGAAATCCTTCGGTAACAGAAGAAATATTGAATTTAATTATGAAAGGAGAAAATATAAAAATGCAGTAAATGAAGCAGGCAAAAAGGAATACAAACGTCTCAAAAATGATATCGACAGGAAGTGCAAAATGGCTAAGCAGGGGTGGCTAGAGGACAAATGTAAGGATGTAGAGGCTTATCTCACTAGAGGCAAGATAGATACTGCCTACAGGAAAATTAAAGAGACCTTTGGAGAAAAGAGAGCCACTTGTATGAATATCAAGAGCTCAGATGGAAACCCAGTTTTAAGCAAAGAAGGGAAAGCAGAAAGGTGGAAGGAGTATATAGAGGGTCTATACAAGGATGATGTACTTGAGGATAATATTATAGAAATGGAAGAGGATGTAGATGAAGATGAAATGGGAGATACGATACTGCGTGAAGAGTTCGACAGAGCACTGAAAGACCTGAGTCGAAACAGGGCCCCGGAGTAGACAACATTCCATTAGAACTACTGACTGCCTTGGGAGAGCCAGTCCTGACAAAACTCTACCATCTGGTGAGCGACATGCATGAGACAGGTGAAATACCCTCAGACTTCAAGAAGAATATAACAATTCCAATCTCAAAGAAAGCAGGTGTTGACAGATACAAAAATTACCAAACTATCAGTTTAATAAGCCACAGCTGCAAAGTACTAACATGAATTCTTTACAGACGAATGGAAAAACTGGTAGAAGCCGACCTCGGGAAAGATCAGTTTATATTCTTTAGAAATGTTGGAACACGTGAGGCAATACTGATCTTATGACTTATCTTAGAAGAAAGATTAAAGAAGGGCAAATCTACGTTTCTAGCATTTGTAGACTTAGAGAAATGCTTTTGACGACGTTGACTGGAATAGTCTCTTTCAAATTCTAAAGGTGGCACGGGTAAAATACAGGGAGCGAAAGGCTATTTACAATATGTACAGAAACCAGATGGCAGTTATAAGAATCGAGGGGCATGAAAGGGAAGCAGTGGTTGCGAAGGGAGTGAGACAGGGTTGTAGCCTCTCCCCGAAGCTATTCAATCTGTATATTAAGCAAACAGTAAAGGAAACAAAAGAAAAGTTCGAAGCAGGTATTAAAATCCGGGGAGAAGAAATAAAAACTTTGAGGTTTGCTGATGACATTGTAATTCTGTCAGAGACAGCAAAGGACTTGGAAGAGCAGTTGAACGGAATGGACAGTATCTTGAAAGGTGGATATAAGATGAACATCAACAAAAGCAAAATGAGGATAATGGAATGTAGTCAAATTAAGTCGGGTGATGCTGAGGGAATTAGATTAGGAAATGAGACACTTAAAGTAGTGAATGACTTTTGCTATTTGGGGAGCAAAATAACCGATGATGGGCAAAGTAGAGAGGATATAAAATGTAGACTGGCAATGGCAAGGAAAGCATTTCTGAAGAAGAGAAATTTATTAACATCGAGTATAGATTTAAGTGTCAGGAAGTCACTTCTGAAAGTATTTGTATGGAGTGTAGCCATGTATGGAAGTGAAACATGGACGATAAATAGTTTGGACAAGAAGAGAATAGAAGCTTTCGAAATGTGGTGCTACAGAAGAATGCTGAAGATTAGATGGGTAGATCACATAACTAATGAGGAGGTATTGAATAGAATTGGGGAGAAGAGGAGTTTGTGGCATAACTTGACTAGAAGAAGGGATCGGAACTGAAGACTAGCACCTGCTTGACCCATGACTGGACCTATGTGATCATTCCACTTCATGTCCCTAAAAAGTGTTACACCCAGGTATTTGCATGAGTTGGCTGATTCAAACAGTGGCTCATACTATGTTTCTTCAGTTTGTGAAGAGCAAAATTTTACATTTCTGAAGATTTAGAGCCAGCTGTCAAACTCAGCACCACGCTGAAATCTTATAAAGATCTGACTCAATATTTATGTAGCTTCTTTCAGATAGTACTTCATTATAGATAATTGTATCACCTGCAAAAAGCCAGATTTTACTATTAATATTGTCTACAAGGTAATTAATACACAACATGAACAGCAAGCATCCAAGCACTCTCCCTGGGGCACACCCAAAGTTATTTCTACATTTGACACTGACTCTCCATCCATGATAACATGCTGTGTCCTCCGTACCAAAAAGTCCTCAATCCTGTCACAAATATCTCTTGATACGCCATATGATCATACTTTTGACAATAAGTGTAGGTGTGGTATTGAGTCAAATGCTTTTTGGAAATCAAGAAACACTACATATTTACCTTGATCCAAAGCTTTCAGTATGTCATGTGAGAAAATGTGAGTTGGGTTTCACATAATTGATGTTTTCGAAATCCGTGCTGGTTGCTATTGACAATGTCATTCTGTTCCAAGATACCCCATTATGTTTAAGCTCAGAATATGTTCCAAGATTCTACAGCATATTGATGACAAGGATAGTGGACAGTAGTTTTATGGATCACTTCTACTTGTAGATGGGTGTGGCCTGTGCTTTTTTAAGAACTAGGCACAATTTTTTGTTTGAGGGATTTATGATAGATTATATTTAGCAGAGGAGATAACTCAGCCACAAAGTCAATATAGAATCTGACAGGGATTACATCGAGGCCTGGAGCTTTACTCTATTTTAACGATTTCAGCTGTTTTCAACACCATGACACTAATACTTATTTCAGTCATCATTTCAGTGTCATGAGGATTTAATTGGGGCAATTCTTCTGGGTTTTCCTTTGTAATGGAATGATTGAAAACAAGAGTTCAGCATCTCATTTCTTGCTTTGTTATCCTCAATTTCAGTTCCTGCCTCGTTCGTTAGGGAATGGACACTAAATTTGGTACCACTAACAGCCTTTACACAGACCAGAATTGTTTTGGATTTTGTGAAATGTCATTCGGCAATTTACTGCTAGAGTGGTCATTGAAGGCACCACACATTGCTCTCTTGACAGCTAAACAAGTTTCATCCAGCATTTCTGTATCTATAGTTCAACATTTTGTTTTACACATATTATACAATAATGTCTCTTTCTTTAAAAGTTTCTTTATAGTGACTGTATAACATGGAGGTTCCCTTCCATTGTGAACTGTTCTACTGGGTATATATCTAGCCAGAGCAGGGTCAACTTTTCTTTTAAAGTTGAGCCAAAGTTGCTCAAAATGCTCCGGACTTGTGCTGATAGTTTCAAGTTCCTCATTGAGGTACGACACTTTTGATATTTTTATTTAATTTACTGAACATATATATGATTCAGCTTGTTTTAGTTGTCCTTTGTACTTTGGTAATAACCTAGACTCTCGCTAATGCGACCCTCAGTAGTCCAGCCTCTCAGTAATCCGGCTCACATCCAGCTTCTAGTTGCTCAAGCCGAAATGATGACGCATACAATACTGAGTTCTAATGTGTAACAACATTATCATTAAATACAATGTTAAACAATACTACACATGTTTGAAATTGTCACTTTTTTACCGTTCATTGTCAAGGCTTCAGAAAAAAAGCACCTTATGTTAGATGTCAAATAGAAACTCGAAATCAGACATAAGGTGAACTGAGGTTCTTCACAGGAAGCCACTGTTGCTGAGTACAATGCTGCGATGTAACTATTTGCGACAAAACTAAAAAGATAAAAAGCGTGCAGAAAAGTTATGATGAAAGTGATGAAGGAGGGGACGCAGGAGGAGAGGCCATGAAGAAATCTCACACTGTTGGAGCTAAAGCTGCAGACATCTTCCTTGATTACCAATGTCCAATACTGAAGTAATGCTTGTAAAGTCATTGCGTGGTAAAGCATACTGCCGTCGCGTGTCTTCATTGTGACAAATAAAATTTGGGACATGTTTCATAGTGAGGGATATTACCATATAAGAACACTCTCAAAAACTTTGTTTTCTATGAAAATGAATGTGTCTCTGGATCAGTATTACACCTATTTTACACTAAATTTAAGACACTCTGAATAATACGGCACTTCCGCTAATCCGGCACCCATACGTGCAAGAAATGGCCGGATTAGCGAGAGTCTAGTGTAATTGTTCCCACAACCGCTTCGTGGTCACTGATACTAGTTTCGATTTGGACATCCTCAAAGGGATGCTGCTTTTAGACCCAATATATTTGCACTATGAGTGAGGTTCCCAACTATCTGTTCCAGGTTGTTTTCAGAGAAGGCATTTAGTAAAGTTTCACAGGATGCCCACCACCAACAAAACTGTAATTTTTCTAATTAATTGTTGGATGATGAAAGTCTCCATCAATGATTACAGTATGATTGGGGAACTTAACATACAAGTGAACTGAGGTTTTCTCTAAAAATTTCAGTTACATCAGGAGATGAACCTGATGGGTGACAGAAGGCTCCAATTATTATTTTATGCCCACTACTGATAGTGAGCCTTGCCCAATCAGTCTGACATGCAGCTTCAATTTCTATCGCTGTGGATTCGAGTTTCTTGTCTACTATGATAAAAACACCACCTCATTTCCCATTTGCCTACCCCTTTGATGTACACTTAAATTTTACCCAAAAATCTTACTGTTATCAATTTCAGGTTTCAGCCAGCTTTCTGTAGCCAGTATTATGTGAGATACTAGTACTACAGAAACAGGAGGTACAGGCAGACTGCACTGTGTGGATTTGTCAACCACATTTTGGCATATATGTGATTTTAGATTTAAGTCCAGTGCTGCAATCAGTTAACAACATGTGGAAGCAATAATGCATTAGCGCGTCTTGATGCACATCTTCTGGAGTGTTTGATGAAATGTAAATTACTAGTTCGGGTCAGTAGTGCTGTGAAGTTGCACTTGACAGGGTCTATACTTAAAATGTCACATAAAAGGAAAGAAAGTGTGCTTGCCAAGAGAAAAAAAAAGCACGTACGAGGGTCCTACTCATTAGAAACGAAGATAGAACTTCTGGACCAGTATGAAAAATATGAGCATATTCGCATGCTTTAGGACTTAGTGACTCCACTGTAACAACTAGTCATGATAATGTGGTATCAGTTCGAAAAAATGCTCAATCTCAACTAAATGAAGTGTGACTAGAGATAGCAAATCTCACTCGGAGGCGATGAGTAGAATGGAAAAAATGTAAGCCATTGGACTGAGCACCACAACAAAAGCATATGCCTCTCTCTGGGGCTGCTATTCAAACTAAAGCCACGAGCTTGTATGCAGATATGATGAAAAAAGAGGACAATCCAGCACCTTTCTCGGCCAGCTCAGGTTGGATTGGACTGATTGATTGATGCATAGTTCTGACTTCTACAACATTAAAATGACAAGAGAGGCAGCTGTGGCAAATGAAGTTGGAGCCAAGGAATTGAAGAAGAGGCTTATTTTGGAATCCAATGCCTAGCCGCATGCTCATTTCTATTGCTCTATAGAAGAAAACACAGCACTTGGGTTTAAGACGACCAAGGACAGATGCACATATCTTTTTGAAGGAAACGCTGCAGGGTATTGCAAATTAAAACCCTTTATGATCTGTGAAAATCCTAGGGTAATGAAGGGTTCTGATAACAGCGTATTATTGTTTGTTTCAGTGATAAATTTTTTAAAGTGTCTATATTTTGCTTTAAAATATGTTCCAGGAAGATAGCAAGGTTTATTTTTGACAAGAAATACTTAGAAACTGTGCTATCTTAAAGTTAATATGTCAGTAAACAAGAACCTAAGCGCATATTTTATATATAAAATTGCTCTTGATTGACGTGAACTCGATATGTGTGGATATTCTGTGGATCAAAACTATAGCTGATAATAAGATTTACCTTCATGTGTAAAGGTGTGGAAAAGCAGGAAGAAGAGCATGTCACCATGTTTAGACACTGCATATATAACACATCTATGTTTACCAACAAACTGTCCATTCCAAAAACCACATAGTAATTATCACTGCAGATATTCACAAACATATCTATGGATATCCACATCTGTGTTGGATTTTATCTGCAAAGTAATTACTACTGCTGATATATCCACAAGTATCTGCATCCACACAGAATGCTAACTATTGTGTCTACATCTATATCTACACAACTACTCCACAATCCAAACTTAACAGCTTGGCGGCAGATTCATCGAACCACTTCCATATTGTTTTTGGACTACTCCATTTTCTAACAGCACGTGGGAAAAATGAACACACAAATTCTTCTGTGCAAGCTCTGATTTTTCTTATTACAACTGTCATTTCGCCCTATGGAGGTGGGAGTCGATAAAATATTTTTACATACTAGTCAGAGGGTAATGCTTGTGATTGAAAATCTTGCCACAACAAAAAATGCCATTGTTTTACTGAGTGCCACACCAACTCGCTTATCACATCTGTGACGCACTCCCTCCCATCTCGTAACATACAAAACATTGTGCCCTTTTTTGAACTTCCCCCCGTGTCATTCCTGTCTGGTAAGGATCCAATACGGCATAGTGATATTCCAAAAGATGATGGACAAGCACAGTGAAGGCACTCTCTTTAGTTGATCTGTTGCATTTTCTAAGTATTCTACCAATAAAACACAGTCAGTGGTTCACCTTCCCCACATTATCTACATGATCGTTCTAATTTAAGTTGAAACTTCCTGGCAGATTAAAACTGTGTGCCGGACCGAGACTCGAACCCGGGACCTTTGCCTTTCGCGGCCAAGTGCTCTACCAACTGAGCTACCCAAGCATGACTCGTGCTCCGCCCTCACAGCTTTACTTCTGCCAGTATCTCGTCTCCTGTGAGGGCGGGGCGGGGCGTGAGTCGTGCTTGGGTAGCTCAGTTGGTAGAGCACTTGCCTGCGAAAGGCAAAGGTCCCGAGTTCGAGTCTCGGTCCGACACACAGTTTTAATCTGCCAGGAAGTTTCATATCAGGGCACACTCCGCTGCAGAGTGAAAATCTCATTCTGGCTAATTTAAGTTGTTCATCAATTTAATCCCTAAACATTTCATTCAATCAACAAATTTTAAATTTTTGTGATTTCTCATATAACTGAAATTTAATGGGTCCTGTTTAGTACTCACGTGTAGGACCTGACACTTTTTATTACTTCCAGGTCAACTGCCAATGTTCACACCATAAAGATATTTCGTCTATATCATTTTGCAATTTCTTTTGATCTTCTTATGACTTTAGTAGATTGTACTTGACAGCATCATCTGAAAACAATGTAAGAGGACCGCTCAGATCGTCCCCTAAGTCTTTGACATAGATTAAGAACAGCAGAGCACCTGTAACACTTCCTTGTGAACCCCCAGATATCATCATTTTTTCACTCTATGACTTCCTGTTGATTACTACGAACTGTAACCTTCCATTTTGAAATAAATTTTCGACATTTGACTGTAAATTCAAATTCATTTCTTTCATGCAATCACGATTTCATCTTTATAGCCTTTCTCAAGCGCAAGATGAAATGTCAAAATGCCCGACCTACCCTCATGACACATTATCATAATTGAAATAACATTTATCATCGTATTACATGAAATGAGGACGTATGTAAGATACATAACGTGGCTAACACTGCACAGAGTGAGTAAACATTAACAATAATGCATATATGACAGTCAATACATTGTTGTGGCCTGCATTTATAACATCCATCCCACCAGATGACAGGAAATGACAAATACGGTCGACAACTGAGATGATACCCCATAGGCAAGCAATACAATTAGAAGTCACTTTTGAGGAAAAGTCTTCTGCAAGTATAGAAATATTGAATCAACTTGAGATCCCCGGTTGATAGCCCTCATTAATTTGTGTGAATAAAGAGCCTGCCGAGTTTCACAAGAATGATATTTTCTGAAACCATCCTGGTTATGTCAATAGATTTATTTTTTTGGGGGGGGGGGAGGGGGGGGTGTATGTTGTAATGTTTGAATACAGTATAAGTTCAAAAATCCTACTACAAATCAATGTCAGTGATGTGGGTCAATAATTCAGTGGCTTATTCCTATTTCCTTTCTTGTGTAGTGATGTCACCTGAGCAATTTCCCAGTCTTTAGGTACAGATCATTCACTGTGCCAGTGGTCCCACCTTGGTTGCTAAAAATAGAACTGTATCATAAGAATACTCCGAAAGGAATCAAATGGAACAAAGTCAGGACCAGAAGATCTATCTATACTGAGTCACTTAAGTTGCTTGGTTACATCACGGTTATCTATTTCTAAGTTACGTATGCACATATTGTGCTTATAGTCATTTAACTAACGATTTATTGGATGCCACTAATGGAAAGTAAAAACGCTCAAATGTGAGTAAAGCATTTTACACAACATATTACTGCAAAAAAAACACGTCATATCAGTACAGGTACTGAACACTCTGTACAAATGTTAATAAATGCTTATTTTTACAGTTGTGTACCATAAATGAGAGACTGATCTTCAGATTTGAGCACTCATCACTGGCAACTGGTCAACATCTTCTGGTAAAAATAATCAGCCCAAAATTATACAAGAAATAAGTCTAATACATCACATCCTTGGTAAATACATTATACATTATTACAATCAATTCATATTGCAGGTCCAAACAAGGTACTTACAACAAGATTCCCAACAATCAACAATGGCGGACACTCAATCTAAAGGTGATTATTACATATAACTAAAGCTGGTCAACAATCATTTGACACACAATTAAGAGTGTAAAACTAAGGTCTTTCTACAATATATAGAGCTATGACATATCTCACAACAAACTTTAGTCCATTCCCATCGATAGAGATTTTGAAGGAATTTTTTCTGATCTGCAGCACTGAAATGAAGAATTAACAGCAGAATTCGATACCGGTATGCCAACTCACAACCAAACTGTCACCTTTCAATCTAACCTACACCTCTGACAATGCTACACTCCAGTAAGTTGTCACATCTGAAATTTCATACTCACATTTGTTGGTTTCACCTACTCACAATCAAACTGTCCCCTTCCAACCTAACTTAGTCCTCGGGCTAGTCTACAGATCAGTCTGTCACTGCAACCTACATCTCAAAAACTATTATGGGCAGGAAAGAAATATTGTCATTGTTCATCAATATTGTCACATTGCTTGTTGAAGGCAGTATCTACCCACCAGAAAACCACCACACGGATAAGCGGAAGTTGTAGCCTCTGAGTTTCGAAAGGTTGCATTATGCCTTACAGAAGTTGCCACCGTTTGTGACACAATTGGTGAAAGAGCATTTACGGGGTTGGCAGCTGCTGTGTTTCATGTCAATGTTGATAACAATTTGTGTGATGAACAATGGGAACTGAACAAGGCAGTCAGTAGAGAATCAAAACGTTCGTTTGTAAGTTTCTGCAGTCCTTAAATCAAGTTAGCTGGAGGGCATTGTAAAAATTCAAAGAAGGGCTGCTCCTTTTGTATTATTATGAAGTAGGAGAGAGGGTCATAGATACTATAAGTGAGTTGGGGTGTTTATCACTAATAAAAAGGTGTTTTTTGTTGCAGCATGGTCTTTTCATGAAATTTCAATCACCTGCAAATGCAAAGATATTTTTCTGATTCCGAGCTACATAGGAAGAAATGATAATCATAATAAGATAAGAAAAATCAGGAGTAGGACAGAAATACTTAAGCATTCATTTTTCCAGCAGACTAAGAGTTGGATGGTATAGGAATATCAAGAAGGTGACTTACTGAACCCTCTGCTAAAAACTTCAGGTGACGACATACAGAACAGTCATGTAAGTGTAGATATATTTTGTTCTTTCATGTTAGAATTTAATCACAGAGTCATAATTTTCAACAAAATCGGAAATAAGGCATTCAAGTAGGTAATTGCGAAGTCAAACATATATCTCAGACTGCTCTACACAGCAATCTATTCAGGCACTCTTACTGTCATGTTCAGATTCATTGCCTTCACCAACTCTAATGCAAATTTTCACATTCCAGCCTCGCCTAGGCCTTGAGCGTCAATACAGATCAGTCTCTCAGCACATCCTGCTTTCGCCTTCATCAAATAAATATGAAAATCGGTAACCAACCTCAAAATTCATAACAGCCAGGTCAGTAAAAGCTACTCTGCTGCTCCTCATATTAAAAACAAATGTAATCAATTTGTATCATCTGTTGAAAGAAATCACTAGCACCAGTGGTTCTAGTTGGTTACCTATACTATCACCTGATACAACATGTTACACAAGAGTTGCTGGCACTCTAAGTGCTTCAGCTAACACACTTCCATATCTAGCCACAATATTGTCATCTCCAATGTGGGAAATTAAGAGAATACAATCGTAATTGAAGAATATCTCATGTTGTGCAATGCAGATACAGGCAAGTATAGCAATGATTCTGTCTCTTGAGGTAAAATTCTTACATCGTCTCAAGTCAATCCAGAGGTTGTCTGTGTGGTCTGTCTGCATATCCATCGCTAAGCTATAGAAAACACCTAGCAACTAACTACTCCCATACAGTCACTATTGGAGAGGATTTATAAGCAACAAAAATGTATTTCACTTGCATAAAACATGGCGTGTAAGCAACAGATATGTATTTCATTTGCACAAAACATGCTGTGTCATCTGGGAATATACATACATACTGACAGAATCGTTTCTGCGAAATATTCAAAAAACAATTATTTCCAGCATAAACTGACAGGTGGTAGTTAGTACATGTCAGTGCTATACATAACTTCTCAATGTGAATGTAATTTCTTCCGGCCAGCTTTGTGCTATACAATAATATGTGTGTACATAATTAAATAAAAGAATTTTGCTTACCAGAAAGTCACTATATGCTTTCCTTTGGCTGTATGCCTAGCCTATGAACACAACTGTTATATTATTTTACAATTATAACATGTGCTTTTAAAAAAAGGTCCTGATAAATGTAAAAACCTATGAAACATGACAAACAACATTCACTCACTACAAGGTACATTGGGCATTACAGTCAGTAACGTTTGAATAATTCCTTATTTTCATGTTCCCACAAATTATCACCATTGATGCCATTGAAAAACAGTGAAGTCTGGGCAAAGTCTAGTATATATAAAATTCTAGCTGAACCAACTACAAAATACAAAGAACTAAACATTTTAAAAACATAGGCTACAACAGTGCTTATAGCCCATCAATAAATTAGATACAAAAATGAAATCCAAACAAACATCTTCAACATTTCGGTCCTCAGCAGCACATGTCCATGCTTTTGTTCAAATAGCAGGGTAATGGCAGCGAAAAATAACTATTGCTACTGGCGGGGAGGGGGTACTTCCTGTGAAGGCTTATTTTAACGCTTATGAATTCTCTTGCTGTTTCGCAACTGCCGCTGCCAAATGAAATAAAGCGAAAGCAACGTTCTGTTAAAAGCTATACTTACACGTTTCTCTATACTGAGAGGTTCTTTGGTTTCTGTCACAGCTTCTTTCTGAATTACTATTCGGTTTACAGTTAACAACACCAGGTCACCAATTTTCACACCATAATCGAATAATTGATATTGGTCTTCTAACTGGAATGGACAATGGTATGTTATTTTAACTAGAAAAAAACCACACACCTGTCAAACGAGAACACGTATATACGCACACAACAAAAGAATTGCATTGTACCTGTTTCCGTCTATGTGTCAGACGTTGATCTTCTGGATCCACAGAGAAAATATTGGCAAGTTTTTCTTTCAATTCTTTTATCTGCATCGACAAAGTGGTTGTAACAGTTTCGACTCGTTTACCAGGTCCTCTAACTTTCACAAACATCGTATAAAATTATGTTTACAAGCTAGACGTCAATTGTTCTCAAGTAGCACAAAAAAAAGTAGAAACTACATGGTGACTACAACAGTACTGCCAACGTTTCTGTAAGTTTATGGATTTAAGAAACCTGCCCTCATATTAATTTATTTTCATTGCACACGCAAGAGGCGCATGTAGTTGGTACCGGATTATGAGTAGAGCATGACAGTTATTAGATTATATTTCAGGGTTTTTTCTTGAGTAAGAGAAACGTACTTGATTTCATAACCAATAATTTTGTATATCGCATTGTTTGTAAAGTAAAGTAGCCAAGCCGAACAACACTTCGTCTTTAGTCTTTAAAGTGGTGATCATTTGTGTCAACAGCGCTATTATTAATGCTTTAGTTAATATAAATTTTTGTTTTAGGAAGTAGTATTTCCGATGCTATGTTGTGGTATTCTGTGAAAATATTGCGATAAGTAAAACGTTGTTGAAATAATGATTCAAACGGACGTGAAGCGTATATTTATTTCTTCACAGTTTTCTATCCTTCGCGGTTTCTTGTATGGTAGAAATCAAGAAGTGTATTACGGCTGCCCGCATATAAGCGGGTAGACGCAGGGACTAATTGCAAATGCCAAAGGTGCATACTTATTTTCTCCTGAAGCAACATCACCTTCATAAATAATGCCCAAACTTAAAAATTCTCACCTACCTGCTACATAGCTACTCCCACAAGTTAAAACCCGAAACGCCCTCCCCAAAAGCTTGAATCATATATCGTCAAATGGGGTCACTTGAAATAGTGGGGTTACTTGAAATACTTGTGTCATATCTTGCTTCTACATTCTTGGCAACACTGATTTGTAGTGTATTTCATTTGTTGTGTGTTCAGACAGTTGAAGGAAGTTTTGTATGTGATTTCTGGAATAAATTTGTCATAAACTACTACATTAAGTACTTTTTAAGAAATTTTAATCACAGGGACATTTCTTAACCTAAAAATAGACCTCTGTAAACTTCTGCTGTAAAACGAAATACAGAGAAATAAGATTATTGAAACTCTGAAGCTGTCTAACGTCACTTATTGTCAAAATGGCTACAGTATCAATCTTTCAATAGCTCTCCATCTTTTTGATATATATTTCATTTTAATTTTTAATGACAGGAGTGGGGTAACTTGAATGGGTGTTTCAAGTATCCCTATACATTTCAAGCTCCCCCAGGCTGCAATGTAAATACCTTTTCACCCTGTAATTACATAGCTAGATAGACAGAATATGGTGATTTTATATTTTTCTTTTGGTTTATTTCAGTCCAAGATGTCAAGAGTGTATAAAACTACCCCTGGTTCTCGAAAATACAGAAATTATTCAGAAGAAACCTTACAGGAGGCTTTGAAGGAAATACAGAGTGGTGTTATTTCATTGAATAAGGCACCACAGAAGTACAGAATCTCTGCAGGAACTCTGAGCAAAAAGTTACGTGGAAAACATGCAATAAAATGTTGGCCAACCAACAATATTGACACCTGAGGGTGAAAAAGGTCTTGCAGAGAGTCTGGCAAGTGAATTGAGGTTTCTGTTGATTCATTTAGACGTTCGTCTCATTGTGAAAGGGTTTTTAGATGGAAGAGGCATTGTAGAGAATCGCTTAACAAAAAATATGCCTGACGTTGATTAGGTCAGAGGGTTCCTTGATAGACATCGATCAGTACTGTCATAGTGTTTGTGCCAGAATATAACTCAAGCAAGAGCAGCTCTCACTGCAGAAATGATTGTAGAGTATTTTGAGGGACTGAGAAAATCACTGGATGGGGTGGCTCAAGATGCAATTGTAAATTATGGTGAGAGCAACATGACTGATGACCCACGAAAAAAAATAGTTACTACTCACAGGGGATATAAGCATCCAGACCGAATAATTGATCACTCAAAGTCTAGTGTGTCTGTAATGTTTAGTGCTTCAGCCTCAGGAGTTCTTCTATCAATCAATGTTTGTTACAAAGCTAACACATGTATGATTCATGGACTGAAGGGGGCCCTACTGGCTCTCGATACAGCGGATCTAAAAATGGGTGGTTCAATTGAATTGTTTTTGAGGACTGGTTTCAAAGTGTTACCTTGCCATGCTTCAAGAAGTTTGATAAAGACTCGCTAAAGTACTCACTGGAGATAATCTCAGCAGCCACATTTCTTTGACTGTTATCAGTGAGTGCAAATAGAACAACATTCGTTTTGTTCTTCTTCCCCCAAACACTACCCATTTGTGTCAACCTCTTGATGTAGCATATTTCAGGCCTCTTAAGAGGTCTTGGTGGAAGGTTCTCGATGGATATAAGACAAAGCACAGAGGACCCATTCCAAAAGATTGTTTCCCTCATCTGCTGAAGAAGTGTTTGACTCAATTAGAAAAAGATGATTCATCTAAGCAAAACCTGATGGCAGGGTTTGAGGCCACTAAATATTAGGTTCTGAAAAACGTACCAAAAGGAAATGAAGATACTGAAGATGTTGCATCTTGGTCTGACAGCTTAAAAGAGTTTTGGGAGGAATTTAAGAGATCTGAAACCTCACAAACCAGTGCTAAACCTTCAGTCAGCCAGTGCTCCAAACCCCAGTCCAGGAAGAAGAAGTGCCTTGCTATAACACCAGGAAGAAGTGTTTCGGTGGATGATGTTCAGAAACTACATCTACATCTATATACATACTCCGCAATCCACCATACAATGCGTGGCGGAGGGTACCTCGTACCACAACTAGCGTCTTCTCTCCCTGTTCCACTCCCAAACAGAACGAGGGAAAAATGACTACCTATATGCCTCTGCACGAGCCCTAATCTTTCTTATATTTGTGGTCTTTCCACGAAATATAAGTTGACGGCAGTGAAATTGTACTGCAGTCAGCCTCAAATGCTGGTTCTCTAAATTTCCTCAGTAGCGATTCACGAAAAGAACGCGTCCTTACGTCTAGAGACTCCCATCCGAGTTCCTGAAGCATTTCCGTAACACTCGCGTGATGATCAAACTTACCAGTAACAAATATAGCAACCCACCTCTGAATTGCTTCTATGTCCTCCCTCAATCCGACCTGATTGGGATCCCAAACGCTCGAGCAGTACTCAAGAATAGGTCGTATTAGTGTTTTATAAGTGGTCTCCTTTACAGATGAACTACATCTTCCCAACATTCTGCCAATGAACCTTCCCCACAACTGCCATTGCATACTTGTCCCACTTCATATCGCTCTGCAATGTTACGCCCAAATATTTAATCGATGTGACTGTGTCAAGTGCTACACTACTAATGGAGTATTCGAACATTACGGGACTCTTTTGCCTATGCATCTGTATTAATTTACATTTATCTATATTTAGAGTTAGCTACCATTCTTTACACCAATCACAAATCCTGTCCAAGTCCTCCTAGAGTCACTCAACGACAACACCTTCCCGTACATCACAGCATCATCAGCAAACAGCTGTACATTGCTATCCACCCTATCCAAAAGATCATTTATGCAGACAGAAAACAACAGCGGACCTACCACACTTCCCTGGGGCATTCCAGATGATACCCTCACATCCTATGAACACTCACCATCGAGGACAACATACTGGGTTCTATTACTTAAGAAGTCTTCGAGCCACTCGCACCATCCCATATGCTCGTACCTTAGTTAGGAGTCTGCAGTGGGGCACCGAGTCAAATGCTTTCCGGAAGTCAAGGAATATGGCATCCGTGTGATACCCTTCATCCATGGTTCGCAAGATATCATGTGAAAAAAGGGTGAGTTGCGTTTCGCAGGAGCGATGCTTTCTAAAGCCATGCTGATGCATGGACAGCAACTTCTCTGCCTCAAGGAAATTCATTACATTCGAACTGAGAATATGTTCGTGAATTCTGCAACAAACCGATGTTAAGGATATTGGTCTGTAATTTTAAGGATCCGTCCTTGTACCCTTCCTATAT
This sequence comes from Schistocerca serialis cubense, assembly GCF_023864345.2. Taxonomy (NCBI): domain Eukaryota; kingdom Metazoa; phylum Arthropoda; class Insecta; order Orthoptera; family Acrididae; genus Schistocerca; species Schistocerca serialis. The sequence goes on along the minus strand of NC_064647.1, from coordinate 225,118,255 downwards.
ACAGGCGTCACCTGCGCTTTTTTTCAGTCGCTCAGGACTTTACATTGGGCAAGAGATTCGCGATAAATGCAAGCTAAGTAAGGAGCCAATGCAGTAGAGTACTCTCCGTAAAACCGAATTGGAATCCCATCAGGACCTGGCGATTTATTTATTTTCAACCCATTCAGCTGCTTCACAGCCCCAGAGATGTCTATCACTATGTCCTCCATACGGGAATCTGTACGAGACTCAAACAGCGGTATGTTTGTACGATCCTCCTGCGTGAAAGATTTCTCAAATGCTAAATTTAAAATTTCACCTTTCGTTTTGCTGTCTTCCGTTGCCAGGACAGACTAATCAGTGAGTGACTGGATGGAAGCCTTCGACCCGCTTACCGATTTTATGTAAGACCAGAATTTCCTTGGCTTTTCAGCAAGATCTTTTGCTAAGGTATGACAGTGGTAGTGGTTGTATGCTTTGCACATCGATCTTTTTACAGCAGCACGAATCTCTGCTATCTTTTGCCTGTCCTCATTCTCCCGATCTTTCTTGTACCGCTAGTGAAACTGCCTTTGCTTCCTCAGCATTCTCCGAATTGCCCTGTTAAACCACGGTGGGTCTTTTCCGTCCGTAACCCACTTTTTTGGCACTTACATGTCGAGTGCGTGATTTACAATGTGTTTAATATTTGCCCATAATTCTTCCACGTCCATCGTACCGGAAGTAAATGTAGTCGATTCATTTACTGAGTGGGATGCTAACAACTGCTTATCTGCTCTTTCTAGTAAGAATACTCTCCCAACTTCCTTGACCGACTTTTTAACTTTCGTAACCATAGTCCTAATGAAAACACCATGATCTCTAATCCCTGCCTCAACACTGACACAGTCGATGAGGTCTGGTCTGTTCATGGCTACCAGATCTAAAATATTTCCATTACGCGTTGGCTGTCGATTTAGCTGCTCAAGACAGTTTTCGGATAATGTGTTCAAAAGTAATTCACGCGACGGCTTGTCTGTACCGCCTGTAACGAATTCATAGACATCCCAGTCTATACTAGCTAGGTTGACGTCGCCTCCGACTAATATAGCATGATCCGGGTACTTCTGCGATATAGAGTGTAGACTCCCTTTGAATGATTCTAGAACTGTCACGGTGGAACCTGGTGGCCGGTAATAACACCGAACAATTAACTTTATTCCTCCTAGCCCTGTTAAACGTGTCAAGATAACTTCACAATCACACTCTACTTCGACCTCAGTAGACAAAATATTTTTGTCAACTGTAATGAAGACACCACCTCATACGGTGTCTAATCTGTCTTTCCGATACACGTTCCAACCCTCACTAAATATTTCAGAACTTCCTATCTCAGGGTTCAGCCAGGTCTCAGTCCTGACAATAATTTGCGCACCACACGCTTCCTGGAGGGCAGTAAATTCAGGAACTTTATTCCGAACACTCTGAAAATTTACTACTAATATCTTGATAGCTGAAGTATCTTTACACTGAGCACGTCCTGATTTCCCTGCCTGCATGTCGACTGGTGAGTGTTCATCAGGACACCTCGCACTACTGCCTAGCCTAAAAAAACCCCCATGGGCACCGCCACAAGTACTCTGCTACCCGAGTAGCTACAGCACACTGACATGAAAAACTTGCAGCCTCTGGTTCCAGTACTGGCAAACAGAAGAAGAGGAGACTGAATAACCCATCTGGGGAGCAACAAATGCAATCTGGACAACATCAGGTCAAGAACACTAATAAAAGGAGGGAACAGAATAGACCAAAGGTGATTTGCACTGTCAGTGACGGCAGCAGTGATGCTGTTCATTATTCTGTGTCATAGACCTTGCTGGTAGTTCTCCTGAACATGAAACTGAAGAATATTACTACCAGGACAAGTATGAGAATCAGTTTCATCAGCATACAACACATGCAACTGCAGGCCCTGGAAATATTGACCACAGACAGCTAAAGCCAAATGATTTCATCTTAACGTGTCTTATATATGATGAAGGGACAAAAAAACAGACTCTGAAACACTTTGTGGCTCAAATACAGAGCATTAATGGTGACAAATATAATGTGAAATTCTTGAGAAAATAAACAAACGCATCAAACATACATATATACAGGGCTATTACAAATGATTGAAGTGATTTCATAAATTCACTGTGGCTCCATTCATTGACATATGGTCGCGACACACTACAGATACGTAGAAAAACTCATAAAGTTTTGTTCGGCTGAAGCCGCACTTCAGGTTTCTGCCGCCAGAGCGCTCGAGAGCGCAGTGAGACAAAATGGCGACAGGAGCCGAGAAAGCGTATGTCGTGCTTGAAATGCACTCAAATCAGTCAGTCATAACGGTGCAACGACACTTCAGGACGAAGTTCAACAAAGATCCACCAACTGCTAACTCCATTCGGCGATGGTATACGCAGTTTAAAGCTTCTGGATGCCTCTGTAAGGGGAAATCAACGGGTCGGCCTGCAGTGAGCGAAGAAACGGTTGAACACGTGCGGGCAAGTTTCAGGCGTAGCCCGCGGAAGTCGACGAATAAAACAAGCAGGGAGCTAAACGTACCACAGGATGGTGCTCCACCGCACTTCCATCATGATGTTTGGCATTTCTTAAACAGGAGATTGGAAAACCGATGGATCGGTCGTGGTGGAGATCATGATCAGCAATTCATGTCATGGCCTCCATGCTCTCCTGACTTAACCCCATGCAATTTCTTTCTGTGGAGTTATGTGAAAGATTCAGTGTTTAAACCTCCTCTACCAAGAAATGTGCCAGAACTGCGAGCTCGCATCAACGCTGCTTTCGAACTCATTGATGGGGACATGCTGCACCGAGTGTATGAGGAACTTGATTATCGGCTTGATGTCTACCGAATCACTAAAGGGGCACATATCGGACATTTGTGAATGCCTAAAAAAACTTTTTGAGTTTTTGTATTTGTGTGCAAAGCATTGTGAAAATATCTCAAATAATAAAGTTATTGTAGAGCTGTGAAATCGCTTCAATCATTTGTAATAACCCTGTATATTTTTCCTCAAGAAGAGGATATAGGCTCCATTACCATAAAAAGCGCTATCCATGTGGTTATTTGAAGGAAGAGGACGTTACTGTTTTCCATTGGAAATATAACTTTGTACTTTAATTTGGAGGTACTTCTATCATTATTTTGCATTTTATACTTCATTTCACCCTCATGTATTCCAGTTGAAATTTACATCAATAAGACTGTTTATAATTTGTACCCAGTTTTGTATTTTTGGTATATGAAAATATGTCACATATCTTCTTTTGTAGTTAGTTCACTGTTGCAAGTACCCCACAGTAGTTCAAACTGCAAGTTTTCAGTATGAAATCAGTGGTGTTTCTAGTAACACCCACGTATGGGGGAACTTGAAACACCAACATTTTTGTAAAAAATCAGCATAAAGAAATTTAAGAAATAGTTTTTTTTCTGCCAGCAAGATCTTCACTGCAATGTCACCTGCACTTTAAAGTTGATTAACTCATTATTTTTGTGAAATTGAAAAAGCAAGATGTTGAGGAAATTCGAAAGTTCCATAAAAACACAGGAGAACTGCCGGACATCAGTAACTCTGAAACATTTTGTGGCAGGACGTTACTGATATCCGGCAGTTCTCCCATGTTTTTATGGAACAATCAGTACGCCGGGAAATCTTTAAACATTACAAATTCGAAAGTGTTTTAAGTAACCCCATGTTACGGTACTACAGTAGACATGTCATTTCGTACCAGTAACCTTTTTGTTCCATCTACCAAAGAAGATAACACCCATTTCACAACCATAGTTCTCCAGAGTATCCATCCATTCAAAAAATCGCACACCCAACAGCAAAAAATCCCTCTCCATCTGCGTCAAAATCAAGCCCACTTATTGAACCATTTCAAAGTACAAACTTAAATCTAACATTCAAAAACCCGCTCGTTGACTGAAAATGGCGCAAGAGACAGACGGCATCTTATACCAAAACATCGGTCTCTTCACTCCAACAAATTACTCCTTAGCAAAACCCTCGGATAACACAAACCCAGTCTCCAGAACATACCTTCACGTTCATTATTGATACTGATCTTGGCCTGCATTCTCAGCCCCCTGCTGCGAAACAATGGTGGTATCAGTTGACTGATATCCTCACTGGCTATGAAATCCAAATCCATGCCCACACCATACCTGACGTACATACCACTCCTGATAGTAAACCTCATAGTAAACCTCTTCATGCAAAACACAAGACCGGGAGCCTACTTGGAGTGGTCACCTATCTTTCCCTCTCCAGATCCCACCCATAACCTCCACTTCATTATCCACTCTGACTAATCGGCGACATACACATGCTGACCGGATTACCTACTGTGCTCAAATCTGCAACCTAATTGAAAGGCATGATTTTAGTCTAAGGCTGCTTTCCAACAACACATCATCACAAATCAAATACCAATCATATCCCATTCTGAACTACCTACCATGAACATCTCCTGCTTCTCCAAGTGCTCTTTATGTCTTCCAAGAATCCCATTGTCTCTACAGAGGAATACCTTTATATACAGGACAGACACTCTCACATGCCACCAACAGCTCCAGTAACAAGTTTACAATTACTTGCAAGCTAAATAGCATTGAGATTGGCACATTACATATACATATATACTCTGGAAACCACGGTAAATTGCACAACAGAGAGTACTGCAGTGGCGTGGCAAGACAGCCAAGCCACTCGGAGGTAGCCGAAAGGCACGCGTTAAGCTCACGCAGATTGGCGTGAGGTCTGGAACAAGGTAAAGTAATTATCCTATAAAGAAAAGAACGTAGTTCTTGGAATACTTAACTTTAATCCACAATTGGAGAACATCGCTCTTGTTTAGACATTATGACACTGAATATAAACTGGTAATGGCGCCTCGCTAGGTCGTAGCAAATGACGTAGCTGAAGGCTAAGCTAACTATCGTCTCGGCAAATGAGAGCGTATGTAGGCAGTGAACTATCGCTAGCAAAGTCGGCTGTACAACTGGCGCGAGTGCTAGTAAGTCTCTCTCTAGACCTGCCGTGTGGTGGCGCTCGGTCTGCAATCACTGACAGTGGCGACACGCGGGTCCGACGTATACTAACGGACCGCGGCCGATTTAAAGGCTACCACCTAGCAAGTGTGGTGTCTGGCGGTGACACCACAAGTACTTCCTATTGTACAATTTATTAAGGCTTCTTCCCATTCCCTTCACATAGGGAGTGCAGGAAGAATTATTACTTAAACATCTGCATGCACACCTTAATTAAATTACACTTGTCTTCACGATCTGTTTGGGAGTGATAAATAGAAGGTTAGGGGGTTTTAGTATATTCCTAAGTTCGTCTCTTAAAACTGATTCTTGAAACTTTCTAATTACGCTTTCACTGTCTGTTGTTTATGTCCATTTTCAAGTGTTTGCCATGTTTAATTTTCAGTACCTTCCACATCTGCTCTTCTTTGCATATGTTCAGTATTCCCTGTTAGTCCCATTTGGCATGGGTCCTACACACTTGAGCAAGTCTAGAAATTTTTACAGTCAGGAGTTTGTATGACTTGACTAATTCCAATTTAGACTCTTTGATATCGTAGACAAGAGTATCATGCTTTCTTGTTTTTGCAGTGCAGAATTTCACATTTTAAAGGATTACCTTTTAAGCTCTCTGGCATTCCTATTACACTTTTGTGTGTGCTGTCCCACTCCGTGATGATCTAAAAGCTTGTCTCTAAATTTGTTGGCTACCTCTTGTGTAGTCTACTTGATAGTGACTCCAAATATTGGATGAATTCTCTAAAATTTGTTGCGGTGGAGTCTTGTATGAGATTTCTTTAAAGATTGATTGCTTTTCCCCAATAAATCTAAATCTTCTATTTGCCTTCCCCACTACTGATTTCACACAATTGTCACACCAACGTTATCATTTTCATTCATCACCGTTATATCATAGTAGTGTCACTATCATCATCTCCATCATTTTAAGTGATATGTAAAATCATCTAAAAATTGAAAACTGTAAAAATGTTCACCAATCTATGTCTTCACAAAAAGAATTTATTTCATATTTTTTGTATACCCTGCATGACAAAAAAGTGAAGCATGCAGAAGGGGAGGAGGAAATGAAATGAAAGTTTATGGATTGAAAGCAGTGCTGTTTTTCTGGGGGAACGCTGGGGGATGCGTGCCCCTAAACGTTTTCGTCGACAAAGTAATTTTTTTACGATGTTGAGAACTTAGACGAGTGCCATTTCACAGACGTAAATGTTTTATTTCATTTTTTCGTGTTAGTAATTGCAATACGAACGATACTAGTGCAGTTTTTGGTGGGAAAAGCGATGTCATTGACTGTTTCAAGCATTTCGAAGCTGCGGCAACCATTCTCGACAACTGAAACGCTGGCAGCCAGTTCGACAAGCATGTAGTGCCCTCACCCGCTAATAGTTGGTGATGGTAGTGCTGAACGTATATGCGTACGCTCAAATGCCGAGCTACCGATAAAGGTCTCTATGGTCCCACTACCATGATCCTGCTAGACTCATTGCCATCTTTTTTTGTTGTTCTTTATTCATTTGCGTTTGCTGTTCCATGCTTGTCAGTTGTGCAAAGTTTTACAATATGTCCTGTCTTTCGTTGCAACTTGAAAATTAAGTTGGAGGTGAGAGATGAGCAGAAAACTAACAAACTATTTTACTTGTTCTCCTGCACATAAAAAACCAAAAACTGTCAGTAATTCGTGTGCGAGTGAAAAGCCAGGAAGTTCATCAGTGGATTATGAAGGTGAAACAGTAGACCTGAGCACTGATTGATTGGACTCACCTGTTTCATTTGAGTTGTATTATAGGTCAATTGAAGTATACGATACCATTTTCTTTTATTGTTCAGGGGTTGATGGGAATCGCATGGTTCATTTGAGGTGATGGAAACTGAAGCGTTCGATACCATGTTCTCTTGTATGTTTGGGTGTTTCTGGGTACCGCCTGCTTCATTTGAGCTGTAGTAAAGTCAATTGAAGAGTCCAATACCATTTTTTTTGTAGTTTGACATGTTGATGACATCATGGCTAAAAGCAGATGGGTGGTATCCCATGCTTCAGTTATAAGTAATTTTCGCTGCATTATATCCAATGTCGGAGTACCCTCAAACTTTTTTTTTAGAAAAAAAGCACTGATTGAAACGATATGTGATGTTATTTCAGTGATTATAAAAAAATTAATGATATTTACAAAAAACCTTGCAGTATGAGTCTGCTCATCATTATCATGCCACACCCCCTCTGGTCTGGGCACACACACCAATTTGCTCACGAATGCTATAATAAAGGTATTGTATCATCTCCTGAGGTAGGCTGTCACACAGCTGTTGCTACTGGTCCTTGATATCCTCAATGCTGGCACTGGTATGGAATTGGTGTCCGAGCTGGTGCCACAGGTATTCTATCGGGGATAGACCTGGCAATCTTGCTGGCAATGAGAGTACTTCAACATCATGAAGACAGTCCGTAGAGACCATACCATGTGTGAATGGGCGTGATCCTTTTGAAAAATGGTGCTGTTGTTCTGTCTCATGAGAGTTAACACATAAGGATGCAGGATGTCTGTGATGAACTGTTGGCAGTCATTACCAGCCATGACCTGAAAGCATACCCAATGGCTCCTTCCACCATGATGCCAGGAGTACACCACAGTACCTCTCTGGAATACTGTAAAATGGGACCTCCCCACAGACCATGTAAATACTTGCCAACAGTAGTCATCTGGGATAGTGCAGAATTATGTTTCATTCCTGAACATAATGTGATGCCATTCACCAACAGTCCATGCTTCCCAGTCAATATCTACTTCAAATACAGTCATTTGTGTTGTTATGTTAATGGCAGGCTATGCCATGGGACATTAGTTTGCTAGTACGGCTGCTGCTAGTCAACAACCAGTCATGCAGGATGATACAAAATGTTGCAGGGAGTCCATTAATTGTTCTTGGTCGATTGGCACAGATGTAAAGGGGTTGTGATATGCTTCATGCACAATGTGGCGAGTCCCTTCTAGTTCTCAGACACGATCGGAAACTTGATGACAAATATGTTTGTCCTCACATTCTCATGCTCTCCAATATTGGGCCACTGTCCCATTTCAATGCCAGATTAATGTAGATACTGTACCATTCAACCAGACAGTCAAATGGAGATAGACAATGAGGCCCCTTTCATACTCTGTCATGTACTGTCTCACAGGAGTAAATAACATCACAGTTTCCTACACTGTGATCACTCAAGATCTGACACTGTTCATTTCCCGTATACCCTTCCAGGGCTGGTAACAACGCTAAAGATTAACAATGCTCCAGTGGCCATTCTACCTGTCACAGAGAACTGCAACTCTATCTATTTACATATGTCCAAATGAACTGCACATGTATTGACATCTGTCTGTGTCTTCTTGGTACTTCAATTTTTTTGTCAGGCACTGTAATTGAAACTTTTGTTTAACATGTAAAACCTTTAGCAGAAGAGCAATTTTATCCAGTGTCAAGCCATGCCCTCACGGGGAGTTGTAATAACAATAGAGAAAAATAAGTCCCTCATCAGATCAATGCACATGACAAGCAAGTCCTGTCTTAAACACATATATGGATACTCACCAAGTCTTCTGTTTTTTGTATAAGATTTATCATCCAAGAAATAAATTAAAAATCGTTCAAATCCCGTGGTTTTCCACAGTTGTGTGGCAAATGTAAGAACTGGAAATACTCTCTCAAATATTTCTAGCTGGGATTCCATCTGCTCTGCTCTCAGCTTGTAATTGAAAAATGAAAACTACTTGAAATACATATTTTTAAAAATCTCTAACCTGTGAAGTCCCATTTCTATCACTGGTCTGAGACTATTTCAACACAGGATGAACACATTTTGCCATATATCTATGCACTTCTGTTCAAAAAATTACCCAGCTATTTTTGCAAAAATTTCGCTGCAGATTTTGAAATTATTGCAAGAGTTTTTGAATGTGGTTAAAAAGACATGTCCAAATGGATGAGCACCATTTTTTATCCTGCAGCTTCTATGAGTCAAGACACAAAGGAATCAAAGATATTATCTGCCCATGGGCACTGGTTTATATCAGTGGGGTAAGTTGAAAATTTGTACCACGTTGGGATTTGAACTTGCATCTTGTACTTACTAGGCAGACACACTGACGTCTGTTCCATCCAGACACAGTGGTCAACATAACAACACAGACTACCCTAGCACATATAAGAATTTTTAACATGTTACAGCCCTGTCAGCAACTGTGAAAAATTAATATGTCAAAAATCCACCTCAGTTGCGAAATGTTACTGGTCTTTACTCAATTTTCAGCTACAGTAATCTAGCCTTCTTCAGGAGCATAAAATGAACTAATACATGCCAGAATAAGGCACAGTAAAACTTAAAAAACTAAAGTACCGAGGTACCATGTCAAGCTACGTTACTTAGCTGAGGAACAGCCCCAGCCCCACTCCATGGAATGCGGTCGGTTAGCCGCGGACGCTACATTGATCGTGCCTTATTCTGGCATGTATTAGTTTACTTTGTGCTTCTGAAGAAGGCTAGATTACTCTAGGCAAAACCTGGGTAAAGACCAGTAACATTTCGCAGCTGAGGCGGATTTTTGGCATATTACCCTAGCACATTCCTGTCAGATCCAAATTTTCAACTTATACCACGCACTACTGATGTAGTGCCCTTGTTCATTAGCCTCATTACTTGCAGCATCTCGCCAATTCCAACAAGAGTTTCAACTTGCTGCTCATCTTCATTGAAGGGATCAATGGCCACCATTGCCTTAATTGTATATCTGTGGTGTGTGTTCTCTTGAAGGTCAATTTGCGGGGGCACTACATCAGTAGTGCGTCGTGACTTGAGTTTTGGGTCTGGTGGGAGGCGTGCTAGGGTAGTCCATGTGACTATGACCACTGTGTCTGGATAGTGTAGTAGTCAGTGCATCTGTCTAGTAAGCAGGAGATCGGGGTTCGAAACCCGGTTCGACGCAATTTTTTAACTTGCTCCATGGATATAAGGCAATGCCCACTGGCAGTTAAAGTATTTAATTTCTTTTTTTTTTTATAAAATAACTGGGGTGTTCAAGATATATGGCTTCAATGTACAGTTTCAGAATTAACTTCTATAATTTGTATAAGAATTCTTATACACTACAAATAAAGTTTCCAAGGGGAAGCAACTGTATTCTGCACTTAACAGCACTGCTGCTATCTGCAGACATTTAATTTCAGTAAGTTGATTGTCAAACAGAATTTGTGGCAAAACTAGATACCGTAGAGCAGCGATTTCCAACATCGGGGTAATTGCGCCCCTGAGGGTTAAATGGGATTCTCTGAGTGGTAAAAACAAAAGTGTTTTACCGTGTTTCCACCCTGAAATTAAATTATGTTTTAAAAATCATTACTATTATCACTATTTTATAAGACTATAATACTGATTACGTAAGTTACCAACAATTACATTTTTCCAAATACAAGGCATTAACACATGACACATGTGATGGAGGCTACTTTTTGTGAAACAGAAGTATGAACAATATCTTCTTTATATAACCCACCCACCCCACTCATTGTATTTTGTAGCATGCATCTATGACAGTAAAACTGAGACATAAATGTCACATATGCTTAAATATCTCATGAAAATGTCTCCTTCAAGTTATAGGTAGCTCCCGCAATGGACCACAAATTGCTTCATTTTTCACTGTACAGTAGATAAACTAATAGACAGCACAACAGTAACCATTTAATGGGTATTACATTGTTGTAGGACCTACACAACATTATTTATTATTGTCATTATTATAACCAAGAGCAGCAGTTGTCAGTCCAAATCATTGGCAGTCTGAAGTCTTCCAGTTTCCGCTAGGTCAGAAGTAAGGAGTCCAGTAAACTAGTGATTCACACACAATAAGTGTTGTGCAAACATTTTAACATGGTTATTTTTAAATGGGAATGCAGGATATCGGTGAAGCAAGTGTTGCTGTCTAGAGGATTCATGCATATTTTGTAGTAAATGTCTGCCCTCAATCTGGATAGTTAGGTTTCTTTTCTAAGAAGGGGAGGAAGCTGCAAAAAATTAAATTTCATTTACCTTTTGTCACTTTAAAAACAAAAATGTTCAAAGAAATTTTTTTTTTCATTTTAAATGAATGCTGGGGACAAGAGTGTCCTGGCTAATGTCTGTTTACACCTGACATAATGGCCTGAGAAAGGTTGGGAGCCACTGCCCCAGAGGGTGATGCAAATAATTTTTCCTTCCATTATTCTATTAGTGGAGCAATCTGTTAGGCCAACTGTTAGTCTTTCCCACAACGAATTTCATCAGTCAATAAATCTGCAGTGCAGCTGTAGTTAATATCTCAACTGCTTAAACAGTTTTTGTATCTTGTGGTATAATATGTAAGATTTAATTTAATTTAAAAGTTTTTCAAAAATATTTTTCTTGAGATTATCATTGAATGAAAATGCGTTAACTTAGTGATCTGCACAGTCTCAAATTTGCAAACTGTTCTTAGGGGAAGGTACCTTAGAAAAAAACTATTTCTACTCCACTCTTCTTACTTCCATGCTCTTTATTTCTCGCTTCAGCCATGTAATGTGTATTGTACAAGCATGAAACTAAACTCGGAAAGAGGAAACATGACACATGGGGTAATTGGCTCACTCTTATCCTTAACCTACATGATGTTACAATGAATTTAGAGTATCGTTCAAGAGATGTAATAATGACATAAACAAATGCAGTCTTAGCAGATGATAGGTAACCAAGCTATTGCTTTGGTTTCTCAAGGATTTGTAAGTTCAGCTTCTCGTAACTCCAGAAGTGTCTCGCATCGAAATTCTCCATACTGCCAGCTGAGTCATTCCAGGGTAGGGCTCACAAAATGACCGAATATGTAGTTGATCTACAGATCTTTCCCACACAAAGGTCTTCCAGTGGCCCGAATTACATGAGTACACCATCATTCCCTGTATGTGGTGCAAGGCTTAAAATATTAAGTCTTAATCTCACAAAGATTCATATTCAGTTTCAAACAACTTGTAGTCACGCAAGTAGACATTAATAATCACATATTAAATAATGCAGAATGTGTCAATTTCTTCAGGCTCCAATTGGATTACAAATTAAAATGGAGTCGGCACATAGATAAACTAAACAATAACTTCAACTCAGCATGTTTTGCCCTCGGAAGCATCTATCTAGTGCTGATTTCAAGGTGAGAGTATTGGCTTAGCTTGCATATTTTTTGTCCTTGTCGCCTTATGTAATTATCCTCTGGAGCAGTGCAAGCAGAGTAAATAAGATGTTTATTCAGCAGAAGTAAACAGTAAGAACGTTTTTGAGGTTGAAGCTCTTTTGTCTGTGTTTGCTTTAACAATACATATGTTTTTGGGTGGGGTCCACCTTTAGCAAAACACAATTCTGTATTTTGTCCCAGACGTGTTTCACTGCTGTAGCTACATCATCAGAGGGTTTTTTATTTTTTTGGCTGTGAAACAAAAGAAATGTTCTTTACTGTTTATAAATATGTAAATATTAGTTTTTAAATCGTAATTACAGATATTTGAAGAACACATAAAATTATGTAATCATACCTTCCTACCACATGGTGTGGTTTTCTTGCTCTGTCACTTTTTTACAAAATATTTATGCAGAAATTACGACTACTAAACTGTTATGGCTATGCCTGAAATCAATTAGTTCTCTGCCCTCAAATAATGATTAGATAATACCAACCTATAGACCCCACTCCCCCCACCCCATACTGAAACATACCATACAGAAACATACATACATACATAGGTACACACACATAAAACTAAAAATCAATAAATGTATATGGCATCCATCCATCCTTGAGGGATGATGATGTAACATTCTTGGTTCAGAGTCTGCAGCATCTGCTGTGGCTAAAATGCCCCACTCGAGAGTGGCAGTCCCTACTGCAATTTGGACATGTGAAATTTGAGGGACTTCGAACAGATGCCACTCTCTAAAATATATATGTATAATTACAATAATAATGATAAATTCTCAAACCTACTCTCCCTTTCTCTCTCTCTCTCTCTCTCTCTCTCTCTCTCTCTCTCTCTCTCTCTCTCTTTCTCACTCACACACACACACACACACACACACACACACACACACACACACACACACACACACACACACACACACCTCTGAGAGATTCAAAACAACCACCAATGATGTCTTCAACTGTTACACTGCCCGCCATCTTGTTTTCACACCTTCAACTGTTCCACCTTCGCCATCTTGTTTTCACAGCTGGTGAACAGTGACAGTGACAACTCAATACATATAACTTGATAGTGAAGAAAATAAGAAAAAAGAAAATGTAAGTGTAAACTCAATACGTATAACTTGATAGTAAAGAGCATGAGAAAAAAGAAAATGTTAGTGAAACATAATGTAAATAGACACACTCACTCACTCTCACACACACACACACACACACAAAACCTTACACATAAATCTAATTAATTGCAGGATTAGTCAGAACAGTTTAGAAGTCGTAATTTTTGCGTAAATACTTTATCTACATTAAGTAGTGTATGGTTGCAGATGACAAACTATGAAGAAAAACAGACACTATAAAAACGTAATACAGCAAGAAAACCACACCATGTGGTGAGATGGTATGATTACATAATTTTATGTGCTCTTCAACAATCTGTAATTACGATATATATATATATATATATATATATAGTAAAGAACATTCCTTATGTTTAACAGCCATAAAATAAAAAACTCACTGATGATGCTGCAACAGCAGTGAAACATGTCTGGGACAAAAAACAAAATTGTGTTTTGCTAAAGGCGGACCCCACCCAAAAATATATGTTTAGTAAGAATAGAATAGAATGGAATCTTTATTTGCCCTTCAGTATGTTTTCCATACAGTTGGCATTGTCAGTGTGTTCAATACATTTTTTAAAAATTACAATAATTATTATTGTATATAATTGTGCCTGTGCAGGGCAAGCAGATACACATGCTAAAGTAATATTGATAATACAACAATTATTCATTCTCAATAGTAATAATAATAATAATAATAATAATACATCATAACAGTTAAATATACAATAGTATCAAGATATATTCATGGTACATCTTGTGTATCCATGTAACAACTCTTTGTTGGTACATTACTGTCACAAACATACAGGTATAATTCATCTGGCAGTTTTTTGTTTCATGTAGCATATCTCTTTTGTGTCACTAATTACAAACTCATCAAGTGAGTAATACGGCGTACGTCTGAGCCAGACTTCTATTGTTTGCTTAAAGTTATTCATCAGTAGTTCACTTAGAGCCTTTGAGAGATTGTTATAAAATTTCAAGCTAAGGTGTTTATGGCTCTTTTGTGATAATTTCAGCCTTGTGTATGGTAGGTCTATGTTACTATTATTTCGAGTATTATGAACATGCACTTCAGATTTAAAGTTCTTTACATTCTTTTTAGCATATATTAATGTATATACCTGGTAGTGTCATCATGCTTAGTTCTTTAAAATGATTTTTGCAACTTTGTCTTGGTGCTAGTCCTAAAATGCACCTTACTGCTTTCTTCTGCCACTTGATGATAGTGCTTGAACCCACTGAGTTACCCCAAAGAAGTACCCCATATTGCAGTTGTGAATGAAAAAAAGCAAAGTATGTGGAGATTAGCAGATTTTTACTGATAACGTGTCTCAGCTTGTGTAATAGAAAGAGAGTTCGAGCAAATTTGCCACATAGATAATTTGTGTGTCTGTTCCATGTAAGTTTCTGATCTGTATGTAAAACTAGTAATTTCACATTTTTTATATTCTGTGCATTTGGTTTCAGGGCGAAGTAAATTTCTTCAGTTTCCAGTTTGTTTATTGATAAAAGGTTGGCTCTACACCAGTCACTGCTCATTTCAGTTACTACTTTGTTGTATTCTATGACATCTTGCAGATTTTCTCCATCTGTTGTTAGCATCATATAATCAGCTTACAGCACATTGTTGCATGGCATATAATTTGAGAAGTCATTGATGTAAACAGGAACAGGAAAGGGCCAAGCACTAAGCCCTGTGGAATTCCTCTCTTTTCTTTGATGGGTGTTGACTTTTGATAGTTTGTTTTTACTAATTGTAACCTATTGCTTAAGTATGATTGAAAAAATTGTAATGGTTTTTCTACAATACCATAATGTTCTAGTTTTTTATCATTATTTCATGTGTGACTGAGTCAAAGGCTTTTGTTAAATCTAACAGTGTAGCACAAGTGAGTTCCTTGTTTTCATATCCTTCATATAGATTACTAAGGAGGCATTGAACTGGTTCTTACTCAATAATTTATTGCTTTCAAAAAATTGTAAATTTGAATATGTATGCAGTTTTCTATTATTTTCGATATAATGGGAACTATTGATATAGGTCTATAATTGTTTGGCATTTTTCTGTCACCTTTTTGAAGATTGGGAGTGTAATTGTCATTTTCAGACATTCAGGAAATACTCCTTCTTCAAGTATGTGATTCGTCAGATATGTTACTGGCATTAAGATAGCAGTGGCTATGTGTTTAACAATACTGTTACTAAGCCCATAATAGTCCTCTGTTTTTGATTTTTTAAGTTTCTTTATAGATTTGATAATGTGGCCAGAGGTGATTTTTGACGAAGAGAATTTCTTGGTTGCTGGTGCTTGTTGTTTAAGAAGGGTTGCAGCAGCTGAAATATTATCAGAATAATTTTTACCAAAAGAAGAAGAAGAAGAAGAAGAAGAAGAAGAAGAATGAGAACTGGCACAATTTATAAAATATTGTTGCGATCTATAGGCACTGTGGCTTCCTGTTTGCCCATATTGATTTCATTTCTTATTATATTCCAAGCTCCTTGGCAGGCATTTTTTGAGCTTGCAATATATTCATCATTTACTTTACATTTAGCTGATTTTCTTTCATATTTGTACAACTTCTTAAGGGTCACATAATGTTTCCTGGCTATCTCGTTTTTATCACTGTTATCTTTTACTAGAAGTAGCAGTGTCCTCATTTGCTTGAGGTCTGGAGTGTACCACTTGTTAGAGTGCTGAGGTTTTTTCTGTTGTTAGGGGTGCATCTTTTTGTGATAAGTGGACAGTGACTATCTACTGCATTTTTAATGATACATAAAAACATGGAGAAACATTCATCAAGACTTTTTAAATTGTGTAGTGTATTTGGCGAATCTACCACCTTTAGTTCATGTTTCAATTGTAGAATATTGCTCTCTTTTAGTATTCTGAAAGTGACTAGCTGTTTAGTTCTGTCTGGGCTCATACTGGCTATTCTGACCCATATCCCATCATGATCAGATAACTCTAACTTAATCACATCATGCTTTAGTTCATGCTGTTTTACATTACTAATTACATTGTCAAGGCATGCATCTGGTCTAGTAGGTTTTTCACTTATACAGTAGCAGTTTAGTGCCTTTAGGCTGTTAACCATGTCATTTACGTTTTTTCTACTTTTCATTATATCTATATTGAAGTCATCAGCAATAAAATGTTGTAGTTTTTGTGTTTAGTGAATAATTTGATTAGTGAATTTAGTTTATCTGTAAGAACTTCCTCATCAGAGGCTGGTGCACGGTACACAGAAGCAATGATAGTTTTTTGGGTATGCAATACTAGGGCTGCTACTTCAAATACATCTTCAATGCAATGTTTGTGTAGGTCTATCACTGAATGCTGTAGATTTAAGTTTTCTTTGATGTAGGTTGCAACTCCACCATGTGCAATATTTGTTCTACAATATTTTGTGGCTAATATGTAGCCATAAGGCACACACAAATCTATTTCTGAGTCATGCAACCAATGCTCATTAATACACAGTATGCTACAGTTAATTTTGCATGCCAAGTACTGTAATTCATTAACCTTATGTCTTAGGGATTGTACATTAACATGAAATAACATTAAATCGTTTTTGTTACTGGGAGAAATACTTGTTGCTTTTTCAGTTGCGTTATCTTTACTGTCCCTTGCAAACTGTTGTGACCAAATCCAACTTGTGTTAGATTTGGTCACTACTCAGAATTTCCCTGTATCATATCTTTGAATTGAAGCCTATAAATTGATTTATTAACAGATCTTAAGTTTTCTCTTACAATCCCAAGTAGTTTTTGCTTAGAAGTGACTTTCCTAAGCCATTTAGATGCTGAGCATGACTTGTATGACAAGCTCTGTTACAGTGACAATGTTTGCAAAGGGGGACAATTGTGGTGTGGCAGCAGTCTGAAATATCATTCATGTCAATCACTGTTACATTTTTGAAATGTTTACATGAATCATAGAGGTTATCTGCTTTTTTAATTTCGTTGATCACGCATGATTGTTCTATTAAATCATAACATTGAGGTATTTTAGCCACTATTACATTGGTATGTGTTAGCTCATGCAGTGACTCTTTCAGCGCTTTTATTGGTGGAACTGTTTCATTGTGATACACATCATTAGCACCTCCTATAATTACTGCATAGTCGTTTGGTGATAGATTCTTGCATTCTTCTTCAACATTGTCAACAACTTGGCTTAATCTTGCATTAGGTTTTACTAGTCCCTGAATTTTGAACCTTCCTGCTGCATCTTCTGTTTTCAGTTTTATAGCTAACCCTCTTCCGAAACTGTCTGAGAAAACTTTTAGTGTTTATTTTTTCATAGTACCTTTGTGTTCGTTTGATGAGATTTATCATAGTTTTGTCTGGGGTATGTCTTCTTTGGACTGTCACTTGATGATCACTGTCATTGTTTACATGAGTTAGAGCTCAGTATCTATTCTCATGTTTAGGGATTTACAAAGATCAAGATAACTATTCACTTTTGTGTTGTTTGTTACTTTACGAGGCAGTCGAGGCATAATCCATCCTGTGCTGCTTGTCTGAAAATGTATTTGCCCTGTGGACTGGGACGGTGTTTCGTTATTTAGAGTATCCATTGCTGTTGTAAATTCTCCATGGTAAACTTCCTGTTGGCTTATAGCATTAGATCTTGTCCTACATTCCTCACATTTCCAGTTTGTCAACAATTTCGTGTCTTCTATAAGGGAACATCGTATTAAGTAGGGAACCAAACACATTGAAGAGAAGTCTTCTTTAATAATCTTGGAATTACACTGTCCAGTCACATTAACGTGACCACCAGTGAAAAGCCTGAATGATCGATATTTGTAGTGCGGAGCACTGCGAGACGTGCAAGAAGTGGGATGTGGAGCCATGCCGACTCCAGCGCCGGGCCAGCTTCATGAGGTTTCTCGGTTGAGGATCCGTGGCACGAAAATCCCAACTGAGGTGGTCCCAAAGATTCTCGATTCAGTTTAAATCGAAGGTGCCAGGGGAATACTGTAAACTAATAGTCTTTGAAACACGCACATACACTGTGATCTCAGTGACACGTTACTTTGTCCTGCTGGTAGATGCCATTCTTCTTCTTCTTCTTTATCGTCGCCTTGTCCCACGTCATGTAGGGTCGGCGTTGCTCTTCCGGATCCTTCTCCTCCATAGTTCTCTACACATGGCCTCTTTCTTCTTCCATCCTTTGTCCCTTAGGTCCCCGGATATCTTATCCTTCCACCTCATCTTCGGTCTTCCTCTCCTTTTCGCTCCTTCAATCTTTATATCTTCAACTCTGTTTCCAATATACTCTTCCCCTTTTCTCTGTAAGTGTCCGTACCACCTTAGTCTGCTCTTTTGTATCCTTTACCCCATGGGTCCCACTTTCACAGCTCCTCTAACAAATTCATTTCTAATCCTGTCCTCCCTTGTTTTCCCACACATCCACTTCAGCATCCTCATTTCCGCCACTTCCATCTTCCTTTCCTGGGCTACTGTGATTGGCCATGTCTCTGCCCCATATATCATAGCAGGCCTTACCACCGACTTGTACACTTTCCCTTTCAACCCAATGCTCACCTTCTTGTCATACAACACTCCACTCATTTTCCTCCGTTGTTCCAACCGCAATTTATTCGTTGTTGTATCTCGCTTTCCAGTCCTCCATCCCTCTGTATGTACGACCCTGGGTATTTAAATTTGCAGACCGATTTCAGCTCACCATCCTGGGTCTTGCAAGACCTCATCTGCAAATTCTTCAGTGCTAAATACTCTGACTTTGTCCTGCTAATTTTCATCCCTCTTTCTTCTAGTGCCTTCCTCCAATCCTCCAGCTTTTCCTCAAGTCTGTCGATGCTCTGCTCACAAAGAACCACATCATCTGCAAACGTCATATTCCCCGGTGCTTCCTTCTTCACATCTTTCACCAGCACATTCATAATCAGGTCAAAGAGGTAGGGACTAAGCGCAGACCCTTGTTGCATCCCTACTTTTAATGGAAACTCCTTTGAAAAAAAAAAAACTTCCTGGCAGATTCAAACTGTGTGCCGGACCGAGACTCGAACTCGGGACCTTTGCCTTTCGCGGGCAAGTGCTCTACCAACTGAGCTACGCAGGCACTGCTGAAAGAAAGTTCTGCAAGGTTCGCAGGAGAGCTTCTGCAAAATTTGGAAGGTAGCAGACGAGGTACTGGCAGAAGTAAAGCGGTGAGGACGGGGAGTGAGTCGTGCTTGGGTAGCTGTTGGTAGAGCACTTGCCCACGAAAGGCAAAGATCCCGAGTTCGAGTCTCGGTCCGGCACACAGTTTTAATCTGCCAGGAAGTTTCATATCAGCGCACACTCCGCTGCTGAGTGGAAATCTCATTAGGTAAACTCCTTTGTCATGCCCACACTACCTCTCACCTTTGTCATTGCTCCTCTGTACATTTCCGTTACTAGCCTCACATACTTCTCTGGTACGCACTGCTCTCTCATGCTTCTCCATATTTCGTCCCTTGTGACTCTCTCATATGCTTTCTCCAAATCAATGAAAGCCATATGCAGATCACCTTGTAGCTCTCCGTGTCTCTCCACTATCCGCCATAAAGCATGAGTGGAGAGATACGGGTCTGCTGGTAGATGCCATTGTGTCAAGGAAAAATAAACTGCATGAAGGGATGGACATAGTCCCCAAGGACAGATGCATACCTTTGAAATTTGATCCCTTGTGCCTTCCAGAATGGCGAGATGGACCAGGGAATACCACTAAAACATTGCCCAGACCGCATTGCTGTGGCAGGGTGTCAGCTTCCAGACATTCCACGCCATACATGTCAAAAGCCATCGGTATCCGATGGAACGTAAAACATGATTCATCTGAAAAGATCACCTTTCGCCATGTCCAGTTGCGGTACTGGAGTGCAAATTCTGGCCATCGTCGCCGATGAACATCAGTCAGCATGGATGCACGACTGTTCCTCCTTTATATTGATGATATAAATGGCTTTATTAAATTGGGAAAACTAATCTTATTTGCTGATGACACCAGCATATTAATAACAGCTGCTGACAAAATCTCATTGGAAATAGCAATAGATACTGTAATGTCCCAAATTACTAGCTGGTTTCAAAAAAATAAAATAATAATAAATAAAGAAAAAACTGTCTTATGAATTTCCACTCTTCCCCACATGTGAAAAACTTCGTTACAGTACCATACCTTGAAAATACGTTACTGAACTCGGTTACTGACACTAAGGTTCTAGGCCTATGGGTACAAGATAATTTAAAATGGGACTGTCATATAAAAGAACTTGAGAAAAAACTTTCAAAAGCTTGTTATGCTCTGCGTGTGTTAAGGTGCAAGCAAGTCAACAGTTATTCAGGCGTATTATGCATACTTCCCTGCACTACTTCAATATGGGCTAATCTTCTGGGGAAATTCAGTCACCAGCATAAAGATCTTTAGGATGCAGAAAAGAGGAATCAGGGCTATCCGCAGCCCAAGAAAACTGGAAACATGAAGACCACATTTCATCCAGAAGAAAACAATGAGCCTACTGAGCCTTTACATATATGAGTGTATCCTGTTCGCAAATGAGTATCTTTTAAACCAAACTGGACATCTTCAACAAAATAAGCGTATACACTGTCACAACACAAGAAACACAAATAATATCCACATGTCACAGTGTAGAACAGCACTGTACCAAAAGCGTGTATCACAGATAACAGTTCAGCTATGTAACAGCCTACCCAGTGACAAAATCGCAGCAACATAAATTTTTTTTAAACATAATCTTAAGTCATTTCTAGTGGAAAAATGTATTTACTCTGTAAAAGAATTTTTAAATTACAAAAAACAGCCTTATAAACAATGATTATTTAATAATGGTTAAATTCAAATTGCTATCTTTGTCACTTGTAATTTATGATTGTTATCTGTAATTAATTTTGTCGTGCTCTCTCTCTCTCTCTCTCTCTCTCTCTCTCTCTCCCCCCCTCTCTCTCTCTCTCTGTGTGTGTGTGTGTTTCTGTTCCTTTCGCAATTTTGATTTGTCCTATATTCAATGTACTGTTTAAGTATGTAATGAATCAAATGGACCAATAAATAAATAAATAAATAAAATAAATAAAGTAAATGCCTGCTGTGGATGCCCATACTCTGCAACGTTTGCTGAATGGACGGTAAGGAGAAACTGTTGATAGTCCCTTGGTTGATATGGGCGGTCGGTTGCTCAACAGTTGCACATCTATTCGCCCGTAAACGTCTCCGCAGCTGTCTTTCACCCCTGTCATCTATGACCCATGCTACACAATTGCCTTGGTGTCAGTTTCGGATAGCGTTTTTTTTTTACCGGGCACAGTGTCTAACCACAGTGGAATGCGTTTTGGAAACGCTTCCACCTTTGCTTCGAAAGGCAATGATTATGCCCTTTCGAATGTTAGACAGATCACTCTGTTTCTGCATTACAACAACGACTGCCCTGTTTTCCGCATCTTCCAAAACGCTTTATACCCTCCATTGCTGGTGCTTCCACATGCCGTCCTTTAGTAGTTATTACACAGCGAACACAGGCAATAACGACATTAATGTCACTGGACGGCGTACTTCACTTACTTAACAACGCATTTACTCCTTAATGGTTTATGTTGCTGATGATAGAAATCAGTTTCAGCTGAAACACAAAAGTGGACATAAAAATAATAATCATGTAGATTTTCCCTCCTTGTCTACAATACGGACTATATTTATGGATTCTGATGCGAAGATATTAAACAATCTCCTATGTAACATAATATAAGACCTTGGGAATCCCAAACATTTCAAAAGAAAGTAAAAAAACATGCCACATTCGTCATTCGCCACTCTTTTCACAAATTTCTTGAATATTTAGATCCAAAATTCTGTTAGCTACGTGACAAATAACAGTGGTCATTGTAACGATGCATAACAACTAATACGAAATGTGTGTACGAACCGCACGACCCCTACGGTCGCAGGTTCGAATCCTGCCTCGGGAATGGATGTGTGTGATGTCCTTAGGTTAGCTAGGTTTAAGTAGTCCTAAGTTCTAGGGGACTAAGGACCTCAGAAGTTAAGTTCCATAGTGCTCAGAGCCATTTGAACCACTTTTTTTTTGTGTACGAAGGGGGGCCCAAAAATAATCAGAATGGAACTGCTGCGCGCGAAGTCATTGTAGTTACACGTCGTGCTGCTATGTGGTATTAGTATACAGTCTCCTGCTTTGCTGAGTATGCTTACGTCTGTCAGAGTTAAGTGATTTGGTTGTGGTGATCCGTTGTTTATATTCCTGTTTCGACCCTTCGGCGATTAATGACACGGCCGACAATAAAGAGCAAAGTATCTGTGTGAAATTTTGTTTTCTGTTAGGGAAAACTGCAGCCGATACTACTGGGATGCGTCGGCAAGCCTTTAGTGATGATACTTTGGGAAAATAACTAGCCTTAGGGTGGTTTTCTCGTTTCGCATCTAGCAACATGTCAACTGAAGACATGCCACGCCCATGTCCTCCTTCAACAGGAAGAAATAGCGAAAACATAGCCACAGCCAAACATACAATTGATGAAGATCGTCGAAAGATCATTGAGTAAATTTCTGACAAAACGAAAGTGGCGTGGAGCACGTTCCAGCAAAGATTTACACATGAGACAGGTGCCTGCAAAAATTGTTCCTCGCTTGCTCACAGATGACCAAAGAGGAAACTGCATGGATGTTTGCCACGACTTGAAGAGTGATGCGAGTTGGAAGAGTGATGTGTAGAAGTTTCCTTAAAAGACATGTGACTGGAGATGAGAGTTGCTGTGGGTGGAATCCAGTTGCTGTGGGTGGAATCCAGAGTCAAAGTAAGTGTCGAGTCAGTGGGAAAGTCAAACATCACCAAGACCCAAGAAAGCACATCAGGTGGGATTCAATGTGAAAACAATGTTGATTTGTTTTTTTTGATGTCAATGGCTTTGCCCACAAGGAGTTCGCTCCTAACAGAGAACCAACATTTTTATGTGGCTGTGTTATGAAAATTATGAGAAAGTGTGAGACGAAAATGACCAGAAATGTGGAGAAATGGGAACTGGTCGCTCCACCAAAACGATGCTCCAGCCCGCACAGCTTTGACAGTCCAACAGTTCATGGCAAAAAACAACACGATGCTTCCACCTCATCCATTCTACTCACCCAATTTTGCTTCATCTGACTTTTTTTGTTTCCACGGATGAAGCAAACTTTGAAGGGAAAACTATTGAGTGATGTGGATAATGTCAAAGAAAACACACCAACAGCGTTTAACAGTATCCTGCCTCGAGTTCCATTAGTGTTTCCAGCAGTTGCAAAGCATTCAGACATATTGTAGCGTTGTTCTTGGGGGACAAAAATAAAAATAACTGTTACTTTTTTTTAATGTCGAAAAAGTGAATATTTTGGTGGGCCACTTGGCAACAGAATCAGGGATTTATTACGCTATTATAATAACATACGTTGACCATTAAATACCTGAATAAGAGCAGCATATTGATATATATATTTGAGATCGCTCGGAAGAAACATTATCATTTCTGTGCATTTTTATAGTCGCGATGTAGTCATACCCGGATCAACACTAAAGCCGTCGGCACACGGACCGTGCATCCGAACGTTGAGCGTTGAGCGTGCCCAGTTTCTGACGTCATAGCGTGGAATAGCACGTTCGGGAGTCTTTCCGAACGTGCAGAGCGATATCTGCCGTGTCAGATATTCTGAGCGTGCGTCTGAGCGTTGACCAATGAGATGGCACAACGCCACCTACGTCACAGGCACGCCGTCTCCCTTCAGCACAGAGTTGTGAGGCGCCATATTGGCATTCATTTCAAGTCTATACATGTATATGCCGTTTCTGAGCACCAGCGAAGTGAGAATCATTGGAAACCCCGTTGTTAGCTGTGTGATTCGTTCCAATAAAATAATGAGAAACATCATAGTCGTGGCAAAAGAATTATTGTAACGAGCGTATTATGAGAGTAGGCCATTTGAAGGCAGCGACTCACTGAAGATCCATCCAAAGCGCATTGTTCTTCGTACAATTTGTTATAATTAAATTTCAATTAGTAACATAATTATCTACTATTAACGTTTTTAGCAAGGGGTAATAGAATATGTTTAAGTCACAGAACTGTGTTGCATGTTTAGTGTAATGAGTAGCGTATCTGTCCGTTAATGAATTTTTGTTGGGGTGGTGGTTCGCGTCTGAACAGTTCCAAATTTTGTTTCCCAACATTCGCGTTTTTATTAGGTTCTGATACTTTATTATTAGTTTAATATAAGAATATGCTACAATATTTGATGTTATGTAAATATAAGGTCACCTTTTTATGAGGGGTGACTGTTGGATTGGCTTAATCTACAGGACAGCTTGCGCTAATTGTATAAAGATATTTTGCTCCTTTTTCTTTTACGCTTCGTAATTCACATGTTGCAGAGATTCTGCTGCTGGGTAGGAACAGTGATCAAGTAAGACTGACCTTGGGGTTTTACTAAAATGTGGGAATGATGAAATAATGTTTATCTTATTCGGAGAAGTATTCTAAATTTGTACCGCACTGTTTGTGATGGAACTTTTACAAGCCTGTGTACTTATTAATTGGACATGGCACTTTCCTTTTCGTGGACGATAGAGGAAATGTGCGTTTTAATAGAGCTAACGTGGGAATTTTACGCGCGCCTGTTGAGTAAACAGTGTGATTTACGAACTAGAAACATCCCTCAAACTGCCGCTGGAGTGCGCTGCGATCGCGTATACCACGTTGGGGCCCACGTACCGTATGCACAAGTCGCATCGTTCCTAAGCGTTCAGCAGCACGCTGAACTTGGCACGCTCAACGTTAACGTTCGACAGCACGGTCCGTGTGCCGACGGCTTTAGGGACCAGAAGATTTATAGACTTTAAAAGAAATGCAACACTACACAATTTAAAAATAAATTGGTTCAGAAATAATAGGAAAACGATAATGTTCCTTCTGCCTCTAGCTGCGTTCGGCCCATCAGCGTGATCGTAATTTCTGATGATGAAGTAACACAAAATAATTAACAGTTAAGTAAATAAGGAGATGGACTCATCAAGGTTAATTTACGAAAATAAGCACACTTATCTGTAACACACGTTTTTTTTTTTTAATGCTACGCACCTTTTCATATTAAATTACAATAGATGACCATTGTGGTTAAATACTTTATACATAACAGTCAAAATGTCCTCTTGATGCTGTCTGTTCGATATCAGTTACGAGAAACTACATCTTTTCTGATTGGAAAAATTAACAATTAGCATATTCACTCAGTATTTTCACATCAAATATAAAATACAGTTGTGGAACGCAGCAAGTCCGCGTCCGCCTCTCACGGAATACAAACAGTAAAAGGTGAGGCGCCAAAAGCCTCGTTTGTCTTGAAACAACAGAATTCTTTTTTATACCATTAATCGATACATGTACATAGAGATTTACTGGCACCGCGCAAGAACGGCAAAGATAAAGAATAATAGATTCTGTCGCTGCTATGCGATGATTCATTTCTTTTACTTTACAATTGTTCGATAACTTTAGGCCATCAGGCGTTTACTATTGAGCGTATATTAATGTTTGTGAGGCGAAAATTACTAATATTACACTGCCTCCCATGAGGAGGGAAGGAATACCGAAGGTATTACTTTCATCCTTATGCCCATTGGAATATTTGTAATTTTCGGATGTAACATACAGGTTATTAAAAGTTTCATTTCATATTCATTCCATAATAAAAGAATTAACGTTTCAATTTGTAATTACTGACGGTGGATCATTGTGAATTTGTTCTGTGTTTCTATCAGTGTTTGTATGGATTCAGTCTATCTTGATGATTCTTAAAATTAAGGCTATAAGTACACATATTTACAAAATTTATAAGGAAATAGAGTCACACTTCATTTTTCATCGTTGCAAAAGTAATTTGACTATCACAACTGGTACACAACTTTCTGTTTTGACAGTATTCATTATATTGTCATCGTCTTGTCGATTGATTGCCTTGTCCGTCGTCGCACTTAATTATACATTTATTTTCGTCGCACATACACTATTTATGATAGACTTGGATTGTAGAGCGGCCACTGGTGATGGCTTCGACAAGGAAGTCCATATCTTTCACTTTCAGGGCACGAGTGTGGCTCTCCGAATTATTTCACATATGAAACAGATAAAATATCTTATATTAGAATAGCTTACAAAACTAATTTTATATACATGTGGGATGGGATATAGGAAGGATCGGATCCTTTGACGTATTTTCGTGTGCTTATTTTCATTCGTATCGTGACCTCTCATTAAAGTTTACATTTGAACAGTGTTCAGAGGTGACCTTGTGACTTGTCTCTGTGTACAATCAGTCATTATAATAATTACGTTAACTTCTCTATCTTAGAGTCTCTCGGAAGGTTTATGATACATACAAAATGTTTTCAGTACTGGGTGTGAATGTTTTTGCTACAGAATGTAGCGCACAGCAACTGTGTTGGCGGTTGAACGTTTACATTATTTCGTCACGTGGTGGCTGTCCGCCTCCACTGTTGCGAGCAATCTTGAAATTCAGTCTGTGCGCGCGCACGTGACCGGAGCTTTCTTGCAGAGCGTTGATTTCGCGCTTGAGGTGCCGTGCGTCGCTTCTGTTCGGCGGATCGTGGCTTTGTGCTTTTTAGATTGCTGGAGGGAGCTTCTGCCACCGAAACTGCCTCACATCACTTCCTGTCCACTATCCAGTTACGGATTCACAGGTAAGTGGTAGCTACCGCTGCAACTGCATGTGTGGAATGACACTGATTATTACACACTGCACACATCAACGAAATTTTCACACATATGGTGCAGTAGAATACTGCCACTGAAAATCGTCGAACTTTAAAACTTCACTTGCACTGTGGTGAGCGTCTGCGTGAACGGTGTATTAACAGAAATTCTCGCGTCATAACATCACACGGTGTTTACAAGTTGATTTACATACTAATATTTACAAGAGTTCATTTAAATCGAGAAATAATCTAATTGACCACTTTGAATCAAAACAATTGTTTCTTAATTAGTCTTTTTTTTTATTTAAGCCTACGGTCACAGGTAGGCTATTATAAGTCCTTTTTCTTTGACCAAATCCATTCCAATCTCCTTTTCAAATTAATTTCATTCATAGTAATCTTTATCACGCTTGCTTATTCGTTTTGTAGGACCAATACTTTTTTTTAGTGCTCGTCTTATTTAGTGACTTGTGAGGGAAGCTTCATTTATGTCAAAAGTTTTTCTCGTATGTGCTTGTATTTAAAGAAAGTTCGAGGACAGATTTGAAAATAGCAATTCCGCCTCTGAGTTTCGTGTAGAAATACAAACAGTCGAAAAAAGAAAGGTGGGAAAAGCGGGCCTACTCGCTGATCGTCGACAGAATTTAAATTACTCCTCAACCAGGTCGAAAATTTAATTTAGCTTGCGCATTACAAAAGCAATATGCGCGTCGCGAACCTACTCATTTTTATATGTAGTGCCTCACTTTCTAAGCACACGTGCATCTTTACAAGTTGATCCTGAGGAGTGGATAGGATCAAGGATCTTAAAGGATTTGCACTTAGGAAAGGGATTCAATAATCACATAATCACAGAGAAAACAATAAATATTGCAGTGCACACTTAAAATAAAATCTATCACTTCAAGCATGTATATCTAATATGTATCTTGCTGCAGCTTGCTTACTACTCTTTGCTCATTTCTTAGACTAAGTCAAGTTCATGCATTACGCATTTGGGTATTAATTATCATTTGTATATATAAGCCTCTCACTAGAGTGTTGTTGTTTGCTGCTGTCACTACCTGTGAAGCTTGGGCGAGATCCTTATTCTATGTGCTGCTAGCTTGTGAATTTGCAGTATCGCTAATGCTCAATAGTACCGTGAAGTTGGCATAATAAACCATGTTACTCATATCTTCTTTTACTCAGCTTGTTTATAGTCTGGACTCATCTTACTTTGCGTTATATAATAAACTTCCTTTTTATTCCATCACGCTTTTCCTTAAGGTTAACGTCAGGCCTTTTTAGAACAATTGCACTGCGTTATCAATCTGTTCATGCTTAATCCTAGGTATCTGTTCACTTCAAAGAGATGTTACTTTATCGCTGGCACAGAACTGTGCTGGAATTTACAAGTTAAATCTACCGACTGTTTTGCGCTAACAGGTGGTGCCTTATTTACGTCACATTTGAAAATAGGGAATAACCTCATGGAATCGAATCTTTTCTTACAACTTTCCTCTTTTGTCTGGACGTTTAAGTATTTCCTTTTAAAACAGGTCATTAATTTGTCCTCGATTAAATTTCACTTACTAATACTAAGCACATATAATCATCATTTTCATATTACTATTTAGTGAGAGAAGTGCATTATTCGCTCCTTCCTGCTCATTCTCAAATTACTATTTAGCGAGAGAAGTGCATTATTCGCTCCTTCCTCTTTCCTCATTTTAGTACCTCGGGGCTAATTAATACCTCTCGAGTACACCATTTTTTTTTTTACATACTAACTTATAACTAAAATTGAAAATCGCCTCTAGGACATGTCCTCCTGTTTGCATAAAGATTATTCATGTAAATACTTGTCTACAACTTATTCTGTATTTTATTTTCCAGACGCGTTGTTTTTATACATAAGGTTTCCTTTCAGCACCGGTTAACGTCCGTAGTCAGTTCAGTTCCGTTCTTGTTACTCATTGGTTAATCCTGATCTCCAATACCTTAGAATTTTCTTACAGCTTAAATTAACTTAATTCCTGGCGTTATAAAATTTTCTTAAATCTTGATGGTGGAACAATCCTTTGATTTTATTCGTGGCAGGGTCAGATCACAAATAGCTACCAATGTGTGGTTTCCTCATTATCACAAAGGGACCTTCATAAATGTGTTGCCACTTACGATTCTTCTTTAATAACAGGGATGGTTTAAAGTGAGTCCTGACTAATAACTAACTCCAAGAAACTTCTGCAGATGCTCTTCAAGAGCCTCTGGTCTCGTTCTTATGAGTACTATAATTTTATTGATTAATCTTGCATCTAGGACTAGCCTTACGCTACCATCTGATTTTAGCACAGACAATAAAGGACTCGAATAAGGTGAATGAGATACATCTATCACATTCCAGCGTAACATTTTCTTGATCTCGCATTTGACAGCTTCGCGTCGCGCATATGGAATGGAATAGCTTGTTCTACAGTAGGTTGAATGGGGCAGGACATCCATTCGATATTCAAAGCCTTTTATTAGTCCAGGTTTCTTAGAAAATACTTGAACGTAATCTGTTAACAAAGTGTAAAGCTCATTCTTCTGTTGTTTGGATAATTCAATGGACTCACTAGCTTTACCGTATAATTCATTCTGACCGGGAATTAGGTCTTTATACTCATCGTCATTAACACTTTCAAGATCTGTCATGTCTTCTGTCTGACTGTACTGTTGTCTTTTAGTCCATGGCCGTACTGCTATTTGAAGCACCCCAAAGTTTGTCTTCACCTTACTTCTTAACAAATTTACAGTTACTTGTTGCTGGCTCGCTACTAGAGTACAGATTCCACACTCGATGTCAATTTTAGCTTTCGTCTGCCTCAAGAATTCCATACTCAGGATACATGGCACTGATAGGTTTTTAACAATAAGAAAAATGCACGTTACTGAAATAGACTCTATCTGGATTTGAAGCTGAGTCTGAAGATTTACACGTTGTGTTAGTGGACCAATTGCTCCCGATACGGAGCAACCTTGAATTAGAAGTGATAAAACTTTGCATACAGAGGATATTTGCTTAAATAAACATAAAGATAAGACATTTATATTAGCTCCTGTATCTACAATGGCTGTTACTGGTATGTTGGCAATTGATACTCTTATGGAAGCTTGAACTTGTTCGTCCCATACGTCATCATTGTCTTTCGTCTCAGTGTCTGCTACTAGATCATCCCGTAAGTTTGTCTCTTTGTCATACCTAATTGCTTTAATTTCGTGTGGACTAAGGGACAGGGTGCCCCCATTCAAACTTGCAGCATCCTCTAGGAGGCTTTTAATTTTCCGCTCGACGCTTACTTTCCTGCTGATTTATATTTCTTAATGTTTCTTCTGTCTGGAACTGGTGTTGGTTTTGTGGTACGAACTCGGGTGGAAACGGATCTTGTTGTCCTGGCGTATTTGCTTGCGCATAATAAATTTGCGTATTATGCGGGCGTTTAGGCTTCAGAGTTCCCGCAGGTCCGTTCGCTTGTTGCGTGAAGTGTATATGTTGTGGCTGAAAGGTATTTTGCTGTGGCTTGTGTTGATTGTAACCGTTACTGAAAGGTGTACATTGGTCTCCACCTTGATTATGCCATTTATTTCTTTTCCACTGACGATTTGAATCGTAAGACTGATCGTTTTGATAATTCCCGTCGATCGGTTGCGTGTTTCCATATTGCTGGGGCTGTGTGTTATAATGTGCATTTTCGTACTGAGGTGGTGACGAATTATATATTGGATTGTATCTCTGGCCGTTATTGTACTTATTTTTGTATTTGCTGTTGGAGTACGTAGTGTGTTTATTTTTGAAACCGTTGTGGGGTTGGTACTGGCCGTCTCTGTGACGCGCTTTCGCTCGGCCACCATTGTTGCCTGCGTATTCTGTATTGTGCTGGCCGCCTGCACTGAAGTGGGCGTTGCCAACATCAACTCTAGCGTCCTCGTAAATCAGATCTAACGAGTCTAACACAGATAGGAAAGTGTCCGTATCGTCCTCAGACACGTTTACTAACTTTTCTCTGATCGCAATCGGTAGCTTAGTTTTTAGAATCATAATAACGTCTTTGGCGGTGATCGGCGAATCCCAGAACTTGATTTTCGCTAAATACTTTTCAAAATATCTTCTCAAACTAGCGCGCTTACTGTTAAACACTTCGGCGTTGTAAACCTCTTTTCTCAGGCGCTGCTGCACACCAGAACTCCAGAATTTAGCTAAAAACATCTGTTCAAACTCTTTGTAACTTTTACAAGAGTCGACCATTTCGGTTCCCCATAAGGCAGCATCGCCTACGATAAATCCACTAACGAATTGAATTCGCTGGCGGTCACTCCAGCTATTCGGGAAAATTCCTGAAAAATTTCGGAGGAACACTATAGGATGAATTTCTCTTTTCTGTGGGTGAAAGGTCGGAAAAATACGATGTTTGATCACGCTTTCCTCCTGCATCAAACTGACAAAAGTGGGTGGGCTGGTACCCTGGTTAACTTGTGCTTCTATAGAACTATGAGTTTGAGCGTTATCAAATGGTGAACGGTAATGTACCCTCTGTTGTTCATTACTTCGTGGTGAATTATTCCAGTCTCCTGACACAGGAGGTGGGGAATTTTCAACTTGACATTTTAGTGTACGAACTTCATCAACGATCTGTTGACGCCATTCAGGTAAATCTTGAGCTAACGTTCGTCTTATCTGGCCTAATTCTGACATCACCGTGTCTCCTGTTTTTCCAGGGGCTGCCAATATTTCAAAGGTCACGTTTTTGACCGTTTCCCTGAGTTCGTTCTTGACCTTGTTTTCTATGAATCCGTTTTTGTTTTTAATCCACTCTTGGTAGTGGTCGGACAATGCTTCAGCATGTGCCTTAACAGTATTCTTTATTTGATCCTCTACATTAAGAGTCTCAATCTGTTTGGAAAGATCATCAACAACATTCTCGATCGTGTCTACTGCGGTTTTAACTCCTTTGACCTCATCAGAGATTGCAGTATAATCTTCTTTTAAGGTCGCAGCTTGTTTTTGATATTCCATCACTTTCGAATTTATCTCTCCCTTGGCTGCTTCGATTTTTTCATCTAACCGTTTTGAAATATCCTCTATTTTTGACTCTACTTGTGTGTCAATTTCTAGCCTCATGATCGTGATCTGACTACTGATTTGTCTTTGGACCTTACCCAACAGGGTATTTAAATCAGCTGTTATGTCTGCCTTTAGTTCGGCCTTTACCGAATTTAACCGTGTATTTAGGTCATTTATCTCCGTTTGCACATCTGTTTTTACTGAATTTATGTCTGCTTTTACTGAGTTGCACAGATTTGTAAGGACCTGATTTTTATTATGCCGTCTTTCGGCCTTCTCTTTTTCTTCGCGGGCCTTTTCATCTAATTTTTCCTGCTTTTCACGTTCCTGTCTTTGCGCCTCTCTCTGTCTTTGACATTCGAACTTGCGTTCCATTATTGCTTCGATCATTGCAGGCAAGTCATTTTTTTCAAAAGCGGGAATAGTTTGCACACTAGGACCGGCTTCTAAAACTTCGGTCGAAATTGCTTCTGCCTCCGCTCGTGTACCTATCGCACGTGATCGTAATGGATAGTGAGGTCCATTCGCATCACCGCTGTCGTCTGCTTTTGTTTGTGTCCGCTGTTTACCGTCAGCCATGTTCATGAATTATTTGTCAAACGTCAAAATGCTACAGATATTGTTTGTCACTGTCGTCAGTCATTTGTCTGTGACGTAGTGCTATGGCTTACTGGGACCTAAGATAAAATTTTAACTCTGGGTGACAACTGACGTTCATTTACGCCAAGAAGACAAGATGGTTCGTACTAATTACAAACAAATGAAATATCACACGTTTTACCAGTTTTGAGCGTAGTTATCCGCCATATCGTAATTTTTTTTTATGCACTGACAACAATGGTACACTTTCACTGAATTTAACTACATAAGAATGGACTATGGACAAATTGAAATACAGCTGTTTCAAGGCAAGGAAAGACAGGTTTACGTTCTGATCAACTCGAAAGATGCTACGTCACTACGAAAGCTTGGCTGCTGCGTATAAAAATTTGACTTACTATGGCTGTCTTGATAATGATACAGCTGGATACTCGCGTTTTTTGGTAATTTCATCAATCGTTCTTCTGAATTAATTAAAAGGTTTTCCCACTTCTCTTTCTCGGTTGAATTGCATCCACATGAAAAAATGAAACAATTACTAGAACAAGCACTGAAAAATTAATAAACACATACATGAAATGATTTTTGATCAAGTCCCTGTTCGGGCGCCAAGTGTAGCTTTGTTCTTGGGGGACGAAAATAAAAAGAACTGTTACTTTTTTTTTAATGTCGAAAAAGTGAATATTTTGGTGGGCCACTTGGCAACAGAATCAGGGATTTATTACGCTATTATAATAACATACGTTGACCATTAAATACCTGAATAAGAGCAGCATATTGATATATATATTTGAGATCGCTCGAAAGAAACATTATCATTTCTGTGCATTTTTATAGTCGCGATGTAGTCATACCCGGATCAACACTAAGGGACCAGAAGATTTATAGACTTTAAAAGAAATGCAACACTACACAATTAAAAAAAAATTGGTTCAGAAATAATAGGAAAACGATAATGTTCCTTCTGCCTCATGCTGCGTTCGGCCCATCAGCGTGATCGTAATTTCTGATGATGAAGTAACACAAAATAATTAACAGTTAAGTAAATAAGGAGATGGACTCATCAAGGTTAATTTACGAAAATAAGCACACTTATCTTTAACACACGTTTTTTTTTTTTTAATGCTACGTACCTTTTCATATTAAATTACAACAGACGACCATTGTGGTTAAATACTTTATACATAACAGTCAAAATGTCCTCTTGATGCTGTCTGTTCGATATCAGTTACAAGAAACTACATCTTTTCTGATTGGAAAAAATAACAATTAGCATATTCACTCAATATTTTCACATCAAATATAAAATACAGTTGTGGAACGCAGCAAGTCCGCGTCCGCCTCTCATGGAATACAAACAGTAAAAGGTGAGGCGCCAAAAGCCTCATTTGTCTTGAAACAACAGAATTCTTTTTTATACCATTAATCGATACATGTACATAGAGATTTACTCGCACCGCGCAAGAACGGCAAAGATAAAGAATAATAGATTCTGTCGCTGCTATGCGATGATTCATTTCTTTTACTTTACAATTGTTCGATAACTTTAGGCCATCAGGCGTTTACTATTGAGCGTATATTAATGTTTGTGAGGCGAAAATTATTAATATTACAATATCCATTAATGCACATGGACAATACTTTTAAGGAGACTACAGCACTGTGAACTGTTCAATAAAAATGCAAAATAACAAAAATTCAGGTTGCCTTTGGGTCCCCCCTCGTAGGCCATTTTAGGCTGGGAGACCACATGTGTGGTGTTTGGCCCCCAGTGCAACTCTTTTTATTTGACTCCACTTCGGCGACTTGCGTGCCAATACTGAGGAAATAATGATGACAAAACACATACCTAGCCCCGTCGGAGGAAATCCCCAACCCAGCCAAGAACTGAACCCAGAGTCCCATACTCGTGACTTAGTAACAAACCGTACTGTATATGGAACTTGTTATTTACACATTTACAAAAAATGGTTCAAATGGCTCTGAGCCCTATGCGACTTAACTTCTGAGGTCATCAGTCGCCTGCCTAGAACTTATAACTAATTAAACCTAAGTAACCTAAGGACATCACACACATCCATGCCCGAGGCAGGATTCGAACCTGCGACCGTAGCGGTCGCTCGGTTCCAGATTGTAGCGCCTAGAACCGCATGGCCACTCCGGCTGGCACACATTTACACTGAGGAAACAAAACTCATGGGATACCTCCTAATATCTGACGAGTCTCTTTACTTCCAGCGTAGTGTGGCATCTCGACATGACATCGACCCAACAAGTCGTACGAAATATTCATCCATGCTGCCTCTATAACCGACCACAACTGCAAAAGCGTTGCCGGTGCAGGATTTTGTGCACGAATTGAATTCTCAATTATGTAAATGTTGGACAGCTGACCAAACCATTTGCTCGAATTGTCCAGAATATTCTTCGAACCAGTCACGAACAGTAGGGTCCGATGACACGGTGCACTGTCATCCATAAAAATTCCATCTTTTTTTGGAAATATGAAATCCATGAATTGCTGCAAATGTTGTCCACGTAGCCAAACATCACCATTTACAATCAATGATCGGTTCAGTGGGACCAGAAGATCAAGTCTATTAAATGTAAATACAGCCCACACCATTACGAGGGGTATTTGAAAAGTCCGTGCAAAGTCCGAGAAATGGAACCACTGGCGCATATCGAGATCATGTTTAGTTAGTAGCATCTTTCGAAAGAACGCACACCAAGTTTCAGCCATATTGGTCTATTTCTTTGTGTTTGGCATTCTTGTGAATCAAGGAAAACGAGTTATTGTCAAAAAATGGACGAAAAAGAATTTCGTGTGGTGATTAAACATTACTTTATGAAAGTCAAAACGCCCCAGGAGACTTGAGAGAAGCTTGATAAACATTATGGTGACTCTGGACCTTCGATTAGAACAGTTTATAAGTAAGTGGTTTCAAAAATTTCGGAGTGGCCATATGGGCACAAGTGATGCTGGACGTTCTGGACTCCCTGTGGAGGTTCGACTCCAGAGATCATTGACAAAATCCATGATATGGTAATGGATTACAGAAGAGTTAAGGTGCGTGAGATTGCTAGTGCTGTGGGCATATCGATTGAATGGGTGCATAATATTTTGCATAAACATTTGGTCATGTGAAAGCTATGTGCAAGATGGGTTCCGTGATTGCTCACGCTTGACCAAAAACGGAATCATGTGAAGTGTTGCAAGGGTGGTTTGCGGCTGTTCAGTATTACTATACTCCTGAGACCAAACAAAAATCATTCCAAACAATGGGCTACCAAGGGAGAATCTGCACCAAAAAAGGCGAAGACCATTCCTTCAGCCAGAAAGGGTATGGCGACTGTCTTTTGCGATTCGCAAGGGATAATCCTCATCTACTATCTGGAAAGCGGTAAAACTATTACAGGTGCATATTATTCATCGCTATTGGACCGTTTGAAAACTGAGCTGCAAGAAAAACGCCGGTAATTGGACCGCAAAAATGTCTTTTTCCATCACGACAATGCACCAGCACACACCTCAGCAGTTGTGGTCGCAAAGTTAATGGAAATAGGATTTCAATTCGTTTCAAATCCGCCCTGTTCTCCAGGCTTGGCTCCCTCAGACTACTATTTGTTCCTCAATTTGAAGAAATGGCTGGCGGGACAAAGATTTTATTCAAACAAGGAGGTGATTGCAGCAACTAATAGCTATTTTGTAGACCTGGACAATTCCTATTGTTCAGTATGGATCAACAAATTAGAACAGCGTTGGACGAAGTGTATAAGTCTAAAAGGACACTATGTCGAAAAATAAAAAAGGTTTACCCCAAACACGTAAATAGTTTTTATTTTTGCACGGACTTTTCAAACGCCCCTCGTATGCTCCACCAACAGCTTACAAATTCTCTCGTTGACATCGTGGGTCCATGGTTTCTTGGAATCTGTGCCACATTCTGCCCCTACCATAAGCTCTTACCAACTGAAATTGGAACTCATCTGACCAGGCCACGGTTTTCCAGTCGTCTAGGGTCCAACTGGTAAGGTCGCGAGCCCAGAAAAGGCGCTCCAGGCGATGTCAAGTGCTGTTAGCAATGGCCCTTGGGTTGATCGTTGCTATCGTAGCCCAATAACGCCAAATTTCGCCGCATTGTCCTAACTAATACAAGCGTCGTACGTCCCACATAGATTTCTGCTGGTATTTCCCGCAGTGTTGCTTGTCTGTTAGCACTGATAAGTCTACGCAATTGTCTCTCCTCTCGGTCAAGTGAAGGCCGTCGGCTACTGCGTTGTCCATGGTGAGAGGTAATGCCTGATATTTGGTATTCTTGGCCACTCTTGACGCTGTGAATACTTTTCACATGGATCACCTGAGTAGAAATAACAGCTCCGACAATGCACTACCCTTTTGTAATTTGTGTACGCGATACTACTGCCATCTGTATATGTGTATATCGCATTTGTTACTTCAGTGTATATGGAACGCCAAATTTAATACGCCGAACTGCTACTTCTGGCAGCAAAAGCGAGTCTAACCCAGTAGGACATCGAGTAGAACTGAGCTTGGATGATAAATACAGGTCCCTGATTCCCTGCTGCTTCAACCGTATGCCACATTTCATCAATTGTCGTGGCTGCTGAGTGTTGTCGTGCCAGTATCTCAAGAAACCATGAACAGATATCTCCACTTGGTAAGGTATCTGGGTAGCGTTCTCACCAGGCCAAACACTACTACACCGTCTGTATTGAGGTACATCAGGGCAGAAAGGACAACATGCGGTCTTCTGTTATCTTGTTGGAAGATAACGTCACTATGGCCTATAATATACATCTACATCTGGATCTACATGAATACTCTGCAAATCACATTTAAGTGCCTGGTTGAGGGTTCATCGAACCACCTTCACAATTCTCTATTATTCCAATCTCGTATAGCGCGCGGAAAGAACGAACACCTATACCTTTCCGTACGAGCTCTGATTTCCGTGATCGTTCCTCCCTGTGTATGTCGGTGTCAACAAAATATTTTCGCATTCGGAGGAGAAAGTTGGTCATTGGAATTTCGTGAGAAGATTCCGTCGCAACGAAAAACCCCTTTCTTTTAATGATGTCCAGCCCAAATCCTGTATCATTTCTGTGACAATCTCTCCCATATTTCGCGATAATACAAAACGTGCTGCCCGTCTTTGAACTTTTTCGATGTTCTCCGTCAGTCCTATGTGGTAAGGATCCCACATCACGCAGCAGTATTCTGAAAGAGGACGGACAAGCGTAGTGTAGGCAGTCTCTTTAGTAGATCTGTTACATTTCTTAAGAGTCCTGCCAATAAAACACAGTATTTGGTTAGCGTTCCCCACAAAATTTTCTATGAATTCCTTCCAATTTAAGTTGTTCGTAATTGTAATACCTAGGTATTTAGTTGAATTTACGGCTTTTAGATTAGACTGATTTATCGTGTAACCGAAGTTTAACGAATTCGTTTTAGCACTCATGTGGATGGCCTCAAACTTTCGTTATTTAGGGTCAGTTGCCAACTTTCGCACCATTCCGATATCTTTTCTAAATCGTTTTGCAGTTTTTGAACTTCCAATGACTTTATTAGTCGATAAACGATAGCGTCATATGAGCATGTAATTCAGCAGATTACTCCTATTTCCCTTTTTGGGTATTGGTGTGACTTGAGCAATTTTCCAGTCTTTCGGGTGCGGATCTTTCTGTGGGCGAGCTGTTGTATATAACTGCTAAATATGGAGCTATTGTATCAGCATACTCTGAAAGGAACCTGATTGGTATACAATCCGGACCGGAGACCTTGCCTTTATTTAGTGATTTAAGTTGCTTTGCTATACCGAGGGGATCTACTTGTATGTTTCTCATCTTGGCAGTTGTTCTTGATTGGAATTCGGGAATATTTACTTCGTCTTCTTTGGTGAAGGAGTTTCGGAAAACCGTGTTTAACAACTCTGCTTTAGTGGCACTGTCATCAGTGACTTCACCGTTGTTATCGCGCAGTTGACGGTATTGATTGCGTCTTACCACTGGTGTGCTTTATGTATGACCAGAATCTCTTTGGGATTTCTGCCAGATTCCGAGACTGAGTTTCGTTGTCGAAATAATTATAAGCATTGCAATTTGATCTTATGATGACTTTATTAGTCGATAAACTACAGCGTCATCTGCAAACAACCTAAGACGACTGTTCAGATTGTCTCCCAAATCGTTTAAATAGATAAGGAACAGCAAAGGGTCTATAACACTACCTTGGGGAACGCCATAAACCACTTCTGTTTTACTCGATGACTTGCCGTCTATTACTATGGACTGTGGCCGCTCTGACAGGTTATCACAAATGGCTCTGAGCACTATGGGACTTAACTTCTAAGGCCATCAGTCCCCTAGAACTTAGAACTACTTAAACCTAACTAACCTAAGGACATCACACACATCCATGCCCGAGGCAGGATTCGAACCTGCGACCGCAGCGGTCGCGCGGTTCCAGACTGTAGCGCCTTTAACCGCTTGGCCACCCCGGC
Organism: Schistocerca serialis cubense; assembly: GCF_023864345.2. NCBI lineage: Eukaryota > Metazoa > Arthropoda > Insecta > Orthoptera > Acrididae > Schistocerca > Schistocerca serialis. Next base: position 225,078,828 of record NC_064647.1, on the reverse strand, counting down.
CGGTGGATATCACAAATCCAGTCACATAACTGAGACGATATCCCATAAGCACGCAATTCCACTACAGGCCGCTTGTGTGGTACAGTGTCAAAAGCCTTCCGGAAATCCAGAAATACGGAATCGATCTGAAATCCTTTGTCAATAGCACTCAACACTTCATGTGTATATTGCCACAAGCTCCACTGCCAGCTAGGTGTGGGGTCATCCACATGCTTGCTAAAAGGAATCCGTTAAATTTCGGTCACACGATAAATCAATCTAATCTAAAGGCCGTAAATTCAACTGCATAGCTGGGAATTGCAGTCATCAACAACTTAAATTGGAAAGAACACACAGACTGCGTTTTATTGGCAGAACACTCCGGAGATGCAACAGATATACTAAAGAGATTGCCTGCACTACGCTTGTCTGCCCTCTTTTTTAGAACTGCTGCTTGGTGTGGGATCTTTACCATACAGAATTGCCGGAGTACGTCGAGAAAGTTCAAGGAAGGGCAGCAGGTTTTGTTCTATCGAGAAACAGGGGAGAATGTGTCACGGACATGATACAGAATTTGGAGTGGTCGTCATTAAAACAAAGGCATTCTTCGTTGTCGCAAGACCTCGCGAAATTTCAATTACCAAATTTCTCCTCTGTATCCGAAAATATTTTGTTGACATCGACCTAGACAGGGAGAAATGATCGTCATAACAAAATAACGGAGATCAGAGCGCGCACTGAAAGATTTAAGTGTTCTTTTTCCGCATGCTTTTCGAGAGTGGAATAACAGAGAATTATTGTGAATGTGGTTCGATTAATCCTCTGACAGGCACTTATGTGTGATTTTCAGAGCAGATATAAAAGTGTAGATGAAGATGTAGAAGTATCATTCAAGGCCTCTATGAAAGGAAGTACTTGTCTGATGATGTGGATTAAGAAAAAATATTGGGGTCTGTATGGAAGAGATAGGGAATACAGTATTAGAGTCGGAATTTAAAACTGTGGAAGACTTGGTATCAAATAAGGCAGAAGGAATAGATTACTTTACATCGGAATTTCTGAAGTCAGTGGGGGAAATGGCAACCAAACGACTACTTTGGTCAGTGGGTAGAATATATGAGACGGGCAACGTACTATCAGACTTCCGGAAAAATATTATTTACAGGATTCCAAAGATGGCAAGGGCAGATAAGTGCGAAAAACAGCTCATGCATCCAAGCTGCTGACAAAAATAATATATCGAACATTGGAAAAGAAAATTGAGGATCTATTAGATGGCAATCAGTTTGGATTTAGGAAAGGTAAATGCCCCAGGGAGCCAGTTCAGACGTTATGCTTGATAATGGAAGCAAGACTGAAGAAAAATTAAGACACACTCATAGGAATCTCCAGCCTAGAAAAAGCGTTCGACAGTGTAAAATTGTGCAAGATTTTCGAAATTCTGAGACAAATAGGAGTAAGCTGTCGGGAAAGGCGAGTAATATACATGTGTGATAACCAAAAGAACGATAAGATTGCAAGGTCAATGTGGAGGCTGGCCGTGTGGCATCGCCCGCTCTGCCTGTGAGTGGACATGTGGCTGCTCCTTCTGCAAGGTCCGAGCAGCCACACGGGGGGAGGGGTTTATTAGTTATTGGGAGCTCCAACGTTAGGCGGGTGATGGAGCCCCTTAGGGAAATAGCGGGAAGGTCGGGGAAGAAGGCCAGTGTTCACTCTGTCTGCTTGCCGGGGGGTCTCATCCGAGATGTGGAGGAGGCCCTGCAGGCGACGATAGAGAGCACTGGATGCACGCGACTGCAAATTGTTGCTCATGTCGGCACCAATGACTCCTGCCGTCTGGGGTCAGAGGTCATCCTCAGTTCGTACAGGCGGTTGGCGGAATTGGTGAAGGCGGAAAGCCTCGCTCGCGGGGTGAAATCAGAGCTAACTATTTGTAGTATCGTTCCCAGAACCGATCGCGGTCCTCTGGTTTGGAGCCGAGTGGAAGACTTAAACCAGAGGCTCAGACGATTCTGCGGAGATCTGGGGTGCAAATTTCTCGACCTCCGCTATCGGGTGGAGAAATGTAGGGTCCCCCTGAATAGGTCAGGCGTGCACTACACGCCGGAAGCGGCTACAAGGGTAGCGGAGTACGTGTGGAGTGCACATGGGGGTTTTTTAGGTTAGAGAATCCCCTCCCTAGGCCCGACAAGACGCCTCCTGAGACGCGGCAAGGTAGGAGTAGGCAAAATGCAACAGGGAATAACAATATTAATGTGCTAATAGTAAACTGCAGGAGTGTCTACAGAAAGGTCCCAGAACTGCTCTCATTAATAAACGGTCACAACGCCCATATAGTACTAGGGACAGAAAGTTGGCTGAAACCAGATGTAAATAGTAATGAAATCCTAAACTCAGATTGGAATGTATACCGCAGAGACAGGCTGGACAGTGAAGCGGGAGGCGTGTTTATAGCGATAAGAAGTGCAATAGTATCGAAGGAAATTGACGGAGATCCGAAATGTGAAATGATTTGGGTGAAGGTCACGGTTAAAGCAGGCTCAGACATGGTAATTGGATGTCTCTATAGGCCCCCTGGCTCAGCAGCTGTTGTGGCTGAGCACCTGAAGGATAATTTGGAAAATATTTCGAGTAGATTTCCCCACCATGTTATAGTTCTGGGTGGAGATTTTAATTTGCCGGATATAGACTGGGAGACTCAGACGTTCATAACGGGTGGCAGGGACAAAGAATCCAGTGAAATTTTTTTAAGTGCTTTATCTGAAAACTACCTTGAGCAGTGGCGATAACATATTAGACCTTCTGGTAACAAACAGACCCGAACTATTTGAAAAAGTTAACGCAGAACAGGGAATCAGCGATCATAAAGCGGTTACGGCATCGATGATTTCAGCCGTAAATAGGAATATTAAAAAGGGTAGGAAGATTTTTCTGTTTAGAAAAAGTGACAAAAAGCAGATTTCAGAGTACCTGTTGGCTCAACACAAAAGTTTTGTCTCAAGTACAGATGATAGTGTTGAGGATCAGTGGACAAAGTTCAAAACCGTCGTACATAATGCGTTAGATGAGTATGTGCCAAGCAAGATCGTAAGAGATGGAAAAGAGCCACCGTGGTACAACAACCGAGTTAGAAAACTGCTGCGGAAGCAAAGGGAACGTCACAGCAAACATAAACATAGCCAAAGCCTTGCAGACAAACAAACATTACGCGAAGCGAAATGTAGTGTGAGGAGGGCTATGCGAGAGGCGTTCAATGAATTCGAAAGTAAGGTTCTATGTACTGACTTGGCAGAAAATCCTAAGAAATTTTGGTCTTATGTCAAAGCGGTAGGTGGATCAAAACAAAATGTCCAGACACTCTGTGACCAAAATGGTACTGAAACAGATGATGACAGACTAAAGGCCGAAATACTTAATGTCTTTTTCCAAAGTTGTTTCACAGAGGAAGATTGCACTCTAGTTCCTTCTCTAGATTGTCGCACAGATGACAAAATGGTAGATATCGAAATAGACGACCGAGGAATAGAGAAACAATTAAAATCGCTCAAAAGAGGAAAGGCCTCTGGACCTGATGGGATACCAGTTCAATTTTACACAGAGTACGCGAAGGAACTTGCCCCCCTTCTTGCAGCGGTGTACCGTAGGTCTCTAGAAGAGCGTAGCGTTCCAAAGGATTGGAAAAGGGCACAGGTCATCCCCGTTTTCAAGAAGGGACGTCGAGCAGATGTGCAGAACTATAGACCTATATCTCTAACGTCGATCAGTTGTAGAATTTTGGAACACGTATTGTGTTCGAGTATAATGACTTTTCTGGAGACTAGAAATCTACTCTGTAGGAATCAGCATGGGTTTCGAAAAAGACGGTCATGTGAAATCCAGCTCGCGCTATTCGTCAGAGGGCCATAGATACGGGTTCACAGGTAGATGCCGTGTTTCTTGACTTCCGCAAGGCGTTCGATACAGTTCCCCACAGTCGTTTAATGAACAAAGTAAGAGCATATGGACTATCAGACCAATTGTGTGATTGGATTGAGGAGTTCCTAGATAACAGAACGCAGCATGTCATTCTCAATGGAGAGAAGTCTTCCGAAGTAAGAGTGATTTCAGGTGTGCCGCAGGGGAGTGTGATAGGACCGTTGCTATTCACAATATACATAAATGACCTTGTGAATGACATCGGAAGTTCACTGAGGCTTTTTGCGGATGATGCTGTGGTGTATCGAGAGGTTGTAACAATGGAAAACTGTACTGAAATGCAGGAGGATCTGCAGCGAATTGACGCATGGTGCAGGGAATGGCAATTGAATCTCAATGTAGACAAGTGTAATGTGCTGCGAATACACAGAAAGATAGATCCTTTATCAATTAGCTACAAAATAGAAGGTCAGCAACTGGAAGCAGTTAATACCATAAATTATCTGGGAGTACGCATTAGGAGTGATTTAAAATGGAATGATCATTTAATGTTGATCGTCGGTAAAGCAGATGCCAGACTGAGATTCATTGGAAGAATCCTAAGGAAATGCAATCCGAAAACAAAGGAAGTAGGTTACAGTACGCTTGTTCGCCCACTGCTTGAATACTGCTCAGCAGTGTGGGATCCGTACCAGATAGGGTTGATAGAAGATATAGAGAAGATCCAACGGAGAGCAGCGCGCTTCGTTACAGAATCATTTAGTAATCGCGAAAGCGTTACGGAGATGATAGATAAACTCCAGTGGAAGACTCTGCAGGAGAGACGCTCAGTAGCTCGGTACGGGCTTTTGTCAAAGGTTCGAGAACATACCTTCACCGAAGAGTCAAGCAGTATATTGCTCCCTCCTACGTATATCTCGCGAAGAGACCATGAGGATAAAATCAGAGAGATTAGAGCCCACACAGAGGCATACCGACAATCCTTCTTTCCACGAACAATACGAGAATGGAACAGAAGGGAGAACCGATAGAGGTACTCAAGGTACCCTCCGCCACACACCGTCAGGTGGCTTGCGGAGTATGGATGTAGATGTAGATGTAGATGACGAACTGCTCGTACCGAGCGAGGTGGCGCAGTGGTTAGCACACTGGACTCGCATTCGGGAGGACGACGGTTCAGTCCCGCGTCCGGCCATCCTGATTTAGGTTTTCCGTGATTTTCCTAAATCGCTCCAGGCAAAGCCGGGATGGTCCTTCGACAGGGCACGGTCGACTTCCTTCCCCGTCCTTCCCTAATCCGATGAGACCGATGACCTCGCTGTCTAGTCTCCTCCCCCACAACAACCCAACCCGACGAACTGCTCGTGTAAGACAGGGATGCAGTCTTTCACCAGTACTGTTAAGTCTGTACATGAAAGAAGCAATGACTGAAATAAAATAATACTTCAAGAGTGGGATTAAAATCCAGGGAGAAAGGATGTCAGCGATAAGATTCACTGATGACATTGCTGCATTGCTACCCTCAATGAATGTAAAGAAGAATACAGGATGTGCTGAATGGAATTAAAAGTCTAATGAGTACAGAATATAGATTTAGAGTAAACCGAAAGAAGGCAAGGGTAATGAGATGCAGCAGAAATGAGAAAAGCGAGAAATTTAGCACCAAAGATGGTGATCACATATTAGACGAAGTCAAGGAATTTTGATACCTTGGAAGCAAAATTATCCATGAAAGACGAAGCAAAGAAAACCTAAGAGCAGACTAGTACAGGCAAAGTGGGCATTCCAGGCCAAGACAAGTCTATTGGTATCAAACACAGGCCATAATTTGAGGAAGAAATATCCCAAGATGTGCTTTTGGAGCACATCATTGTATGTTACTGAATCACTGACTGTGAGAAAAACAGAAGAGAAGAGAATCGAAGCACAATCGGCGAAGAAAGGAACGTATGGAAAACACTGATAAGAAGAGGGGCAGGATGACAAGACATGTATTACGAGGGTCATCCCAAAAGAAATGCACACTATTTTTGTAAAAATACAGTTTTAAATCTGCATGCGTGAAAGTTTTACAGTGTGTAGATACATCCTTCCCGCTTGTTTTCAAACTTAGTTCAACCTGTTCCGGTGAGTGGAGCCGTCACAGCATGTCTTCAAGATAGCGGCTACACCTGACGTTCGTCAGAAGCAACGTGCTGTCATAGAATTCCTGTGCTGTGAAAACGAGACAGTGGGAAACATCCACAAGAGGTCGAAAAAGGTGTATGGAGATGCTGCTGTCGATCGAAGTACAGTTAGTCGGTGGGCAAGCAGGTTATGCGATAAAGCGGGCGGCAATATTGAGGACTGTCCTCGCAGCGGCAGGCCTCGTACTGCACACTCTCCAGACAATGTGCAGAGAGGTAACGGTTTGGTGACTGCTGACAGATGCATCACAGTGAACGAATTGTCACGCTACGTTGGGATAGGGGAAGGAAGTGTTTGCAGAATACTGAAAGTGGTGGCGTGGGTTCCCAGGATGTTGACAGTGGCTCCAAAGAAACAAGAAAAACTGTATGCAGCGAACTTTTGGAACAGTACGAGAATGGTGGAGATGAATTTCTTGGAAGAATTGTGACAGGTGATGAAACATGGCTCCATCATTTTTCACCAGAGACGAAGAGGCAATCAATGGAGTGGCATCATGCAAGTTCACCCAAGGAAAAAAAAAATTGAAAACCACACCTTCTGCTGGAAAAGTTATGGCTATGGTGTTTTTCGATTCCGAAGGACTCTTGCTTGTGGACATCATGCCAAGTGGAACTACCATAAATTGTGATGCATATGTGACGACACTGAAGTAACTTGAAGCTTGACTGAGTCGTGTTCGATCACATCGGCAAAAGCAGAATGTTTCGCTGTTGCACGACAATGCACGGCCACATGTCAGTCAAAAAACCACCGAAGCGATCACAACACTCGGATGGACAACACTGAAACACCTGCCTTACAGTCCTGAGCTGGCTCCATGTGACTATCATCTCTTTGGGAACCTGAAAGACTCTCTTCGTGGAACAAGGTTTGAAGATGACTCCCTTGTGCACGCTGGCAAACAGTGGCTCCAACAGGTTGGTCCTGAATTTTACCGTGTGGGTATACAGGCGCTGGTTCCAAGATGGCGTAAGGCAGTTGAGAGGGATGGAAATTACGTGGAGAAATGGAAATATTCTTGCTAAAGGATGTATCTACACGCCGTAAAACTTTCAAACATGTAGAATAAAAGATGGATTTTAAAAAAAATAGAGTGAATTTCTTTTGGAGTGACCATCGTACAACATCGGGGAATAACCTCCATGGTACTAGAGAGTGCTTCAGAGGGTAAAAACTGTCAGGGAAGATAGAGTTTTGAATCTATCCAACAAATAATTAAGGACGTAGGGTAGAATCGCGAGAGTCCACATAGGATACAGCCGCCGATGCGCAGTGACGAATTTTTGTTCAAAGAGCTGGACGAGTTCATTCGTTTGTTCAGAAGGGGAGGCCGACTGTGTCTGCCACCTTTCGGTCGATCGGCGATGACGGAATCGAGGCGTTCGCCCTACAGTCTTTCCCAGACGATTTCGGTAAAAAAATCATTTCTGCGTTACTTATAGCTTTAAATGTCAGTTTCATAATGATGTGACTATCGTTTTGTTTATGGTCATAGTTATTGTGATGCTGACATGGAAGTAAGACACTGCGAGAAATTCGAAAAAGTTTGGAATGAAAAATAGGGGTGAAACTCCCTGGCAGATTAAAACTGTGTGCCAGACCGAGACTCGAACTTGGGACCTTTGCCTCTCGCGGGCAAGTGCTCTACCATCTGAGCTACCGAAGCACGACTCACCCCCCGTCCTCACAGCTTTACGTCTGCCAGTACCTCGTCTCCTACCTTCCAAACATTACAGAAGCTCTCCTGCGAACCCTGCAGAACTAGCACTCCTGAAAGAAAGGATATTGCGTAGACATCGCTTAGCCACAGCCTGGGGGATGTTTCCAGAATGAGATTTTCACTCTGCAGTGGAGTGTGCGCCGATATGAAACTTCCTGGCAGATTAAAACTGTGTGCTGGACCGAGACTCGAACTCGGGACCTTTGCCTTTTGCGGGCAAGTGCTCTACAATACAGTTTTAATCCGCCAGGAAGTTTCATAACAGCGCACACTCTGCTGGAGAGTGAAAATCTCATTCTGGAAACATCCCCCAGGTTGTGGCTAAGCCATGTCTCCGCAGTATCCTTTTTTTCAGGAGTGCTAGTTCTGCAGGGTTCGCAGGAGAGCTTCTGTAAAGTTTGGAAGGTAGGAGACGAGGTACTGGCAGAAGTAAAGCTGTCAGGACGGGGCGTGAGTCGTGCTTCGGTAGCTCAGATGGTAGAGCACTTGCCCGCGAAAGGCAAAGGTCCCGAGTTCGAGTCTCGGTCCAGCACACAGTTTTAATCTGCCAGGAAGTTTCATATCAGCGCACACTCCGCTGCAGAGTGAAAATCTCATTCTGGAAAAATAGGGGTCCTTATGACTTTGTGTTTGGTGCATATTACATAATATGTTGCTGCATATGAAGTTTAGCTAACATATCGAATTTTTCCTTAGTCTTGAGTGGAGGTCTCAATCCGTCACCAATCTCGAGAAAATTCATGTGACGTAGCACACTCATTTGCGATCGCGCCGTGCCAGCGTTAAAACCAGAGTGAAGTACCCACAACATTCCTCATATTTTACAAACTGCGTCGCAATTTCGGCACTTTACTCCTTCCTAGTTTATTTAAGCCAATCGAACAGTTTGTGCCCGCTCCAGACGCCTAAAAGTTACATGCGTACGCCACGAGTGTACCAGGCGCCTTTCACGTGATCAGCTGCGTCGCTGGTCTGTTTGTATCCATCTGGAAATTTCCCAACGCAGTTTTCTAAAGATTCTTTCCGTGGCCCGCAGCACTGGCCCGCTACCTTTTCTCCCCCATGCGTCGCCCGGCGCGTTCGTTGTCCATCCCCAGGGGTCGCCTTAAAAGCATTCCGTTGTACTCGGGCCGTGACAGAGCAACTCGCGTCCGCCCCCAAACTAAAACATTTCCTCCAGAAGCTTTTTTCACATCTTGCTCATTGACATGCAGGATTTAGGTTCGCTGTGTTAATACCGCCGACTGAGTGTCACCCCTTTGCATTGCATACTGTAGTTTTTAATAGGCAAATCTGCTCATATTCGTTTAAGTATGTCAGGTGACATATTCATCTTCTCGTTATGATGTATAAAATCTCTCATGCAAGGTGCGAAATTAACATTAATTTAATCTGCTACCTTACAATATTACTGACCATAACTTTGAGGATACTTTTTTAAAATTGTTTGAGAACAGTTCAGGAAGAGATGTTGGATTACATAATGACAACGAAATTGAAAGTGAACATAATTCTGAATAGGGACTGTGTGAAAGCGAAGACGGATTTGTTTCGCCACGTGTGAAATCCTTGACTGAAAAAAGTGACCAATGTGATGAAGACAGAATTGTAGAGACAATCTTTAGCTAATTACTAGCAGAATTTTCATTTACTTTGAATGTTTTATGGGAGTTTTTTATGTTTTTATTATTACGTGTATAATAAACAATAAAAATATAGCAGAAAGAAAAAATTAGAGTGCAGGGTATTTGAGTTTTCATAGCGTTTTGTCCGCCGCTCGCGGTCTTGCGGTAGCGTTCTCGCTTCCCGCGCACGGAGTCCCGCGTTCGATTCCCGGCGGGGGCAGGGATTTTCTCTGCCTCGTGATGACTGGGTCTTGTGTGTCCATTATCATTGACGAAAGCGAGTCGCCGAAGTGGTGTCAACTTTTTAAGAACTTGTGATACGGTGGTTGAACTGCCCTGCATCGGGCCTCCCGGCCAACAATGCCATACGATCATTTTTTTTTTTCATGTTCATTTTGCGCACTTTTTGGTTTAAATGAGCTTTTTTCTTAAAAATAAACTTTAAAATTTATCTGTGTGGTACTGATGTAACCTTATAGATAAAAAACAGTGATGTTTCACTCAAACTGCAGTTTTTATGGCTATTTAAAAATAGTGGGAAACTGTGACAAAAAAAGACCTGCAAAGCTAAGTGTTAATATTGGACACACCTTGACTGTGCTGCTACACTGAAACTCCTTGAACGCTGCAGCTGGCACCAGTTGACAACATGACGTCATACTCATGAACACTACCAACTAATGCCGATATGTATCGAGCAGAAATGGGAAGCAAAGCGACACTGCTATAGCGACAGACATGGTAGCATCTGTTGTTTATATTAAATCTTGTGGTTTTATTGTTTAGAGTGTTGCAGTGATCTCCAGTCAGAAGACTGGTTCACTGCAGCTCTCCATGCTACTCTATCCTGTGGGAGCCTCATCATCTCCAAATAACTACTGCAACCCACATCCTTCTGAATCTGTTTACTGTATTCATCTTTTGGTTTCCCTATACGGTTTTTACCCCCACTCTTCCCTCCAGTAATAAGTTGGTGATGCCTTGATGTCTCAGAAAGTGGTCTCTCAAAAGATGGCTACTTTTAGTCATGTTCTGCCACATATTTCTTTTCCCGCTGTTCTATTCAGTACCTCCTGATCAATTACGTGGTCTACCCATCTAATCTTCAGCGTTATTCTGTAGCACCACCTCTCAAAAGCTTCTATTCTATTCTTGTCTAAACTGCTAATCGTCCATGTTTCACTTCCATACATGGCCACACTCCATACAAATACTTTCAGAAAAGACTTCCTGACACATAAACGAATATTTGATGTTAACAAACTTCCCTTCTTCACAAATGCTTTCCTTGCCATTGCCAGTCTACATTGTATATCCTCTCTACTTCGGCCATCAATAGTTATTTTGCTGCCCAAATAGCAAAACTCAACTACTATTTCAATTGTCTTATTTCCTAATCTAATTCCATCAACTTCACCTGACTTAGTTCAACTACATTCCATTATCCTCGTTTTGATTTTCGTGTTGTTCATCTCATATTCTCCTTTCATGGCACTGTCCATTCCATTCAGTTGCATTCCAAGTGCTTATCTGTTTCTGACAGAATTACAATGTCATCGGCGAACCTCAAAGTTTTTATTTCTTCTCCCTGTCCTTTAATTCCTACTCCAAATTTTTCTTTTGTTTCCTTTACTGCTTGCTCATATATACAGATTGAATAACATCAGGGATAGGCTAAGACCCTTTCTCACTTCCTTCTCAATCACTGCTTCTCTTTGGTGCCCCTAGACTCTTATAACTGTCATCTGGGTTCTGTACAAATTGTAAATAATCTTTAGCTCCTTTTATTTTACTCTTGCCACCATTACAATTTGAAAGAGAGTATTCCAGTCAACATTGTCAAAAGCTTTTCTATGTCTGCAAATGCTGTAAACATAGGTTTATCTTTCGTTAACCTATCTTCTTTGAAAAGTTGTTGGGTCAATATTGCCTCGCGTGTTCCTACATTTCTCCAGAATCCAAACTGATCTTCCCCAAGGTCGGCTTCTACCAGTTTTTCCATTCTTCTCTAAGGAATTCGTTTTAGTATTTTGTAACTATGACTTATTAAACTGACAGTTTGGTAATTTTCACACCTGGCAGCCCCTGCTTCCTTTGGAACTGGAATTATTACATCCTTCTTGAAGTCTGAGTCTGTCTTGTACGTATTGCTCACGACGTGGAAGAGTTTTATCATGGCTGGCTCTCCCAAGACTATCAGTAGTTCTAACGGAATTTTGTCTGCTCTAGGGACCTTGTTTCGACTTAGGTCATTCAGAGCTCTGTCAAATTTCTAACGCAGTATCATATTTCCCATTTCATCTTCATCTACTTCCTCTTCCACTTCTGTAATAGTGTCTTGATGTACATCTCCTCTGTATAGACCCTCTGTATACTCCTTCCACCTTTCAGCTTTCTCTTGTTGCTTAGGACTGGTTTTCCATTTGCGTTCTTGATATTCGTACAGGTAATTCTATTTTTTCCGAAGGTCTCAGGGTACAGATTAAATGACATTAGGGATAGGCTATAATCCTGTCTCACTCCCTTCCCAACCACTGCTTCCCTTTCATGCCCCTCGACTCTTCCCTGCCGTCTGGTTTCTGTACAAGTTGTAAATAGCCTTTCACGCCTTGTATTTCATCCCTGCTACCTTCGGAATTTCGAAGAGAGTACTCCACTCAACATTGTCAAAGCTTTCTTTAAATCTACAAATACGGTAAATGTCTGCTTGCCTTTCGTTAACCCATCTTCTAATAGAAGTCGTAGGGTCCGTATTGCCTCGCGTGTTCCTTCATTTCTCCAGAATCCAAACTGATCTGCCCTGAGGTCGGTTTCTAGCAGTTTATGCATTCTTCTGTAAAGAATTCGTGATAGTATTTTACAATCGAGATTTATTAAACTGGTAGTCGGTAATATTCATACCTGACGGCACTTAGTTTCTTCGGAATCTGAATTATTATATTCTTCCTCAAGTCTGATGGTATTTCGCCTGCCTCATACGTCTTGCCTACCAAATGGAAGAGTTTTGTCATAGCTCCTTCTCCCAAGGCTATCAGGAGTTCTAGTGGAATGTTGCCTACTTACGGGGCCTTGTTTCAATATAACTCTTTCTTTGGTCTGTCAGATGCTTCTCGCAGTATCATATCTCCCATCTCATCTCCATCTACGTCCTCTTCCACATTTATAATATTGCCCTCAAGTACATCTCCCTTGTACATACATATAAAAAAAAGTTTTGCATCACTTCGCTTCCGAGACTTCCTGAACCTGTACAGAAAATGGGACTATTGGGATAGAGATCAACATAAGCATCGTTTCCGCTCTTTTTATTGCTCATGAAAACCACACTTTGCATGTTGTACCACCATGCAGCAGGATCTTCAGAGGTGGCGGTCCAGATTTCTGTACACACCAAAGTACCTCTTGTTTTGGTTGGCAGGAGAGCCAACACCGTGTTACTAGAGGAGGCCGAAAGGCACGCGTTTTAGCTCACGCAGGCTGGCGTGAGGTCTGGAACAGGACAAGGACATTAGAATTTAGCTGGTGGAATACTTAACTTTAATCCGTTAATGAAGAACGTCGGTCTTGACGGTACATGTTTTACAGTATCAATAGTAACTGGTAATGGCACCTTGCTAGGTCGTAGCAATTGACGTAGCTGAAGGCTATGCTAAACTATCGTCTCGGCAAATGAGAGCGTATTTTGTCAGTGAACCATCGCTAGCAAAGTCGGTCGTACGACTGGGGCGAGTGCTAGGGAGTCTCTCTAGACCTGCCGTGTGGCGGCGCTCGGTCTGCAATCACTGATAGTGGCGACGCGCGGGTCCGACGTATACTAACGGACCGCGGCCGATTTATAAAGGCTACCACCTAGCAAGTGTGGTGTCTGGCGGTGACACCACACCTCTAATACCTAGTAGCACGTCCTCTTGCATTGATGGATGCCTGTATTCGTCGTGGCATACTATTCACAAGTTCATCAAGACACTGTTGGTCCACATTCTCTCACTCCTCGACGGCGATTCGGCGTAGATACCTCAAAGTTGTTGGTGGGTCACGTCGTCTATAAATAGCCCTATTCAGTCCATCCCACGAATGTTCAATAGGGTTCATTTCTGGAGAAGACGTTGGCCACTCTAGTCGGGCGATGTCGTTATACTGGAGGAAGTCATTCACAAGATGTGCACGATGGGGGCGTGAATTGTATTCCGTGAAGACGAATGCCTCGCCAATATGCTGCCGATATGATTGCACTATCGGTCGGAGGATGGCATTCACGTATCGTACAGCTGTTACGGCGCCTTCCATGACCACCAGCGGCGTACGTCGGCCCCCTCATAATGCCACCCCGAAACATCAGGGAACCTCCACCTTGCTGCACTCGCTGGATAGTGTGTCTAAGGCGTTCAGCCTGACCAGGTTGCCTCCACACACGTCTCCGACGATTGTCTGGTTGTAGGCATGTGCGACACTCATCGGTGAAGAGAACTTGATGCCAGTCTTGAGCGGTCCATTCGGCTCATCTATACTGCGCTGCATGGTGTCGTGGTTGCAGAGATGGACCTCGCCATGGACGTCAGGAGTGAAGTTATGCATCATGCAGCATATTGTGCACAGTTTGAGTCGTAACACGACGTCCTGTGGGTGCACGAAAAGCATTATTCAACATGGTGGCGTTGCTGTCAGGGTTCCTCCGAGCCATAATCCGTAGGTAGTGGTCATCCACTGCAGTAGTAGCCCTTTGGGGCCTGAGCGAGGCATGTCATCGACAGTTTCTGCCTCTCTGTATCTTCTCCATGACTGAACAAAATAGCTTTGGTTTACTCCGAGACGCCTGGACACTTCTCTTGTTGAGATCCCTTTGTGGCGGACGCGATCGAATCGCGGTTTTGACCGTGTGGGCATGGTTGAACTACAGACAACACGAGCCGTGTACCTCCTCCCTGGTGGAACGACTGGAACTGATCGGCTGTCGGACCCCCTCCGTCTAATAGGCGCTGCTCGTACATCTCTGGGCGGGTTTAGCGACATCTCTGAACAATCAAAGGGACTGTGTGATACAATATCCACAGTCAACGTCTGTCTTCAGGAGTTCTGGGAATTGGGGTGATGCAAAACTTTTTTTGATGTGTCTGTATACCTTCAACCTTTCAACTTTCCCTTTTTTGCTTAGGACTGGTTTTTCATCTGAGTTATTGATATTCATACAGCTTTCTTTTCTCCAAAGGCCTCTTTAATTTTCCTGTACGCGGTATCTATCTTCCCTCTAGTGGTATATGCTTCTAAATCCCTGATTAGATATAAGAAATAATGTTTTAAAAATATTAATTTGAAGACAATGTTTTGTGAAAAATGGCTTCCCATTGTAAGTTTTATCATAAGTTTTGAAAAAGATACGTTCCGGCACCTAAAATTTTGAAATTAAACACTGCAAAAATCAGCTATGCGCACTACCTTTTATGGCCGTGCGCGCTAGCCATTTACGGCAGATGGCGGTTTTGCCGATGTCGATGCTGCCGTGGGGAGGCGGTAGTGAAGAGGAACCAGCCGGCGTGTTTGAGGTCACCCACCCCCTCTCACCTGCGGCAGCTACGGCCTTCGCCGCGGCTGCCTGTTTCCCCTCCCGCTACAGACAAAGAATGAGTGAGCAGGAACCAGGTTAGTTACTAAACTTAGACGGAAATGCTTAGAAAATTACGGCGCATTCGAACTAGTAAGCTTCGGCTCTCAAGGGATTTTCATGCTTTCGAGTTGTGAATGATCTCGAGCCCTTGAACTCTCTTTCACCTGTTCCTCCACCTACAAGGGGAAAGTTCAAGGGAATGAAAATTCGATAATCCACCCCATCGGTGTTCTACAGAGCAATTGTATGAGACTGTAAACGGTGGCCGGCCGCTGTGACCGAGCGGTTCTAGACGCTTCAGTCTGGAACCGCGCGACCGCTACGGTCGCAAGGTTCGAATCGTGCCTCGGGTATGGATGTGTGTGACGTCTTTAGGTTAGTTAGGTTTAAGTAGTTCTAAGTTCTAGGGGACTGATGACCTCAGATGTTAAGTCCCATAGTGCTCGGAGCCATTTGAACCATTTGCAAACGGTGAATTCAGTCTGATACTCTGCTTTTACATATGTCTGGGATATTAAAATCTTATTTCGTGTCAGTAGACAAATGTCCGGTTGTCCCGAAGCCTTTACTTCTGACGTGAAGTTTGCGAAGCTTATTTGTGGTTTCTCATGGCACCGATGAGGAGATTAGGGTTGTGCCACATGACACTTTAATAGAAAGACTGAGGTCTGGCTTTATTAGTACAAAAGTGAAGGACGTGCTAGCTGACTTGCTAAAAGCACACTGTGGTGTCACCCCCAGACACCACACTTTCTAGGTGGTAGCCTTTAAATCGGCCGCAGTCCGCTAGTATACATCGGACCCGCGTGTCGCCACTATCAGTGATTGCAGACCGAGCGCCGCCACACGGCAGGTCCAGTCTAGAGAGACTCCCCAGTTGCACAGCCGACTTTGCTAGCGATGGTTCACTGTCTACATACGCTCTCATTTGCAGAGACGATAGTTTAGCTTAGCCTTCAGCTACGTCATTTGCTACGACCTAGCAAGGCGCCATATTCTTCATGAATGTATTCTGAACAGATAATATTGTGAATCACGTGCCGTCAAGAGCGACGTTCATCATTAATGGATTAAGGTTAAGTATCAAACTAATTACGTTCGCTTTCTGAATTCTAATTCCTTGTCATGTTCCAGACCTCACGTCAGTATAGTTCTTCCCTCCTCACGCCAGCCTGCGTGAGCTAAAACGCGTGCATTTCGGCCTCCAGTTGTAACACGGTGTTGGCTCTTCTGCCAACACAACATACACAATCTACATCTACATCTACATTTATACTCCGCAAGCCACCCAACGGTGTGTGGCGGAGGGCACTTTACGTGCCACTGTCACTACCTCCCTTTCCTGTTCCAGTCGCGTATGGTTCGCGGGAAGAACGACTGTCTGAAAGCCTCCGTGCGCGCTCTAATCTCTCTAATTTTACATTCGTGATCTCCTCGGGAGGTATAAGTAGGGGGAAGCAATATATTCGATACCTCATCCAGAAACGCACCCTCTCGAAACCTGGACAGCAAGCTACACCGCGATGCAGAGCGCCTCTCTTGCAGAGTCTGCCACTTGAGTTTATTAAACATCTCCGTAACGCTATCACGGTTACCAAATAACCCTGTGACGAAACGCGCCGCTCTTCTTTGGATCTTCTCTATCTCCTCCGTCAGACCGATCTGGTACGGATCCCACACTGATGAGCAATACTCAAGTATAGGTCGAACGAGTGTTTTGTAAGCCGCCTCCTTTGTTGATGGACTACATTTTCTAAGCACTCTCCCAATGAATCTCAACCTGGTACCCGCCTTACCAACAATTAATTTTATATGATCATTCCACTTCAAATCGTTCCGCACGCATACTCCCAGATATTTTACAGAAGTAACTGCTACCAGTGTTTGTTCCGCTATCATATAATCATACAATAAAGGATCCTTCTTTCTATGTATTCGCAATACATTACATTTGTAATATGTGAAGTTTCGAGATAATGAATATCATTTTATGAAACATCTGTCGACTACCTGTCGAAATGAAGTGACTCTCTTTTACAACTGCAATATGTTGATTGATTATTTCTGCAGATGATAGTTACATGGGATCAGGTAGTATATTCTTTCAAATGGCTGGATGAGTATAGCAATTACAAGGTGTAAAACTTCGCTTCCGCCGTTTTTCCCCCAACATTTGAGGCATTCATGAAACAAACTGGTTACACATGTATCACTCAAAGTATTTTCCATCGCTGGCCACTACTTTCTCCCATCTGTCGGGCAGTGTACGAATCCCGCGTCAAAAAAATGTTCATCTATTGAAGCGACTCACGAATCGATCCAATTTGTGACTTCTTCATGAGATCTGAAGTGTTGGTCAGCCAGGTCATGCGCCATTGATCTAAACAGGTGATAGAAGGAGCAATGTCTGGAGAATACGGCGGGTGGGATAGAAGTTCCAATTTTAAGGTTTCCTTGTACGTTTAGACCTTTTTTGCAACATGGGGTCGAGCGTTGTCGTACTGCAAAATCACTTTATCGTTCCTCTCGCTGTATTGTGGCCGTTTGTCTTGCTCAGACGCATTAATTGCGTTCTATAACGAGCACCTGTGATGTTTCACTTGGTTTTAACACCTCGTAGTACACGACGCCGAGCTGGTCCCACCAAATGCAGAGCATGATCTTGGAGCCGTGAATATTCGGTTTGGCCGTCGACGTGCAAGCATGGCCGGGATATTCCCATGATTTTTTTGCATTTAGGGTTATCTTAATGAACCCATATTTCGTTCCCGGTCACAATGCTGTGCAGAAATCCCTTCCGTTTTTGCCTCTGAAGCAACTGTTCACAAAAACACGAACGTTGTTCAACGTCTCTCGGTTTCAGCTCACAAGGGACCCAAGTTCCTTCTTTCTGAAACGTGTCCATAGCCTTGAGACGTTTTGAAATGGCTCGCTGTGTCACTCCACTAATCGTGCCAATTCTTCTTGAGTTTGACGCGAGTCTTCACCCAGCAATGTCTCCAATTCTGCATCTTCGAAAAAAATTCCCTCTTCCACCATTATACCGGTCTACGACGTTGAAATCACCGTTCTTGAAGTGCTGAAACCACTCCCGAGACGTTCTTTCACTAATAGCGTCCTTGCCGTACGTACTTGAGAGCATTCGATGAGACTCAGCGGCTGTTTTCTTCATACTGAAACAAAACAGTAACACCTCCCGCAAAAGGCTCATAAATTGACATTTTCAGTCAAGAACAACTTTACGATGCAAACACAAATCGCCTAATGTTTGAAGGAGGTTTTGTTGACCGAGGTCCAAGCTAACTGCCTGACGTCCGCGTTCTGTATCTCTCGTCTACTACTTACCGTTGTCGCCACCTATTGGCAAACGGCGGAAGCGAAGTTGTACACCTTGTAAACACTGAATGACTGTCTTTTGT
This sequence comes from Schistocerca serialis cubense, assembly GCF_023864345.2. Classification (NCBI taxonomy): domain Eukaryota; kingdom Metazoa; phylum Arthropoda; class Insecta; order Orthoptera; family Acrididae; genus Schistocerca; species Schistocerca serialis. The sequence goes on along the minus strand of NC_064647.1, from coordinate 225,060,378 downwards.
TTGATCAGGTAATGAAGTTTAAGCCTTTTTGTGAAGAAAAATAAGTCAGACGCAGAATTCAGTGGTTTGTTATCTATCAAAAAGTGGGCACTGTTCTTCAAAAACTGTTTGTCAGAAGAGTAATGCTCCAAACTGCCGAAAATAGACTTGTTCTGCTTGGCTCTTTCGAGCCGCAGAGTGTAGCGTAGAGGGAGTGTTCCTATTAATGAATACTCACTGCAATGGAGACAGAAATAAGCTAAATTTGTCATGAGTTTGGGCCATGTGGTAGTCTTCTTGTAAGGTGAGGAGGTGTTTTTTGTTGTTGTTTATCCTTGTGATTTCCATGTCTGTGTCTCTGGTTGTAATTTTATGCTGGTGTTGGTGCAAGTGTTCTGCAAAAGTTGAATGATTTGTCCTATACTTACACGCTCTTACATGTTCTTTTTATCTGGTGTCAGATGTCCTCCTGGTTTGACCTATCTGTCTTTCATCACGTGTATTGCATTTCAGTTGGTATATTCGTGATTGCTGATACAGATCAGTTTTTCCTAATGTTTCTGGCAAGCATTTCTGAATTAAGTTGTTTGGTTTGGTGTGCTATTTTTATGCCTTGTTTTTTGAAAATATTGGATATTCTGTGTGTGTATTTGTAGTTGTATGTTATTGTATACCTTCTTTTACTTTCTGCTTCTTTCACACTTTATGCTGTTTCTATTCTTGTATTTTGTGTGTGATTTTGTCCTTGTGTTGGTGACAGTTGGGTGTTTGTTCTTCTCTGTTTCTTGATTTTATTGTTCAGCTTTGTTACTAATTTCTCTTTGTATTCATTGTTTGTGGCTATTTGTATTATAGTATTCATTTCTTTTTTCTCAAATGGTTCAAATGGCTCTGAGCACTATGGGACTTAACATCTATGGTCATCAGTCCCTTAGAACTTAGAACTACTTAAACCTAACTAACCTAAGGACATCACACAGCACCCAGTCATCACGAGGCAAAGAAAATCCCTGACACCGCTGGGAATCGAACCTGGGAACCCGGGCGCGGGAAGCGAGAACACTACCGCACGACCACGAGCTGCGGACTTCTTTTTTCTAATTGACTGTATCTAATAGTACTATGTTTAGTCTGCGGAGCATGTATTTAAGTGCTACCTGCTTTTGAGAACTGGGGTGTTGTGATGTCTCGTGTATAATTGTGTCTGTTGTTGTCGGTTTTCGGTAAATGGCAAATGTGTGTTAGTTGTTTTGAATATTTATGGTGATGTCCAAGAAATTGAAATGTCTATTTTGTTCTTTCCCTATTGTAAAATTTACTCTAATGGTCACTAAAATTGCTACACCATGAAGACGAAGTGCTACAGACGTGAAATTTAACCGACATGAAGAAGATGCTGTGATACGCAAATGATTAGCTTTTCAGAGCATTCACGTAAGGTTGGCGCTGGTGGCGACACATTCAACGTGCTGACATGAGGAAAGTTTCCAATCGATTTCTCATATACGAACAGCAGTTGACCGGCGCTGCCTAGTGAAACGTTGTTGTGATGCCTCGTGTAAGGAGGAGAAATACGTACCATCACGTTTCCGACTTACATAAAGGTCGGATTGTAGCCTATCGCGATTGTGGTTTATCGCTTTGGTCGAGATCCAATGACTGTTTGCAGAATATGGAATCGGTGGGTGCAGGAGGGTAATACGGAACGCCGTGCTGGATCCCAACGACCTCGTATCACTAGCAGTCGAGATGACAGGCATCTTGTCCTCATGGCTGTAACGGATCGTGCAGCCACGTCTCGATCCCTGAGTCAACAGATGGGGCCGTTTGCAACACAACAACTATCTGCACGAATAGTTCGACGCCGTTTGCAGCAGCATGGACTATCAGCTCGGAGACCGTGGCAGCGGTTACGCTTGACGCTGTATCGCAGACAGGAGCGCCTGCGATGGTGTACTCAACGACGAACCTGGGTGCACGAATGGCAAAACGTCATTTTTTCGGATGCATCCAGGTTCTGTTTACAGCATCATGATGGTGGCATCCGTGTTTGGCGACATCGCGGTGAACGTCCATTGGAAGCGTGTATCCGTCATAGCCATACTGGCATATCACCCGGAGTGATGGTATGGGGTGCCATTGGTTCCACATCTCGGTCACATCTTGTTCGCATTGACGGCACTTTGAACAGTGGACGTTACATTTCAGATGTGTTACGACCCGTGGCTCTACCCTTCATTCGATCCTTGCGAAACCCTACATTTCAGCAGGATAATGCACTATCGCATGTTGCAGGTCCTGTACGGGTTTTCCTGGATACAGAAAATGTTCAACTGCTGCCCTGGCCAGCACATTCTCCAGATCTCTCACCAATTGAAAACGTCTGGTCAATGGTGGCCGAGCAACTGGCTCGTCACAATGCGGCAGTCACTACCCTTGATGAACTGTGGTACCGTGTTGAAGCTGCATGGGCAGCTGTACCTGTACACGCCATCAGCACTCTGTTTGACTCAATGCCCAGGCGCATCAAGGCCGTTATTAAGGCCAGAGGTGGTTGTTCTGGGTACTGATTTTTCAGGATCTATGCACTCAAATTGCGTGAAAATGTAATTGCATGTCAGTTCTAGTATATTTGTCGAATGAATACCCGTTTGTCATCTGCATTTCTTCTTGGTGTAGTAATTTTAATGGCCAGTAGTGTATCTTATCATGAACAGAATTTACGTCTTTGTTTAACTGGTTAATTTTATTGTTTGGTTCATCTTTCAGGCACAACTTTTTAATCGCGTCTTATGGCGTGGAAGACCTTTGTGATACTACATAGCGTCGGCTACTATACGTGGCCAGCGCCGCAGCTAGTTGCGGTTTCACTTTCGGTGGTAAGCGCGCTTGGCGGACGATGGGGTCTGCGAAGTGGCCGGAAGTTCCACTCAGCGCTAGTCTGGCGTGCTGCTATCACTTCCGGTGGGTGTTCGCTTCGAGTCTGGTTTGCGCTGCTCGTACGTTAGCAGACTTGTGCATTCTGCAGTGCAGAGGCGACTTCACAGCAGACGTCACCCGTACATTTCTGTGTACTTGAGGATCGAAGGCCCTTTTTATTGAAGTTGCTGGCGCTCCCAGTAAACACTAGATTATTTTAACGAAATTAAAGTGGGTCCACCTTTTTGCAAGTACGCATTCTGGCGTTAGGAACTTCCTTATTCTGTATAAGAAATAGTAGTAAATAATAATAGTGATGCTGTAACTGTTGGTTGGTGTTATTTACTAACAAAATGCAACCTAACGCTAGATTGCGTACTTACGGCTATCCTGTGTGGCCGTTTTTTAGTACCACTTAAAAAGGGAGAGAGATTATTAATTGATCACCGATGCGTCGCTTCTCGATTTTGTTCAGGAGACGTACGGATTGATTACACGAAGGGGTTTGCTTAACTGACCTTTTCACCCGCATTGCCTTCACGCAATCAGAATCTTCGATGAAAACACCTAAGGGACCTATTTGAATGTAACAATGGAAATGAAAGCAAATTAGTGGAATTTCGTAAGAGAAAGATTAACAGATCGGAAGTTGAACACATTAGTGGTCTCCCAAATACAATCGAGACACCGCGATAAAGAGCTAACCTGTAACAAAGCTCATATACAATTTGAACATCATTTTTGGTTAGTGAAAGAAAAGAATAAGAAGAAAATTACTGCATCGTGAAATATGAATATATTTTGAACAAATTGGCTTTAAACTTCTAGACATTGAAAATGCACAATAAATGCATGACTTACATCTTTTTTGTGAATGGCGCAGTCGAATAATCGCTGCTCTGCCAGTCCGTTCCTTCTTAAAATTAAATGTCCTTGCGTGTGCGTAAGTACATTGTATCCTCACCCGAGTCACCGAAATGTTTGTTCGGCGTTTCACATAGTTTTTAGACAAAATAAAAATACAACTTGTAGCAATGCTATATAGTACGTCTTAACATGTCGGCGACCAAAAGTACAAGTGATAATGAAGTCTCTGGAATATTTATTAACAAAAGATAGATTGTTCTTTCTTCTGTTTCGCAGCTTCTTGCTATCAAGCGCTGCGGCAATGATTTTAAATACAGCGTTTATTTAGAGTATTTAAACGCTGGATGCTCGTTTTGCTATAGGCGTACATTAAAAAAAAAAATTTCGACTCTTTACTCTAGCGCCGTGAGGCTTAGCATCTTTACGAACTACAGCTCGTGGGCTGTCCTTTTCTTTTATGGCAAATATCTCATATGCAAACTATCTGAAATCCAATAATATTACAGCATCTATTGTTTTCCTTTAACACCCAGATTGCAGACAAAATTGAAAATAGCAAACACCACTGTAGACAAATTCAACAAAGCAGCTACATACCAGCTAACCTTCAAAGGATGTCATTCAATGTAAACGGGGTGACAAAAGTTCAAAAATGGCTCTGAGCACTATGGGACTTAACATCTGAGGTCATCAGTCCCCTAGAACTTAGAACTACTTAAACCTAACTAACCTAAAAACATCACACACATCCATGCCGGAGGCAGGATTCGAACCTGCGACCGTAGCGGTCGCGCGATGTCGGACTTAAGCGCCTAGAACCGCTCGGCCACCGTGGCCGGCGTGACAGAAGTCATGCAATATCTCCTAATACTGCACAATTTTCAGTGCAATAGGGTCTCCAGCTGCGATGCATTTTTTGAAAGATTTCGTGATACCTTCCGCTTCCATTTCCTTTATTTCATGTACGATTGTACAATTTTGGCCTTAGGCCATTTTGAAGTATTCTATGGATGATTTTTTAGTATAAATATTGTGTCTTGCCTTCTTTTGTCCGGCGTATTACATCAACAGCAGGCACGAGTGGTCTAGCAGTAGCGTCTTTGATTAGTGATCAAAACTTCCTCAGTCCCAGGTTTGAAACCCGCCGCTACTGAAGTTTTAATTAATAATCAGCATTGGCAGCCGAAGACTTCCGGCATAAGAAGTTACCCTCATTCTGCCAACGGCCTTGTCAAAGAGGGCGGAGGAGCGGATAGAGGTTCAGGGCACTCTCTTGTCCTAGGGGTGGGAAACTGCGGAAGAATCAGCAATGATCAACGACATGAGGGTGCAGAAGGCAATGGCAACCACTGCATTAAAGACACATATCGTGTATCCACAGGACATGTGGCCTGTAATTGAAGAAGAGAGCGCCTCGTTACAGGATCATTTAGTAATCGCGAAAGTGTTACGGAGATGATAGATAAACTCCAGTGGAAGACTCTGCAGGAGAGACGCTCAGTAGCTCGGTAAGGGCTTTTGTTGAAGTTTCGAGAACATACCTTCACCGAGGAGTCAAGCACTATATTGCTCCCTTCTACGTATATCTCGCGAAGAGACCATGAGGATAAAATCAGAAAGATTAGAGCCCACACAGAGGCATACCGACAATCTTTCCTTCCACGAACAACACGAGACTGGAATAGAAGGGAGAACCGATAGAGGTACTCAAGGTACCCTCCGCCACACATCGTCAGGTGGCTTGCGGAGTATGGATGTAGATGTAGTAGGTGATCTCTTCATTGCCAAAAGATTCCTGAATAGTCCCCCATTCGGATCATCGGGCGGGGACTGCCATGGGGGAGGTTACCATGAGAAAAAGATTGAATAATCAACGAAAGGATAACGTTTACGACTCGGGGCGTGGAATGTCAGAAGCTTGAATGTGGTGGGGAAACTAGAAAATCTGAAAAGGCTCAATCTGGATATAGTAGGAGTCAGTGAAGTGGAAAAAAGAAGGATTTCTGGTCAGATGAGTATAGGGTAATATCAACAGCAGCAGAAAATGGATAATGGTAATAGGATTCGTTACGAACAGGAAGGTAGGGCAGAGAATGTGTTACTGTGAACAGTTCAGTGATAGGGTTGTTCTTGTCAGAATGGACAGCAAACCAACACTGACAACGATAGTTCAGGTATATATGCCGACGTCGCAAGCTGAAGATGTAAAATGAAATAGTTGAAATGGCTCTGAGCACTATGGGACTTAACATCTGAGGTCATCAGTCCCCTAGAATTTAGAAATACTTAAACCTAACTTATCTAAGGACATCACACACATCCATGCCCGAGGCAGGTTTCGAACCTGCGACCGTAGCGATCGCGCGGTTCCAGACTGTAGCGCCTACAACCGCTCGGCCACATCGGCCGGCGCTGAAGATGAAGAGATACAGAAACTATATGAAAAGGAGAATGGGAAAAAAGTATGGCAGAAGAACAAAAATAGTGTGAAAATTGATCAATAGATGGCGCTGTATGTGCCAGAACACGCCAATCCAAACACCTGTCATGCACACAACCCACTGAAGTTGGTATAAACACGCAGGGTAGCTGGCGTTCCCTCCTGTCGCGTCTGCGACGTTCACCATGACTGTCTCAATGCAGGATCGGGCTCTGCTTGTGAAGATGTATTACAAGATTGATGACTGTGCACACGTCTCTCTGCAGAAGTTCCGGAGAGTGTAGGGTTTGAAAAAAAGGCATTGGTCCGATGTCTGCCGTAGGTCTGGAGAAAATCATTCAGAAATTCGAAACCACTTGTTCTCTTGGTGTGCAGCCTGGCAGAGGGAAGAAACGAATTGATTCGACATCAGTGGAAGCAGTGGCCACAGCAATACAGGAGGAGATGGGTGGTGGTGTGCAAACGTGTAGTGCATGGAGAATTGCCCCAACATTGGACATACCCGCAAGCACGTGCGTAAAATCCTACGAAACATTCTTCTTTGCCGTCCATTCAAAATTACCCATATGCACGAGTTGCTTCCTGTTGACCTGCGCCAGCCGATGTGGCCGTGCGGTTCTAGGCGCTTCAGTCTGGAACCGCGTGACCGCTACGGTCGCAGGTTCGAATCCTGCCTCGGGCATGGATGAGTGTGATGTCCTTAGGTTAGTTAGGTTTAAGTGGTTCTAAGTTCTAGGGGACTGATGACCACAGATGTTAAGTCCCATAGTGCTCAGAGCCATTTTGTTGACCTGCCAACAAGAGAGACCATTGCTTTAGAATTTCTTGATCGCATTGACGTGGACAATGACTGGCCGTGGAAGATTTTTTGGACAGATGAAGCCCACTCCCATCTGACAGGAATCGTCAACACACAAAACTGTCGAATATGGGCAACGGAAAATCCCCACACAAATCAACCAGTACCACTTCATGCTGAAAAGGTGACTGTCTGGTGTTGTTTCACCAGCGTCATTTAAAATAGGGTCATATTTTTTCGAAGAGACAGGTGCTTCCGGTCCTGTTACCTGTGCCGTCACTGGTAAGCGCTATGAGTGTCTTTTGCGCTACCACGTCATTCCAGCTCTCCGACAGTGTGGATATGTGCGTGGGATCATTGTTTGGAAGATGGCGCACCTCCACACATTGAAAATCCAGTTAAGCAGCTGCTGAAGCGCTATTTCGGAAACGCTGGAATTATCAGCCGCCATTTCCCTACAGCCTGGCCGTCCCGATCACCTGATCTTAATCCGTGTGACTTCTGGCTGTGGGGCTGTAAGATGTTGTATTCAGCGTTCCGATTGCAAACTTAGCTGCAGTGAAGGCACGCATTGCTCAACACCTTCTGAACGTGACCCCAGAAGCACTTCTATCACTTGTGGAACATGATGTTCCTCGATCTCAACTTGTTGCAGAGAACGGAGGACAGCATATCGAGCACGTTTTGCCCCAGCGCGGGGTAGCCGCGCGGTTTCAGGCGTCTTGCCACGGTCCGCGCTGCTCCCCCTGTCGGCGGTTCGAGTCCTCCCTCGGGCATGGGTGTGCGTGTCGTCCTTAGCGTAAAGTAGTTTAAGTTATATTAGTGTGTAAGCACAGGGACCGATGACCTCTGCAGTTTGGTCCCAGAAGACCTTACCACAAATTTTCAACTTTTGCGCCAGTCACGCGGAAATTAGTAATCCGATTTGATTTCGAATCGTTCTTTTTATACGGTTTTGGCCTTAGGACAGTTAAAAAAACCGATGTGATTGATGCTTTTTATGCGGTATTGGGCTCAGGACGATTAAAAACTGATGTAATTGATGCTTTTATGCGGTTTCTGGCCTCAGGACAATTAAAAATTGATTTTTCCCATACGCTGTGATAAGACCTTGCCATGGTGGATGGGCTTACGTAACTAACAGCATCACACCTGTACACCCATGCACACAGAGTAGTACAGTTTGTCAACGTACACCTTAGGCATTGTTGTATCATTCATTTGTCATTTGTAGTCGACCACTAATAAATTATGATGCTTGCAGTGCCATCTGTTGCTACATTTTGCAACTATTTATTTTTCTTCTGCCTCAGTTTTCTCCCTTTCCCGATAATATTCCGTTTCAATTTGACGTCATTCTGACCAGTGGTGTTATTTCTACAGTGGTTTGAAAGTTTAAATATAATCACCCTGTATCTTCGCGCCATCTGCCTCAGTTCACGCCGGCCGCGGTGGTCTAACAGCCGGCACGGTAACTCAGCGTGTTTGGTCAGAGGGTTAGCTGCCCTCTGTAATAAAAAATAACTGAGTTAATGGATCAACCACGAACTGAATCGGGTGTCTTCCGACGTCCGCTCCGAGTAGACACAACGAACTAAAATGAACAAAATGAGATAAAAAAAAGCACTTCTAGGCGCTCAGTCCGGAACCGCGCGACTGCTACGGTCGCAGGTTCGAATCCTACCTCGGGCATGGCTGTGTGTGATGTTCTTAGGTTAGTTAGGTTTAAGTAGTTCTAAGTTCTGGGGGACTGATGACCACAGATGTTAAGTCCCATAGTGCTCAGAGCCTTTTGAACCATTTTTTGACCCTCAGTTCACAAGTGAAAAACGTACGAGAACAGGCGTTCGTTGGGATGGTAACGTTGGTAATAGTTTATGTAATTTTCACCGCATTGAACGAAACAGCCTGAGGCGTCGTCGCTGGGACGCACAGTCTTCCCACCTATAAAAGGAACACCGGCGTTGTCCAGGTTCTTCGTAACTCCTGAAAAGCACGGCGCAGACGAAGCGTGGGGAACGGCGCATTCCGCTAGTCTTTGTTGTCAATGGCTCACAGTTAGTAGCAGAGATAGGCGGACGGCCGCACCTTCGGCAGGAGACAAACAACGGGAGACAAAAACGTCGGCAGCGCTGGCAGCTGCGAATGGGGACGCACCCCGAGTTTTCTCCGAAAAGCTGAACTTGTTTACAAACACGCCGCGAGCTGCTACCTTGCGAGACAGAATAATGTCTGGTCGCCTGCACAGTAGCGTTAGTAGCAGTACTTTACTTCATTTTTTTTACCGCTTTCTGTTGTTGCGTAGTTGCTTCATAATTCATGGAGGTATGTTCCGTCTTTGCAAATAACGGTAAGGTTCAAATGGCTCTGAGCACTGTGGGATTTAACTTCTGAGGTCATCAGTCCCCTAGAGCGTAGAACTACTTTAACCTAACTAACCTAAGGACTTCACACACATCAATGCCCGAGGCAGGTCGCGCGGTTCCAGACTGTAGCGCCTAGAACCGCTCGGCCACCCCGGCCGGCAAATAACGTTAAGGCAACTTGTTTTTTTGCCATACGCCTTTCGCTTCTTTTATTTATGAAACATCTTCAGTGATCTCTATATTGCAGAACAAGTTTCGTGAGCTAAATTATCGTTTGGTATTACGATTTCCTTTTCTGCTAGTCCATGTGTGTGGTCCTGGAGATGTGTTTGGTCGATGCTCATGCTCCAGATGGCCAGTTTTCTTACCCACAGTTATTACAACACTTTGGTTTCACTTTTCACTGTGTGCTGAACGTGTGTGTGATCAGGGACTAGTGTTGCCAACTGTCACTGTGAGTCTTCTGTTTATGCTTATGTTTATGCTGCTGTATGGTTGTCAGCAGCTCGTGGTCTCGCGGTAGCGTTCTCGCTTCCCGAGCACGCGGTGTGGGTTCCATTCCCGGCGGGGTCAGGGATTTTCACCTGTCCCGAGATGACTGGGTGTTGCTGTGTCGTCTTCATCATCATCATTCCTCCCCATTAGGGTCGGAGGAAGGCAACGACAAACCACCTCCATTAGGACCTTGCCTAGTAGGGCGGTGCTGGACTCCCGCATCGTTCTCCTACTCTATCAAGAAGCATGGGACTTCATTTCCATATGTATGGTTTGATGTTTGTTCATTTTTGCGTGTGTATGTGTGTGTTTTGCTATGTGTCAATGTGTTATTCTTTCTGCGAGTTGATTTGGTTTTTTAGTCACTGAAACGATAACGAACAAAAATGCGACACATAACCAGAGTAAATAATTAATGAATTTCCACCCTCTCTCTCTCTCTCTCTCTCTCTGTCTCTGTCTGTCTCTCTCTCTCTGTTCTGTCTCTCACAAACACAATCCAGTCACACAAAGAATAACACACTCACACATAACAAAACATACAGACAGACAGAAGACAGATACACGTATATATATATATATATATATATATATATATATATATATATATATATATATATATATATATATATATATACAAAACAAACGGACAAATATCACACCACAGACACAACACAAGCAAAAGATGAAAGATATAGACGTAATGAAAGTTGAAACTTAACTGGCAGATTAAAACTGTGTGCCGGACCGAGACTCGAACTCGGGACCTTTACCTTTCGCGGGCAAGTGCTCTACCATCTGAGCTACCTAAGCATGACTCACGCCCCGTGCTCACAGCTTCACTTCTGCCAGTACCTCGTCTCCTACCTTCCAAACTTCGTTTGCCTACAGTACATATACACTCCTGGAAATTGAAATAAGAACACCGTGAATTCATTGTGGCAGGAAGGGGAAACTTTATTGACACATTCCTGGGGTCAGATACATCACATGATCACACTGACAGAACCACAGGCACATAGGCACAGGCAACAGAGCATGCACAATGTCGGCACTAGTACAGTGTATATCCACCTTTCGCAGCAATGCAGGCTGCTATTCTCCCATGGAGACGATCGTAGAGATGCTGGATGTAGTCCTGTGGAACGGCTTGCCATGCCATTTCCACCTGGCGCCTCAGTTGGACCAGCGTTCGTGCTGGACGTGCAGACCGCGTGAGACGACGCTTCATCCAGTCCCAAACATTCTCAATGGGGGACAGATCCGGAGATCTTGCTGGCCAGGGTAGTTGACTTACACCTTCTAGAGCACGTTGGGTGGCACGGGATACATGCGGACGTGCATTGTCCTGTTGGAACAGCAAGTTCCCTTGACGGTCTAGGAATGGTAGAACGATGGGTTCGATGACGGTTTGGATGTACCGTGCACTATTCAGTGTCCCCTCGACGATCACCAGTGGTGTACGGCCAGTGTAGGAGATCGCTCCCCACACCATGATGCCGGGTGTTGGCCCTGTGTGCCTTCGTCGTATGCAGTCCTGATTGTGGCGCTCACCTGCACGGCGCCAAACACGCATACGACCATCATTGGCACCAAGGCAGAAGCGCCTCTCATCGCTGAAGACGACACGTCTCCATTCGTCCCTCCATTCACGCCTGTCGCGACACCACTGGAGGCGGGCTGCACGATGTTGGGGCGTGAGCGGAAGACGGCCTAACGGTGTGCGGGACCGTAGCCCAGCTTCATGGAGACGGTTGTGAATGGTCCTCGCCGATACCCCAGGAGCAACAGTGTCCCTAATTTGCTGGGAAGTGGCGGTGCGGTCCCCTACGGCACTGCGTAGGATCCTACGGTCTTGGCGTGCATCCGTGCGTCGCTGCGGTCCGGTCCCAGGTCGACGGGCACGTGCACCTTCCGCCGACCACTGGCGACAACATCGATGTACTGTGGAGACCTCACGCCCCACGTGTTGAGCAATTCGGCGGTACGTCCACCCGACCTCCCGCATGCCCACTATACGCCCTCGCTCAAAGTCCGTCAACTGCACATACGGTTCACGTCCACGCTGTCGCGGCATGCTACCAGTGTTAAAGACTGCGATGGAGCTCCGTATGCCACGGCAAACTGGCTGACACTGACGGCGGCGGTGCACAAATGCTGCGCAGCTAGCGCCATTCGACGGCCAACACCGCGGTTCCTGGTGTGTCCGCTGTGCCGTGCGTGTGATCATTGCTTGTACAGCCCTCTCGCAGTGTCCGGAGCAAGTATGGTGGGTCTGACACACCGGTGTCAATGTGTTCTGTTTTCCATTTCCAGGAGTGTATGTTCAATATACTATATATATATTGAACTATCTTTATCAGTGGGTGCAGTCGCTGGGAAGCCTAACTACGAAGTGGTAGCTTTATTTTAATGTTATTTATGTTTATTATCTTCGATGGTGTCTTCATTCTGTTTTAGTTTTCCAGGCTTGATTAACTATGACTGTTCTCACATTGATATCTATACAAATAATAGATAAAAAACAATAAAAAAATTTTAAAAATATATACAAAAAATTCGTTCCGCACCCTACTAGAAATACCCTTCCCCCCTTCCTTCCATCGTGTTTTTGTGGGTTGGCGCACACGCGTTAGTCCCATATAGTTTCTTCACATTTTAGATGGGGGATGGTTACGTATAGTTGGGAAGGCAACGCCTGAAGAGGTAAGAGTTCATTTTTGTTTGGAAGGGACACAAGAGGCGGTGCCCCATGGGGATGGCTACGATTTTGTTTTATTTCTTAAAAAAAAGGGTGGATAGAGCGTAAAAGTAAAAAAAAAAAAAAAAAAAAAAGATAGCTGAGTGGATTGCGGTCCTACGGGCCCGGGTTCGATTCCCGGCTGGGTCGGTGATTTTCTCCGCTCAGGGACTGGCTGTTGTGTTGTCTTCATCATCATTTCATCCTCATTCGGCCCGCAGGTCGCCCAATGTGGCGTCGACTGTAATAAGACCTGCACCAAGGCGGCCGGACCCGCCCCTGAAGGGGCCTCCCGGCTAATGACGCCAAACGCTGATTTCCATTTGTTCTACAGTTGTTACTCAACCCCTCCCCTGTGTTATCTGAGTAATCCTTCACTGCAAAGAGTGTACTGCTTTACAAGTACTTTTCAACAACCTTTTTTTTAAGTAAGTTTGTTTTAGCGAATTATTAAATCTCTTTTGGCAATATATTGTACAGTTTTATTCCTTGGTAGCAAATGCTGTTTTGAATTTTATGTTTATTCTTTATTGGTAAATGTAATACACAACTGGTTGGCAAATACTCACACAGCGAGTTAAAATCCCCGATGTTGCATAGCGGCAGTCTATATGGGCTGTGCATTGGGAGTGCGAGGCCCACTTCAATCACCACTTTGCGTTTTTGAATCAGTAATTTGGGCAGTAATGAAAGGAGCAGCACAGATGTGAACAAATTTATAGTTCCTCAAGCTGGGCCAACAGACGTGAGGAACGAGAACGCACTGCGTTGCGTTAAGTGCACATAATTTTTCAGACAAAGTTTCGTCAGAGATTTTACTCAGGGAGACGTAACAAATGCGCCAAGCCAGGCCACACGTTAGCCCGAAGGTCGAGTTTTACAACCTACAGCAGCAACCCAGAGGGCGCTGGTCTCGCCAGGGCCGTTTCGAGCGTTGTGCGGACATTTGCCACGATTTTAGCTGCTCCGAAACTCGCGTTTCGGCATCTGTCCGTCGACGCGCAGTACTCTGTACCGTGCGATATGGAGTAATTGCGCTGTAGCTGTCTAGCTTATCTCGAACTCCGTATATCACGGAACTGTCTCGTTAACGCGGGGGTAGTGGTTGCGGTGACGTCACACCTGATCCACACCAGCTGCGGACCCTGTCGGTGAGCAGAATGGGAAATACACGCAGCTCCGGCCGTAGCACGATCGGCCTTACAGCTTACAGAAGTCACACGAATAGCCATCGACCCATTGAGCATCGCAGTACATCCTCGTAGTTAGTTCTGTGATTAGATTCAGATGGAAAGAACGTGACCTGGAATCTTGTGCTCTCATTCAGTTAAGGGGAAGTGCCAATCCACATTGCTAAGTTATGTAGTTGTAGGTTTGTATCGTACTCCTTTCTCTTTCTTAAGATATTAACAATCGGGGTATGAATTATAAAAAAACGCCTTCAGTCACAATTTTTCGTGTTTTATTCAGTACACGATGCATTTCGGACCCTGTGGGTCCATCTTCAGGTGTGGTTCGTCTGAATACATGCTTCATTTGTTCTCTTGAATGAGATGAAATGCATATTCCTGTCACGAAAAGGTTTGATGTTAGGTCAAGTCAGACGCGGAAAATATGTGCGAAATAGTGGAAAAGATGAGTAGCGTACACTTACCAAATAATCCAAGAAAAGCGTTTTTAACGTTTTAGTAACAGCATAAGCTTCAGCCAAGACGCACATTCGCAAACGCATGTTTGCAGACACTTCACAGATGTTTCTCTACATGGTGTGGTCAGGTCAAAGAGGAATTTTTCATAGTGCTAAAGATATAAGTATTAAACAATTGACATATTCAGGAAACAATTGACATATGCAGGAAATAACAGTTTTTTAAAATTACTGAAACAGATGTGGCTTGGGAAATCTGTTTGTTCATTTAACATCGATTCTGTTCTTATTTTTTTATTTTGTGGAGGTATATCTCCAGTTGTTCTAACAGATGTAGGGTCTTACCACTGACTTCATTATCTAATACTATCAAATTGTTTTCTAGATTGTTGATGACATGGTTCAAATGGCTCTGAGCACTATGGGACTCAACCTCTGAGGTCATCAGTCCCCTAGAACTTAGAACTACTTAAACCTAACTAACCTAAGGACATCACACACATCCATGCCCGAGGCAGGATTCGAACCTGCGACCGTAGCGGTCTCGAGGTTCCAGACTGCAGCGCCTAGAACCGCACGGCCACTTCGGCCGGCTGTTGATGACATGTTTCGTTTCCAACATATGTTGTGCAATGACTGATTTTTCAAAGTGGTTGAGTCTGAAAGCATTTACATGTTCTTGAAAACGGGTTTCATGTTTCTGCCTGTTCTCCCTGCATAGTAGCCAGGACAACTGGGGCATGATACTAATGTTGTTGTATGTTTGAGTATTTGATTTTATGTTATAGATGAGTAAGTTTGCTAATTTATTATCAGTTGAGAATGAAACTGTTACATTTGCTTTTTTGAAAAGGTTAGCTATTTTTTGAGATATGGGGCCCAGGTTAGGGATACTGGCAAATATTTTGTCTTATTTCATAGTGTTGTCATTCGTTGTCTTGCTTTTGTGTATTTGTCTGTCTAAATTGTCAATTGTTTCGGCTGCGTAGCCATTGCTTATGGCACTGCTCTTTATTGTATCTTATTCTTCAGGGTGTTTCCTTCTAGATCAAGAGAGTGTACTCTGTGTGGCATGGACCTAAATGCAGCATGTTTCTGTGTGGTGGGATGGCACGATGAGTTGGCCAGTGTTATGTCTGTGTATGTGTGTTTTCTGTGTATGCCGAACTTACGTTTTTGTTTATGGTTGCCGATTTAAAGATCTAGGAAATTTATACTTTTGTTGTCTTCATGTTCTATTGTGAATTTTATGTTTTTGTTGAAAGAATTGAATATTGCAAGTAGTTCTTCGATCTCATCTTTTGTTCCATCAAATAGAAGCAAGGTATTATTTCCTGCAAATGTCAATTGTTTCCTGACTATGCAATTGTTTAATAACCATAAATTTAGCACTATGAAAAATTCGTCTTTGACCACACCATGTACAAAAACATCTGTGAAGTTTTTACAAACATGTGTTTGAAAATGTGCCTCTTGGATGAAATGATGTGCTTGAAAACGATGGAGAAAAAACTTATGCTATTACTAAAATGTTAAAAAAGCTTTTCTTGGATTATTTGGTAAGTTTACACTATTCATCTTTTCCACTAATTCGCATATATTTTCCGCGTCTTACTTACGAAATTCGTAACCTAACATCAAACCTTTTCGTGACATCTCACTCAAGAGAACAAATAAAACATGTATTGAGATCAATGACACCTGAAGATGGACCCACAGGGTCCGAAATGCATCGTGTACTGAATAAAACACGAAAAATTGTGACTGAAGGCGTTTTTTAATTCATACATCGAGTGCATTGAGTACAGTCACGTTTGAAGCTCTAAATATGGATAAAATTAAATTAAGATATTAAATTGTCCACACTCAAGAGGCACCACCTTTAATTCGATTTTTAATATACGTAAATTGTCAAATAGAATAAATCTGATTATCTTTCTCGGTATTTTGGACTACATATATTGAAACGCCAACCCTATTCGAAGAGCAAGCTAGTAGTTTTGGTCAGCTTAACTTAATGTTAATAATTTACATGCGTAACTACTTTCTGTGAGGCAAGCGACCTCATCCACACCGATTCTTCAACAGACGCCTGGATTGCATAGTTAGATGTCATTAAGTTCATAATAATCGCATTCGGGGAATTTGTAGTAAAATTCTTCTTCTTTTGATGCCTATCCGATTCGGATGTTGGCGATCATGACGGCTATCCTTCTCTTCTTGGCAGCAACACAGAATAGCTCTGTTGAAGACATACTGAACCAGCATCTAAGGTTGTCAAACCAAAATATTCGTCTTCTTCCAGGACCTCTTTTGCTTTTGACATTTCCTTAAAGTATTTTTTGTAGCAAATCATATATATTTGTTTTACGCATATGTCCTAGACATTGCAACTTTCGGCATTTCACTGTCTTGATTAATTTAGGTGTTGTGTTCACTCTTCTCAAAACTTTTACATTTGTCCACGGTATTCTCAGGCAGGCCTATAAAGCCACAATTCAAAGGCCTCCAGCTTCATCTTCGTATTTTTATTTGAGGTCCATGTCTGTACCTTGTATAGGAGGACAGAATGCACAAAACAGTGTAAAAGTCTGATTTTTGTTCTTAGGGTTAAGTTGTGGCTTTTGAAGACAACACTTATTTTCTGAAACACACTTCTTGCTTTCCCAATGCAAATATGATTTCTTGCGAGTTATCCCAATTTTCAATTATTATAGTTCCAAGGTATGTATATTGTTTTCCTCTTGTTTATTGGTTTATGGCTAAGTTTACTCCTGTAATATTTTCCTTATTTACGACCATAAATGTTGTTTTTGTGTTGTTTATTTCAAGCCCATACTGACTGCTGACTCTTGCATTTCTATCCATTAATAATTGACGCTTGAACTGTGTCAGAAAGTACAATACCATCGCCAGAATATCGAATGTTGTTTAATCTTATTCGATTTATCAATAGCCCTTCTGCTTCTTCCAGGGATTGTCGACCTATGAATTCTGAGTATAATTTAAATAGTATGGGTGACAAGATACATCCCTGTCTTACTCCCCTGACAATTTTGACTGCTTCTTTGTGTTCTTCATCAATACGCAACACCGCTGTTTGATTCCAGTACAGATTCTTGATGATTCGCAGATCTCTTTCGTCCATACCAATATTTCTCAAAATGTCCATCAAATTGTCCTTTTTTACTCTGTCAAAAGCCTTCTGGTAATCTATTAAGCAAGGAAATACATTTTTATTTACATCTCTACGTCTCTGAAATAATACTTGTACACTGAACGAGGTTTCTCTCGTACCAACGGCATTAACAAACCCAGACTGATTAGGGGCTGTCTGTTCCTCATATAGTGTATATATCCTCAACCACAA
Organism: Schistocerca serialis cubense; assembly: GCF_023864345.2. Taxonomy (NCBI): domain Eukaryota; kingdom Metazoa; phylum Arthropoda; class Insecta; order Orthoptera; family Acrididae; genus Schistocerca; species Schistocerca serialis. Next base: position 225,042,755 of record NC_064647.1, on the reverse strand, counting down.
TTGCAAGATTATGGCTGATTAAGCTTCTCTTACGATAATCTCCGCCTTGTTTTAATTTGGCTTCTTGGGCAGAGTAATGAACTCTGATTTCAGCCTTCTAGTGGAATGTTACCAGATACATAAATTTGATTGATAATCTTGGGTAATAAATAAAATTCCGAGTTTAGTAAGTACTTTTTTTGCGTGTCGCCTCACGACAGCAAAGGGGAACTTGGAGGTCGCTTCCTAGTGTCTTGAAAACATCTTTACACTGAGCTCGACTAGTTTTCTTTATTATTCTTATGGTCCTTTTCTACAGTTTGAAATCTGTGTTCATATGTTGTAGATTTGATCCTCATATAAGAATGCGGTAGTTAAGAATAGTGTGCATATGAACAGTGTGTAACTAAAAGATGCTGGCTGTTACACAGTGATGTCACGACTCTAAGGGTATAACATGCTGCTGTTTGCAAGTATCTTTATGCGTGCACATCACTTCAACTGAGAGTTGATATCCATTCCTAGAAACTTTGCGTTTTTTACACCGTACATAGAGCCGCAATCTAATTTAATTTAACAGTGTCATTTTCCCACTTCAGACTGAAATTCATGGCATTAGTTTTTTTTAAGTTCAATGTCAGTTCATTGCTTAGTGACCAGATGTAAACTTCTTTCAGGGTACGGAAATTAAACTTCTTGGAACTGGGAATCGAGAGGAAAAGGGGAGCCCCGAGTAGGTATCTCCTACTGGCTGGCACTAATATTTGGCCAACCAATGACAAGACATGACACACAATTTCAGCGCTCTGGCAGGTGTGGGGAGACGGCGAACAAAAGCAGGAACTTTGAGTTTGCAGAGGGGGCTTACCGTCTTCATGTTCTGCTTCTCCTCATGTGCTCGGTTTGTCTTGATAGCTTCCTTTCGGGTGAATTGCAGAAGCAACGAAAAACGCGTGCCAAATTTAGAAGAATGCAAAAACTCCAACGTTGGAGACGTTTTGCTACAGCTGGAAACTTAACATGGACTTCAATGCGAGGTGCTTTTCACAGCTTTTATAACGAAACTGTGTCTCGAAATCTGGTAGAACGTCCAAAGAAAAAAACGGAAGTGAGTGTATGGCATCGTTGGCCCGGGGGTCCATGCGGGGAAGTTCGGCCGCCCAGTGCGAGTCTTATTTCAGTCGACGCCACACTGGGCGACTTGCGCGCCGGTGATGGGGATGAAATGATGGCGAGAACAACACAACACCCAGTCCACGAGCGGAGAAAATGTCCAACCCGGCCGGGAATCGAACCCGGACCCGCTTGCATGGGATGCGAGCACTTTTCCATCCAGCTAAGCAGGCGGACTAACATCCAAAGAGATTGTGGTTACATGTAAACTACACCAGCTGCAAGACACATTCAATACATATGGTGCGCTGCACCAATGCTAATATTACCGATAACAGGGTCACTAAAGCGGAGTTAGTAAACACGTTTTTCCTAAACTCCTTCACCAACGAAGACGAAGTAAACATTCCGGAATTGGAATCAAGAAAAGCTACCAACATGAGTAAATATCCTCGGTGTAACACTGCGGCTTTAAATCACTTAATAAGGGCAAGTCTTATGGTCAGATTGTTTACAAATTTCGTTCTTTTCAGAGTTTGATGATACAATACCTCCACACTGAGCAATCATATTGAACCGCTCACTCGACGAAAGATCCGTGCCTGAAGACTTCAACGATTCATGTGTCACACCTTTACCCAAGAAATGAAACGTGAGTACTCCGGTCACTTACAGACACGTATCACTGGCGTCCTTTTGCAGTACGATTTTGGAACATATACTGTGTTCAAACACATAGCTCGGATTCAGAAAATATTGTTGTCGTGGAACACAACTAACTCCTTATTCTCAGTTTTTTATGTTGCTCAGCAACATTCGTACAATATTTTTTAAGTGAACACACCACCATTTGATTGTATTGTTGTTTATTTAATTGCGACCCAACTTTCGGCGTTTAATGCCATTTTCAAGTGATTGACTTTATCTTACTAACATGTATTGCAGTACATAAATCTCAGAATTGGCCATAAATTAAGAAAAATATTGGCTCTTACAAAGTAATGAGTGCTGTCGATAGATGATCTCAAATTGATTGCGTATTTCTAGATTTCCAGAAGTCTTTTGATTACGTTCCTCACAGGAGTCTTGTAATCAAACTGCGCTCCTATGTATAACTAAATTCGTGAGTTCTCGCCAGAAAGGCCGCAGTTCGTAGTAACTGACGGAAAGTCATCGATTAAAACATAAGTGATATCTGACGTTCCCCAATAAAGTGTTATAGGGCTTCTGCTGTTCCTAATCTATGTAAATGGTTCTGGAGACAATCTGAGCAGCCCTTTAAGATTGTTTGCAGATGATGCTGTCATTTACGGTCTAATCAGAACATCAAAATCAATTGCAAAACTATTTATACAAGGTACAGGGTGACAATTATTGAATTACATGAAAAGCAAACGTAAATTAGTTACAAACTACGGCGTGCACACACTTTACTTAACGTGTAAACGTCACTACACGTATTAGGATTTAGGTTATGACGTGTCCGATAAGCCTGCCATCATTGGCGCAGAGGAATAGCGATATTCTGTACGACCCGCTGAAGTGTCGGAACATCGATGCTGTCGATGACCTCCAGAATAGCTGTTTTCAGCTCAAAAGTGTTTTGGGGTTATTGCTGTACACATTGTCCTTAATACAGCACCACAAAAAGGAGTCGCATGTGTTCGGATCCAGAGAGTACGATGGCCAATCGAGGCCCATGCCAGTGGCGCCTAGGTAACCCAGAGCCAGAATCAGGTCCACAAAGTGCTCCTCCATGACATTAAACATTCTTCTGCTTCGATGGGGTCGAACTTCCTACTGCATGAACCACATATTGTTGAAATCAGGGTCACTTTGGATAATGGGGATGAAATCATCTTCCAGAACCTTCAGGTACCATTCGGTAGTCACAGTGCCATCAAGGAATATCGCGTCAACTATTCCCTGACTGGACACTGCTCACCACACAGCCATCCACTGATGGTGAAGAGACTTCTTGATTGCAAAATGTGGACTCTCAGTCCCCTCAATGCACCAGTTTTCCTTATTGACAAACCCATCCAAATGAAAGTGGGCTTCGTCACTAAACCAAACCATGGGCATGCGCATACTGATTCCCACGATGTCCCATGGCCAACTGTGCAGTTTGAGCATCCTAACACAAACCATTCAGACGTTATGACGATTTTGTTTCATATAGTTCAATAATTGTGACCCTGTATGTGTATGGTGCGAATGATGGTAGTTGACTCTAGCCATTAAAAAGGAACCCGTTAAATTGCGGTTACACGATAATTCACACAAATGTAAAGGCTCTCACTTCATCTCAATACCTAGGAATTATAATTACGAACAACTTAAACTGGCACGGTCACATAGAACATGTTGTAGCGAGGGCTAACCAAAGATTGCGTTTTATTGACAGAACGCTTAGAAGATGCAACAGATTTACTGAAGAGACTGCCTACACTAAGGCTGCCCGTCCTCTGCTAGAGTAGTGCTGTGCACTATGGGATCCTCACCAGACAGGATTGCCGGAGGATAGCGAAAAAGTCCAAAGAAGGGCAACCCGTTTTGTAGCATCGCGAAATAGCGGAGAGCGTGTCACAGATATGATAAACGAATTGGGGCGGCAATCGTTAAAAAAAAACGAAGTTACTTCCCGCCGCGGCGGGATATTTTCACGAAATTTCAAACACCAACTTTCTCTTCTGAATGCGAAAATATTTTTTTGACGCCAACATACATAGAGAGAAATGATCATTGTAATAAAATAAGAGAAATCAGAGCTCGTACGGAAAGAGTTAAGAATTCATTTTTCCGAAGCGTTGTTAGAGTGTGGAATGGTGTTGATGTACAGAAACAGTCTGAAGGTGGTTAGATGAACCCTCTGCCATGCACTTAAGTGTGAATAGCAGAGTAGTCATGCAGATACAGATATGGATTGATAGATTTCATTTACCTTCCTACATTCTTTTGGTGGGAATGGCATTATCCACTGGTTGGCTACACTATCAGTTCCAAAAAATATACGTTTATTTAGAAGAATATTGTGATTCATACAGTCAAATGCATTACATCAGTCGCAGAAAAAAAGGAACAGGGCTGTTTTGTTGTTTAATGCTTGTAAAATTTCGTGAGTGAACGTGTAAGCCGCTCGGAGTGGCCGCGCGGTCTCAGGCGCCATGTCACGGATTGCGCGGTCCCTCCCGCCGGGGATTCGAGTCCTCCCTCGGGTATGGGTGTTTGTGGTGTTCTTAGCATAAGTTAGTGTAAGTTACTTTAAGTAATGTGTAAGTCTAGGGAATGATGACCTCAGCAGTTTGGTCCCTTAGGAATTCACACGCATTTGAACTTTTTTTTGTACGTTTGAACGGCATTCTCAGTTGGACAACTCTTCTTAAATCCGAACTGTGATTTTTTGTGGCTATTATAGTTGCTCAAGTGGGATACTATTCTGGAATACAAAAATGGGTCGGTAGTTACTGATATCTCTCTTGACACCTTTCTTGTTGTGGGGTTTCACAAGGCCATATTTTAGTCTCTCTGGGAAAACGCCCTGATGTCATTGCACGCTGCTCTAGTAGACTTATTTGGCTCTAAGTCTATGAGGTGTGTGGGGAGGGGAAAGACGAACTTCACTACGGTTTTTACCATAGTATCAGTATCTATTGTTTAATGGAAAGGTTTTGTAGGCAAGCACTGATCACACAAAAATAAAGTGAGCCAATAATGCAAATAAATAATTAATTGATAATACATTTCAAATAAAATTGAAGGTTTTAAGCAACGGATGATTGACTAATGGAGACAACATAATGATTGATTAAAACTGGAACAATTATCAGAAAATTTCACTCAAACATAATATGGCCCAACAAAAGGTTATTAGAAGCGTGTCTGTTCCACCTCAAGTTGAATTCTGAAAATTTTAGCTAGTGCAGTCACGTTACATAAGGTAGCTAACTATTTTCAGAGTACCCCATATATTCAGCTATTCCAGTCGTAATCTCAGTGCCCAAATCCCGACTAAACAGGACAGGGAAACCTCCTCAGTTATCTACACTACTATTCGTAAAAGATTCATCACGATGTACAATCACGTGCACCAAAATAATGTCCTTCATCCGAGAGATAAAACCCAACACTCGAAAGGAAAGTGACAACTCCTCCATCCAATGTTCAGACGGTGCGGCTGTGCTCTCGATCAGAAAAAGCAAGTCTCAACCCTGTTCAAACTCCGTCCGGACTGCCAATCAGCGTTTTCACTCTCCATCGCCTTCCGACCAATCAAAAGACAGACCATGAGATGCACCAGCGCTGCCTATTCCAAGCTTCGAAAATCAGACCATGGCTTGTTACAAAACTGTCGTTAAAATTACCGTCATCAACAATTACATAGATTTCATGGCCATAGAACATACTGAGGTAAGCGTCGTCTTACACTGATTACCCCCCTCCCCCACCTTCCAAATCACTCTAACATGATTTATCAATAAAAACATTGAGAGGTGCCGTCATGCACTACTCTAGAATGGATGAAACATAAGTAAATATATGCAGGTAAATGAACACACGCTGCTATACTTTCTAGTGCTGTACTCAGTTCATAGGTAACATACACGAGATTTGAATTCTAAGTGATTTGGTTTATCGGCAGTTCTACCTAAAATGTTAGTTTTAAAAAATGATTCAAATGGCTCTGAGCACTATGGGACTTAACTTCTGAGGTCACCAGTCCCCTAGAACTTAGAACTACTTAAATCTAACTAAGCTAAGGACATCACACACACCCATGCCCGAGGCAGGATTCGAACGTGCGACCGTAGCGCTCGCGCGGTTCCAGACTGTAGCGCCTAGAACCGCTGGGCCACTCCGGCCGGCTGTTAGTTTTAATCATAGCTTATAAAAAGATATAGCGAACGGCCTTGCCGCGGTCGTAACACCGGTTCCCGGCAGATCACCGAAGTTAAGCGCTGTCGGGCTGGGCTAGCACTTTTATGGGCGACCGTCCGGTCTGCCGAGCGCTGTTGGCAAGCGGGGTGCACTCAGCCCTTGTGATACCAATTGAGGACCTACTTGATGGGGAAGTAGGGGCTCCGGTCACGAAAACTGACGGCGGCCATGAGAGTGGTGCGCTGACCAAATGACCCCTCCATATCCGCATTCAGTGACGCCTGTGGGCTAAGGATGACACGGCGGTCGGTCGGTGTCGTTGGACCTTCATGGGCTGTTCGGACGGGGCATAGTACGAAAAGATATGTTGCTCCCGACCTAGAGGTCGTATAGCTAAGTGCAGTGCTGTAACGAACTCGTGAAATCAAGACGCGGAACATCTACGTCTACACCTGATGGTGTGTGGCGGAGGGTACCTTGAGTACCTCTATCGGTTCTCCCTTCTATTCCAGTCTCGTATTGTTCGTAGAAAGAAGGACTGTCTGTATGCCTCTGTGTTACCTCTAATCTGTCTGATCTTATCCTCATGGTCGCTTCGCGAGATATACGTAGGAGGGGAGCAATATACTGCTTGACTCCTCGGTGAAGGTATGTTCTCGAAACTTCAACAAAAGCTCGTACCGAGCTACTGAGCGTCTCTCCTGCACAGTCTTCCACTGGAGTTTATCTATCATCTCAGTATCGCTTTCGCGATTACTAAATGATCCTATAACGAAGCGTGCTGCTCTCCGTTGGATCTTCTCTATCTCTTCTATCAACCCTACCTGGTACGGATCCCACACTGGTGAGAAGTATTCAAGCAGTGGGCGAACAAGCGTACTGTAACCTACTTCCTTTGTTTTCGGATTGCATTTCCTTAGGATTCTTCCAATGAATCTCAGTCTGGCATCCGCTTTACCGACGATCAACTTTATATGATCATTCCATTTTAAATCACACCTAATGCGTACTCGCAGATAATTTATGGAATTAACTGCTTCCAGGTGCTGACCTGCTATATTGTAGCTGAATGATAAGGGATCTTTCTTTCTATGTATTCGCAGCACATTAAACTTGTCTACATTGAGATTCAATTGCCATTCCCTGCACCATGCGTCAATTCGCTGCAGATCCTCCTGCATTTCGGTACAATTTTCCAATGTTACAACCTCTAGATATGCGACAGCATCATCCGCAAAAAGCCTCAGTGAACTTCTGATGTCATCCACAAGGTCATTTGTGTATATTGTGAATAGCAACGGTCCTATGACACTCCCCTGCGGCACACCTGAAACAACTCTTCCTTCAGAAGACTTCTCTCCATTGAGAATGACATGCTGCGTTCTGTTATCTAGGAACTCTTCAATCCAATCACACAATTGGTCTGATAGTCCATATGCTCTTACTTTGTTCATTAAACAATTGTGGGAAACTGTATCGAACGCCTTGCGGAAGTCAAGAAACACGGCATCTACCTGTGAACCCGTGTCTATGGCCCTCTGAGTCTCGTGGACGAATAGCGCGAGCTGGGTTTCACACGACCGTCTTTTTCGAAACCCATGCTGATTCCTACAGAGTAGATTACTAGTCTCCAGAAAAGTCATTATACTCGAACACAATACGTGTTCCAAAATTCTACAACTGATCGACGTTAGAGATATAGGTCTATAGTTCTGCACATCTGTTCGACGTCCCTTCTTGAAAACGGGGATCACCTGTGCCCTTTTCCAATCCTTTGGAACGCTACGCTCTTCTAGAGACCCACATGAGGTGTGTGTCTTGATTTTAGTTTTAGTATTTTTCCTGTACAAAACACAGCGTAATTTTTCAGCTCTGGAAGGCGGCGCAGTGGCTGTGGCAGTCGGCTCTAGGCCGTCCCAAGCTTTGTCCTGTGTTTGCAGCACAGCGGGGCGGCTGCATTGTTCTTGTTCGTAGCGGCCCTGCTTTCTCCACTTGGCTGGCCAGCAGACCGCCTTTCATGAGGAATCGTTAACGCTAGGGTTTCATCCGGAACAAGTCCTGCCGACTCACCCCCTCTGGAACAAGTCCCGCCCATTAACCCCCCCGGTTTTCCCGGGCTTCGTTCGTCGCCTGGGCATCGTTTCAGTTGACCCACGTGGTTTGCCACAACAAATGTTTATTTTGGCTGGCAACCGGTTTCTGCCTATAATTCAAGCCATCTTCATGCCGTAAGAACTCCAATACGGCAGTAATACCCAGTCAGAGGGATCTCTACAGGGTGAAAAGTATTTAAACCGACAAACTCTGGGAGGTTGTAGGGGACATCAAAACAAATATTTTCCCTAACGTCATTTTTTCCTATGAGGAATATTTAAACCGGTAGAGGAAGATTTATCTGGCGGCAAATTAATTAAACCAACAAACACTTTTCCATTTTTTTATGACCAAGAGACATCACATTAACACAACCCAATTTCAATTACAGTAGATTTTCAAAAATGCCTCCATTGACACGAAAACAAAGGTTATACCGTCGGATCATGTTCTGTCTGACACTTGCAAAAACCCCAGGAGTATCCTGAATTGTTCCTGCTGCTGCTACTATCCGGGCAACCAGATCCTCTTCTGATGCAACAGGAGTTGTGTAAACAAGGTTGCGCATCTCTCCCCACACAAAAAAGTCCAGAGGGGACATATCTGAGGATCGAGCAGGCCATGGTACAGGACCACCTCTACCAATCCACGTTTCTGGGAACCGTCAGTCCAGGAATCGACGCACACGACGACTGAAATGTGCCGGCACCCCGTCATGTTGGAGCCACACGCGTTGTCTTGTAGGAAGCGGGACGTCTTCCAGCAATTCTGGCAATGTTCTGGCGAGAGAATTGTAATAGTGCCTGTCATTTAATGGCCTAGGTAGCAGATACGGCCCAATTGAACAGTCCCCAACAACACCGACCCACACATTAACGAAAAACCGCACTTGATGAGCGCTAGTAACTGTGGCATGTGCGTTATCCTCACTCCAAACATGCGAATTGTGCCTGCTGAAGACTTCATCGCGCCCAAACGTTGCTTCATCGGTAAACAACACAGAGGATGGAAATATAGGATACATTTCACACTGTTCCAGGTAAAACTGCGAAAACTGTGCTCTGGGTGGATAATCAACTGGTTCCAGGTTGTGGACACGCTGTAAGTGAAATGGACGTAACAATTTCTCTCGAAGGACTGTTATTACATTCGTCTGATTCGTCCCCATGTTACGTGCAATGGTACAAGTGCTGATTGAAGGATCCCGCTCCACATGCTGCAAGGCAGCTTCCTCAAATTGCAGCGTTCTTACCGTGCGACGGCCTCCCTGTCCAGGTAATCTGCTAAATGACCCGGTCTCACGCAGACGTTGGTACACAGCAGCAAAGGTCTATGAAGCGGGATACGGTGATTAGGATATTGTTGTTGAGCAACCTGCTGTGCAGCTCGTCCGTTGTGGTGCGCTACGTAGTACGCACCAACCATATCAGTGTACTCACTCCAGGTGTATCGCTCCATTAGTAAACAGAGACAATGCACTACTACACTGGTGGACAGCAGTTGCCTACAACTGAAGAGTGTAATACGCCCTCTAACAACTGAAGATCGTAATACGGCCTGTAACAACTGAAGAGCGTAATATGGTCTCCACCGGTTTAAATAATTCTCATAGCTTGTGCCAGCTTGCTTGACTGTGTGTAGGGTAAATTAGCGCAAGCATTAGGCTTGCACAAGCAACTTGACGCTTGACCGAATTTCCATTATGCGTGCTTGTGCAAGCCTCCAAGCGTGTCCATGCTTGTTCGGTTGTGCTTAGAGTAGGGAGGCTTGAACAAGCAAACATCTGACATTTGGACACAGACTGTGGAGAGGGCTCGTTTATTTAGATTTTGTGTCGATTCCTTCTTCGTTCTATGTCGGACCGGGATGTTTTGGAGGAATTTACTAGGTGCTACGAAAGACACCCATGTTTGTGGAATATTAAAAGTAAAGAATGTCACGATAAAATGAAAAGAGACGCTGCATATGAGGTGCTTCTCACAAAGTACAAAGAAATAGAGCCATCAGCAACTAAAGATGCTGTTATTAAGAAAATTAAAACATTACGAACGAACTGCAGACGAGAAAAAAAGGAAACGTGACAGCACTTACAAATCAGGGGCTGCAGGAGACGGAGTTTGCAGACCTATTCTGTGGGACTTTGATCTTTTCAGCTTTTTAAATGAACAGGAGACATCAAGGTGCTCTTCGAGTAATTTACAAGAAATAGAGGTAAGTGAGATAGGTTGGTAGTGGTATTTAGTTACAGTAGCACTGTTACAATTAAGAAATATGCCTATGGTTTTATTTGTTTATACTATACTGCAATACACATAGTTTTCTTTTACATTTTTCTTTACTGCTAATGCACAAAATTATGTTGCCAAGGAACCTGTCCTCCATTCACAAAGTAATTCATAAATTCCTCTCTCACATGTTTAGCTCAAGTGGAATGTTTCCGCAGTAGACCTTTGGAATGGTAGCGTGTTAGAATCCTCTGTTGTCAAGCCATAAGGCGACACGCGGGACAAAAGATTCAGATACGTTTCCTCATTCATCCTGAGGTAATTATGCAAATCATGAGGATATATCTTCAATTCATTCCGTAAATTTGTATGAGAATACGATTTTCGTTTTTTAAGCCACTCTTTACTCCACATATTGCGTTTCCTCTTTTGTTTTTTCCGTGAAACAAGCAAAAAGGCTGCAACAGCAAGCGCATCTTCGTCTGTGCTCGACATTTTCCAATGTAAACAAACTGATGCTTGTATGTACGTGTTTGAGTCGTGTGCTGGTGCGAGGAATTCGTGCGTGACTGTCAAGCATGCAGTAGAGTGTGTGAGGGTCTTTAGATAGAAGACAGCAACCATAGATTTAATTTAAAAAGCTCCTCCAGTAACATATTCACCAAGCGGTTCTAGGCACTTCAGTCTGGAACCGCGCGACCACTATGGTCGCAGGTTCGAATCCTGCCTCGGGCATGGATGTGTGTGATGTCCTTAGGTTAGTTAGGTTTAAGTAGTTCTAAGTTCTAGGGGACTGATGACCTCAGATGTTAAGTTCCATAGTGCTCAGAGCCATTTGAACCATTTTTGAACATATTCATCCCGGGGTCCTCCCAACATGCTCCAGACTATCAACATGCAACATTCCACCGCATGACCCACCATCCCTCTTCTATCCACATGTTCCAAGAAGATTTTGACCAGGAACTCTAAACATGAAGAAGCAAGCCATGTTCCTATTGTCCCCAATGAACAACACAGCCAATCTGTAAAAGAAATGACGCAGACTACTTTTTATAGGTAAACATGATAAGTAACATTTTGGAGGCAAAGTGTTTCTCTGTGCTTTTCTCTGTCCCTCAGACAACAGATAGTTCCTTGTTCAATGCAAAAGACAAAGATTAGATTAGATTAGTACTTGTTCCATAGATCATGAATACACTTCGTAATGATGTGGAACGTGTCAGGTTAATAAAAGGTGTCTATACAAGATATTACATTAGACAAAATATTACATGACACTCAATATTTTTTTGGGGGGGGGGGGGTGGGGGGGGGTTCGAAAATTACCCACTTACTATACGCAAAAATTCATCTAATGAGTAGAAGGAGTTGCCAATAAGAAATTCTTTAACATCCTTTTAAATGCTAAATGGCTATCTGTCGGACTTTTGATGCTATTAGGTAAGTGAGCAAAGACTTTTGTGGCAGCATAATTTACTCGCTTCTGAGCTAAAGTTAGATTTAACCTTGAGTAGTGTAGATCATCCTTTCTCCTAGTGTTGTAGCCATGTACACTGCTATTACTTTTGAATCCGTTCTGATTGTTAATAACAAATTTCAAATATATATATTGTGAGACTACAGTGAAGATTTCTAGCTCTTTAAATAAGTGTCTGCAGGATGATCTTGGATGAGCTCCAGCAATTATTCTGATTACACGCTTTTGTGCAATGAACACTCTTTTACTCAATTATGAGTTACCCCACAATATGATGCCATACGAAAGCAGAGAATGAAAATAGGCGTGGTAAGCTAATTTACTCAGATGTATATCGCCAAAATTTGCAATGACCCTAATAGCATAAGTAGCATAAGTAACAAACAGCCAGTCATCACAAAAAGTGGGATTTATATGCTGGGAGTGTCAATCTTGCTACATTGGACAAACTGGGAGGTCAACCGGTAGCAGGCTCAAAGAACATCATAGAAACTGGGGACTGGAGAAGCGTGATTCAGCCTTTGCGGAACATTGTCTTAACAGAAACCACAAATACGTAATATATGTAGAAGTCTTACACACAGAGGAAAAGGGAGCAAAATTCAGCCACTTAGATATTGTAGAAATTAAAAAACAATTGAGTATAGGCCCACACCTATTATTAAATGAACAAACCCAATTCAATTATTCACCTCTTTCAGATGACATCACAACTCCTACATAGAAGTAAGAGTTTGGGCCTCAACCCATGAGCAGATAAAAAGTTCTAGGCTGACGCATAACTTTATTCGTAAGCAAGTTTACTTTGGTGTAATTGCTGAATTGTGTAATTCCATGTGTAATATATCAAAAAAATTATCATTGAATTAATTTTACATTAAGCGAAAGATCGATACATTAAGAAGTTGAGATGTTTACCTTTGCCTTATCATCAGTTTCATTTTTGCTTTCTCATCTTTGAAAACACTGATGCACTTAAAAATCGGCTATAACCCGAAACATAGGTTGTGCAGCAACCATAATCAAATTTGTGGAATGAGGCAGAAAAGATATTTGTTTCGTTAAGGACTTTAGAATAAAAGTTACAATTATAACAAAATAAAAAGCTATGACCATGATGTGGGTGGCAGTGGACGGAGCAAGATCCATAACACGTACAACTGCTGCGCAAGGCAGCATTGCTTGAGAATACAGTCCCTAAGCCTCGCACATCGCCTACGGGTTTATATCGTGGACAACCAATCATGCACTTATTACGTGAGATACGCTACATTAAACGGTATGGTTAAAATCGACAAGAAAAAATATACAAAAATTACGTGGCAGACATAATTTGATCAGTTTTGTGTGCTGACTGCCCTGTACGCTCATTTGTGTGAACTCGCTGGAAGTATTCATAGCAGAGATGGCCGTATTGGTTGCCATGGCAATGGCTTGCTTATATCGTTAGTTGCGCTCCAGCAAGGTCCCTCCAGAGACACTGTGGTAAATCACGGAATTCTGAGGAGGCGGCGGGTATCCGATTGCTTGGAACCTGACCGTCCTCTTTCATCGTTGATAGACGACAGTAACGAAGAAATTGACTGCCACAATTCGGCCTGAGTGATCAGAAGAAAGAGTTGAAGCGATCACTCGCAAGGGCTGCACACTGCTATCAGAGAAGCTGGTTATAAAACTTTGACAAGCGCTGGCTTGAAAATCTCTACGTACTATTTGGCATTGAACGAAATGTTTCTTATAATATAACGGTGCAATGGCCTGATAAACAAATTCTCCTCCAAATGTTTAAGACGGAAAAACAAAATATGGCATCGTCGCTATACTACAGAAAATCAAATACTGAAGGAAGCACTTTCAGTGTGTGTAAAAAATGCGTTAGTTACATCAGTACAAAAAAAGAAAAATGACTGACAGTTATAGAGAATAGTTTTTCAGCCACGTAAAAGGAAGCAGGTTTAGTGTATATAAACTGTGCATTCATTACTTCAGTAACAAGTAAATGTTACAGAGAACAGTTCGTGAACCATTTAGTATTCACATTGAAATTATTAAAATCCTGAAGAATTTGATTAAAGGAGAGATAAGTGGCCATCTATGGTTATAACTAAGGTGCGATAACATACAACAATAATATGCGTAACTAATACTGTTAGTTCCAATGGTAACTGATAATGCATGGAGCTCGTAATTTTTTTTATTATATAAGTATCCTGATAAGGCTGCAACAGTCTTACAATGAATCGTCTCTTTCCCTAAAAAATGGTTTAAATGGCTAGAAGCACTATGGGACTTAACATCTGAGGTCATCAGTCCCCCAGACTTAGAACTACTTAAACCTAACTAACCTAAAGACATCACACACATCCATGCCCGAGGTAGGATTCGAACCTGCGACCGTAGCAGCAGCGCGGTTCCGGACTGAAGCGCCTAGAACCGCTCGGCTACAGCGGCCGGCTCCCTTTCCCTAAAATCACGCTGTTCATTAAACGACGATATTGGTTTATTTTAAAACATGCATAATTTCCGTCTCATCGAGAGTATTAAGCAGTAATCCCTTAGAGGCGTTATGAAGAATTCTCAAGCTATTGTCAGTCGAACATTCTACGAGGGTAATCCCAAAAGTAAGGTCTCCTGTTTTTTTATAAGTACAGAACTCTGTTTTCAGTCTTGGCTTGGCAGCCGTTGAGAGTGGAGCTCCCGTCGGATGTTACCGCCAAGTGCGAACTGCGCGCAGTTATTCGGTTTTTGAACGCAAAGGGCACTGCGCCGATTGAAATCCATCGCCAACTGACGGAATTGTATGGTGATTCGTGCATGGATGTCAAAAATGTTCGTAAGTGGTGTAGAGAGTTTGCAGCTGGTCGGACCGACATTCACGACGAACAAAGGAGCGGGAGACCGTCAATATCTGAGGAGACAGTGTTGAAGGTTGAGCAAAGCATGCGTGAAGATCGGCAGATCACCCTGGATGATCTATGCACGTTGTTTCCTGAGGTTTCCCGAAGCACCGCTCACAAGAATTTTAACGGAAACATTGGACTACCGGAAGGTGTGCTCAAGATGGGTGCCACGTATGCTGACTGAGGACCACATGCGGCAACGAGTTGATGCTTCCCGCGCATTTCTTCACCGCCTTACAGCCGAACAGGACAACTTTCTGGGATCAATTGTCACGGGGTGCACGAAACCTGGGCATACCACTTTACATCTGAGACCAAGCAACAATCACGCCAGTGGCGGCATCCTTCTTCGCAAAAGCCGCGGAAATTCAAACAAACACAGTCTGCCAGTAAAGTAATGGCAACCGTTTTTTGGGATCGGAAAGGGGTATTGTTGGTCGAATTTATGCCCCCTGGAACCACTATTAACGCTGACAGGTACTGTGAGACTCTGAAAAAACTCAAACGGGCAGTTCAGAACCGGAGAAGAGGAGTGTTGAGCAAGGGCGTACACATTCTCCATGAAAATGCTCGCCCACACATCGCTCGGCAAACCGTTGCTCTCCTGCAACAGTTTCAGTGGAACATAATCACCCACCTACTCTATAGTCCGGACTTGGCGCCCATTGACTATCACCTGTTCCCTAGGTTAAAAGAACAGGAAGTTACTCGTGTTGTGATGATGATGATGGTTTGTGGGGCGTTCAACATCGTGGTCATCAGCGCCCGTACAAGGTGCCAATCTCGGCACTTCCCGAATGATGATGACGTAATGAGGACAACAGAAACACCCAGTCCCCGGGTAGGGAAAATACCGGAGACTCGTGTTGTGCTGAGCATAGGGGAGCGTCAGTGCTACACAGTGTAACTGTTCTAAACACATCAAAAAAAGTTTTGCATCGCCCCAGTTCCCAGAAATCCTGAAGACCGACGTTGACTGTGAATATTGTATCACAGACACAGTCCCTTTGACTGTTCAGAGACGCCACTAAACACGCCCAAAGATGTAAACAGCAACGCATGAGCAGCGCCTATTAGACGGAGGGGGTCGACAGCCGATCAGTTCCAGTCATTCCACCAGGGAGGGGGTACACGGTTCGTGATGTTTGTAGTTCAACCACGCCTAGATGGTCAGTAATGCTCTTCGATCGCGTCTGCATTGTTACTTTGTGCCAGCAAGGGCTCTCAACAAGGGAAGTGTCCAGCCGTCTGGGAGTGGGCCAAAGCGATGTTGTTCGGACATGAAGGAGATACAGAGAGACAGGAACTGTCGATGACATGCCTCGCTCAGGCCGCCCAAGGGCTACTACTGCAGTGGATGACCGCTACCTACGGATTGTGGCTCGGAGGAACCCTGACAACAGCGCCACCATGTTGAATAATGCTTTTGGTGCAGCCACAGGACGTCGTGTAACAACTCAGACTGTGCACAATAGGCGGCATGATGCGCAACTTCACTCCCGCCGTCCATGGCGGGGTCCATCTTTGCAACCACGACACCATGCAGCGCGGCACAGATGGGCTCAACAGCGAGCCGAATGGACAACTCAGGATTGGCATCACGTTCTCTTCGCCAGTGAGTGTCGCATATGCCAGACAAACTTCGGAGACTTTTTTGGAAGCAACCCGGTCAGGCTGAACGCCTTAGACACACTGTCCAGCGAGTGCAGCAAGGTGGAGGTTGCCTGCTGTTTTCGGGTGGCATTATGCTGGGCCGACGTACGCCGCTGGTGGTCATGGAAGGCGCCGTAACAGCTGTACGATACGTGAATCCTATCCTCCGACCTATAGTGCAACCATATTGGCAGCAAATTGGCAAGACATTCGTCTTCATGGACGATAATTCTAGCCCCCATCGTGCACATCTTGTTAATGACTTCCCTCACGATAACGACATCGCTCGACTAGACTGGCTAGCATGTTCTCCAAATATGAACCCTATCGAACATGCCTGGGATAGATTGAAAAGGGCTTTTTTGGATGTCATGACCCACCAACCACTCTCAGGCATCTATGCCGAATCGCAGTTGAGGAGCGGGACAATGTGGACCAACACCTCCTTGATGAACTTGTGGATAGTATGCCACGACGAATACAGGCAAGCACCAATGCAAGAGGACGTGCTGCTGGGTATTAGAGGTACTGGTGCGTACAGCAATCTGGACCAGCACGTCTGAAGGTCTAGCTCTATGGTGGTACAACATGCAATGTGTGGTTTTCATGAGCAATAAAAAGGGCGGAAATGATGTTTATGTTGATTACTGTTCCAATCTTCTGTACAGATTCCGGAACTCTCGGAACCGAGGTGATGCAAAACGCTTTTTTTGATGGATGTAAAATGTTTTTAACTTTATTTCTGTGATACTAGCGTCAATTTGTGTTAGTGAAAGACAAAACACCTTACAGTTTTTGTTTGACTGGGTGTAAAGACAATTACCCTACAGGCCAGAAGGCGCAATTTTTTTCATTTCCGAAGGAGCAAGAATTGTTAGAAAAATGGAAGCGGGTTATCGCCAGGGAAAATTTAACAATCAACGAAAGTAAGTCATTGTATTCCTTTAGAATTATACTGTAGTATAACATTTATAGCGTGAAGCATAACCTCAGATTTACGCAAGTCCTAGCACTTTCTGTGTTAATGTTTTGGCAGTATGTTACTGATTTAGAGCACTGCATATGTCAGGCTTGTTACCATGTGAACCGAGCTGCTCGTGGAAATCCAACAAGGCACCGCGTCCAGCATGTTTAGATATGTAGGCCTGTTAGCTTTTTGGCATGTTTACAATGCAGTTAGTTCAAAAATGGTTCAAATGGCTCTGAGCACTATGGGACTTAACTTCTGAGGTCATCAGTCCCCTAGAACTTAGAACTACTTAATCCTAACTAACCTAAGGACATCACACACATCCATGCCCTAGGCAGGATTCGAACCTGCGACCGTAGCAGTCACGCCGTTCTGGACTGAAGCGCCTAGAACCGCTCGGCCACACCTGCCGGCCATGCAGTTGGCTTGTCAACTGTAATTTTAAAGCATTCATGGAAAGTACTATCACCAATAATTTTATTAATGAGATAGAGCACTGGCATTCCAATTTCCACAATTATACATTTTAGAAGATTGTTGTTGAGCTCATGACAGTCCCCTGTTCTGCAGCTGTTCAGCATTTTTACTGAGCAGATAAGGTCTGTACCAGTAATTTTACTCCAAGTGAACCTTTTATTTGTTTTACTTTGTGACTGCAAAAGGAAGGCCCACGCATCACATGTATGGCCACTTTGTGATACAAGGGGACATTCAGGATTCACAAAATACTTGTTGAGAGTCTTGCATTTGACTGGGATAATGATTTCGTCCTTTCGCATGTTTATTTCACTTTTTACCACATTCCTGGTTGCTTTAAAGTTGTTTTTCGAATTCAAAATGTGCTTCTCATTAGCTCTGATTCTTGCTGCTTTAATTTCATAAATGAAGGTTTTTCTTAAGCTCATTGAGTTTTTCTTATTCTGAGAACTGTCAGCATGTCCTTCAGCATGAGTAAAAT
Source organism: Schistocerca serialis cubense (assembly GCF_023864345.2). Classification (NCBI taxonomy): domain Eukaryota; kingdom Metazoa; phylum Arthropoda; class Insecta; order Orthoptera; family Acrididae; genus Schistocerca; species Schistocerca serialis. The sequence continues at coordinate 225,024,505 of NC_064647.1, read as the reverse complement.
ATCCAGATTTTACTGTATTGCAGTGTGTACCATTTTTTGTATGTCGTGGTTTATGACTGTTCCAAGTTTTGCATCTTTTAGAAACAAGATGGCAGTTTCTGTCTAGTGTGTGTTTCGTTATGAAAGAAATGTGTTGAAGCATTCATTAATATCTTTCTCACTGGTTAGTATATTGGTCAACTTAATTAGTTTAAAGTCATTTCTCATTCTTTCAGTGTTCCCTTTATTGAGAATTAGCAGTAGGCAGATTTCCAATTTTCGGCACTATGCCACACTGGTCAGATACTCCTAATTTGGTGCTATCACATTCTACTTATTTTCTACTCACATTGCTAACTGTCAAGGCATACTCCGTTCCTAGTCAGTTTTTCATTTCAGCAATAGAAATTCATTGATCTTAACACATTTAGGAAACACATCACATTTTTTCTCTTATTTCTGGGTAAATACCCCCTATGACAAAAATTTATATTTGGCAGTTATTACAAATAAAGTGGAGAGCTTTTTTGCATATGTTTCTTCGCCAGATTTAGTAAACAGGTACAACAAGAATTTCCCGAGTGCGTAGTGCCTTAGCAGAGGCTTCGGAAGCGTAACTTGTTGGCAGTGAACGATCATACTATACAAACAAGCTTATTTCTGTGCTTTTATTCCAGTGTTTATTCACACATAGAGAGCTGTGCATAATTTCATCCAACCTGTATTGCAGTTCAGTAACTTCACTACTGAAGGACTGCACATTTATATGTAACAAAATTACTTCATTTATGCTGCACGGAGATAAGGTGTTTACACTGGGTCTATTTTGTTCATTTGTTTTTAGTGTCTCTTTTCTGCTACACACTGATGCTCTTTGTTATGAGCAAGACCAGTCTATCTCTAGCTTGATCAGTCTTTTACATTTCCCGATCAGGTTATGGGTGTTGAGGAACATGGTCTTACTTGCTAGAGCAGGTTAACTTATTATTTTCCACTTTAAATTTTATGGGGTCGGTTTTTATGAGTGAACTGCTCTGAGAAACAATGTGCTAATCACAATCTACATCTACATGGATACTCTGCAAATCGCATTTAAGTGCCTGGCAGAGGGTTCATCGAACCACCTTCACAATTCTCTATTATTCCAATCTCGTATAGCGTGCGGAAAGAATGAACATCTATATTTTACCGTACGAGCTCTGATTTCCCTTATTTTATCGTGGTGATCGTTCCGCCCTATGTCGGTCGGTGTCAACAAGTTATTTTCGCATTCGGAGGAGAAAGTTGGTGACTGCAATTTCGTGAGAAGACTCCGTCACAACGAAAACGCCTTTCTTTTAATGATGTCCAGCCCAAGTCCTTTATCATTTCTGTGACACTCTCTGCCATATTTCACGATAATACAGAACGTGCTGCCCTTCTTTTAACTTTTTCGATGTGCTCCGCCAGTCCTACCTGGTAAGGATCCCACACCGCGCAGCAGTATTCTAAAAGAGGACGGATAAGCGTAGTGTAGGCAGTTTTCTTAGTAGGTCTGTTACATTTTCTAAGTGTCCTGCCAATAAAACGCAGCCTTTGGTTAGCCTTCCCCACAACATTTTCTATGTGTTCTTTCCAATTGAAGTTGTTCGTAATTGTAATACCTAGGTAACTAGTTGAATTTACGGCTTTTAGATTAGACTGATTTATCGTGTAACAGAAAATTAACGAGTTCCTTGTAGTACTCATGTGAATGACCTCACACATTTCGTTATTTAGGGTCAACTGCCAGTTTTCGCACCATTCAGATATTTTTTTCTAAATCGTTTTGCAGTTTGTTTTGATCTTCTGATGACTTTATTCGTCGATAAACGACAGCGTAATCTGCAGACAACCGAAAACGGCTGGTCAGATTGTCTCCAAAATCGTTTATATAGATACGGAACAGTAAAGGGCCTATAAGACTACCTTGGGGAACAACTGAAATCACTTCTGTTTTACTCGATGACTTTCCGTCAATTACTACGAACTGTGACCTCTCTGAACGGAAATTGCAAATCCAGTCACATAACTGAGACGATATTCCATAAGCACGCAATTTCACTACGAGCCGCTTGTGTGATACAGTGTCAAAAGCCTTCCGGAAATCCAGGAATACGGAATCGATCTGAAATCCCTTGTCAGTAGCACTCAGCACTTCATGTGAATAAAGAACTAGTTGTGTTTCACAGGAACGATGTTTTCTAAACCCATGTTGACTGTGTGTCACTAGACTGTTTCCTTCGAGGCAATTCATAATGTTCGAACACAATATATGTTCTAAAATCCTGCTGCATACCGACGTTAATGATATGGGCCTGTAATTTAGTGGATTACTCCTACTATCTTTCTTGAATATTGGTGTGACCTGTGCAAAAAAGGTGTAAGGATTCCAACCTGCTCTGTGAATAATGGGACTTGGTAGGCGGGCTGCTCAGTGCACATGCCTTCTCTCCAGGTGGCGTTTCCGTAAGTCGGCCTGTGTCCCACCGGAGCGCCGCCAGGTTGGCACGCCTGCTGGCTGAACCTCTCGACGGCCGCTCTGCTGGCAGAGCTGCCACCCTATGTGATGAAAAGTATCCGGACACCCACCAAACAACATACGTTTTTCATATTAGATGTATTGTGCCGCCACCTACTGCCTGGTACTCCGTGTCAGGGACCTCAGTAGCTATCAGTCATCGAGAGAGGGCAGAATGGGGCGCTCTGCGGAACTCACGGACTTCGAACGTGGTCAGGTGATTGGGTTTCACTTGTGTCATGCGTCTGTAAGCGAGATTCCCACACTCCTAAACATCCCTAGGTCCACTATTTGCGATCTGATAGTGAAGTGGAAACGTGAAGGGACACGTACAGTACAAAAGCGTACGGGCCGACCTCGTCTGTTGACTGCCAAGAGACTACCGATAGTAGAAGAGGGTCGTAATGTGAAATATGCAGACATCTATCCAGGCCATCACACAGGAATTCCAAACTGTATCATAATCCGCTGCAGGTACTATGACAGTTAGACGGGAGGTAAGAAAACTTGGATTTCATGGCCGAGCGGCTGCTCATAAGCCACACATCACGCCATTCTCAATAGACTATTTTTTTTCTCAGTGCATGAGGGACTTACATGCATTGAGAATAGAAAATAGTGCATTGAGAATGGCTAGCTACTAGCCGAAATCTGGGTTTGCGTAATAAAATCTAAAAAAGGACGACCGATTGCTGCACTCTATAATTTATAAGTCACATAACAGTCACTGAGTGCACCCACCTTCCGAATGGAAGGTAACCTGAATTTTGTAAATATTAGCTGTTCCAGTTTACTGTAATGTATTCACGTATTTTGACAATCTCCTGACAAATGATCTGGGTAGTGTGTATTATATTCATATATTTTATGTTTTTATGTTATATTTTTTGGCATGTTCCATATCTACGAGAATCATCTCATTTTTGGGGTCTGTGGAACGAAAACTGAATTTAATCTGATATAATCTAATCTAAGCATACCTCTGCAGCTGCTAGGTTAAGGATCGCCAACAAAACACTAAACAGACTCAAAACTTCAACTCAGTGGCCCAACTGGAACCCGATTGAGAGCATCTCACAGTAACTAAAGATAAGATCAGGGAAAAAAAAACCACCACAACCAAAGCGTAAGGTGGCAACGGCCTTGCACCTTACATGAGTGCATTTAACGTGACACTTTAGGTTTTGTTGGAGTAATACTCTAAATTACGGTGTAGGAAATCTATGTGGAAACGCATCGGCACGCGAGAATTCCACGATTTTGTAATTATAAGATTTTTGCGGAAAGGCAGTACGCGAGACAGAGCTCGGCTACGTCCCCGCCTAGCCGCCGAAGGCCACGGCCTGACTGTATGAATGGTGAACTGGGGGATTTCCGTTATCCGCTTAGAGATGCCACAGCGGCCGCCAACCTCTGAGGGACGCGCGGCTGCAGGTGTTCAAGTGTTTACCAAAACAGAGCAGTGGATAGCTGGACGGGCTTTCCTGTGCGTGCTCTCGCCTATGTCTCACTAATATTACACCTTCGAGTAACTCAAGTGGGGCAGGCCAGGAGTTGCAAATAACAAGCATTCAAGGCAAGAATCTGTGTTCGCTACGACGAGGAATCTCGAGTGGTCTCTTGGGAGAAAACTTCCAGTAAACGTGTTATTGCCCACAGCTGTGGTTCTTCCCAGCCGGCGAGGGTGGAGTGAAATTTTGTAGAAATAAAAGAATTGTGGGAAAGAGTTCTATTCCCAGTCCGTACATTGGTCGACACTGGAAAACTGGGTATTTTGAGAGCTTCTAGTGATGTGATTCGTTCGGTGAAAGTTGAGGTGAGAAAACAAAGGTGAAGAGCGATCTTGCTGGACTCTCGGTAGAGGTCTTCCGTTCTGGTCTCTCGTACTGAGAGGACGTTAGCCAAGTTGTCTCCCATCTTGGTCTCTCGTACTGAGAGGACGTCAGCCAAGTCGTCTCCCCTCTTGGTCTCTCGTTCTGAGAGGACGTTAGCCGCGCCAGCTCATTGCTGACGGAAACATCGTCGCAAATTAGAGAAGTTTACAGACAGCAGTCTGGTGTTCGAACACTGTGGGATTGTACTTTCCGAGACGCCACACGCCGATCGCACGGCCGCGCCGTCGCCGTCGCAGACCGCCGCTACAACAGGAATATTACGGTGATATCGATCCCGCTTCGGCCTGTGTTAGGAGCAACGTTAAATAGTTGGATCAACTGCAACTGCTGTTTCCACAGAGGTTTCACTGTACTTTCGAGTGTAGTGGTTCTTCGTATATACACTCCTGGAAATTGAAATAAGAACACCGTGAATTCATTGTCCCAGGAAGGGGAAACTTTATTGACACATTCCTGGGGTCAGATACATCACATGATCACACTGACAGAATCACAGGCACATAGACACAGGCAACAGAGCATGCACAATGTCGGCACTAGTACAGTGTATATCCACCTTTCGCAGCAATGCAGGCTGCTATTCTCCCATGGAGACGATCGTAGAGATGCTGGATGTAGTCCTGTGGAACGGCTTGCCATGCCATTTCCACCTGGCGCCTCAGTTGGACCAGCGTTCGTGCTGGACGTGCAGACCGCGTGAGACGACGCTTCATCCAGTCCCAAACATGCTCAATGGGGGACAGATCCGGAGATCTTGCTGGCCAGTGTAGTTGACTTACACCTTCTAGAGCACGTTGGGTGGCACGGGATACATGCGGACGTGCATTGTCCTGTTGGAACAGCAAGTTCCCTTGCCGGTCTAGGCATGGTAGAACGATGGGTTCGATGACGGTTTGGATGTACCGTGCACTATTCGGTGTCCCCTCGACGATCACCAGTGGTGTACGGCCAGTGTAAGAGATCGCTCCCCACACCATGATGCCAAGTGTTGGCCCTGTGTGCCTCGGTCGTATGCAGTCCTGATTGTGGCGCTCACCTGCACGGCGCCAAACACGCATACGACCATCATTGGCACCAAGGCAGAAGCGACTCTCATCGCTGAAGACGACACGTCTCCATTCGTCCCTCCATTCACGCCTGTCGCGACACCACTGGAGGCGGGCTGCACGATGTTGGGGCGTGAGCGGAAGACGGCCTAACGGTGTGCGGGACCGTAGCCCAGCTTCATGGAGACGGTTGCGAATGGTCCTCGCCGATACCCCAGGAGCAACAGTGTCCCTAATTTGCTGGGAAGTGGCGGTGCGGTCCCCTACGGCACTGCGTAGGATCCTACGGTCTTGGCGTGCATCCGTGCGTCGCTGCGGTCCGGTCCCAGGTCTACGGGCACGTGCACCTTCCGCCGACCACTGGCGACAACATCGATGTACTGTGGAGACCTCACGCCCCACGTGTTGAGCGATTCGGCGGTACGTCCACCCGGCCTCCCGCATGCCCACTATACGCCCTCGCTCAGAGTCCGTCAACTGCACATACGGTTCACGTCCACGCTGTCGCGGCATGCTACCAGTGTTAAAGACTGCGATGGAGCTCCGTATGCCACGGCAAACTGGCTGACACTGACGGCGGCGGTGCACAAATGCTGCGCAGCTAGCGCCATTCGACGGCCAACACCGCGGTTCCTGGTGTGTCCGCTGTGCCGTGCGTGTGATCATTGCTTGTACAGCCCTCTCGCAGTGTCCGGAGCAAGTATGGTGGGTCTGACACACCGGTGTCAATGTGTTCTTTTTTCCATTTCCAGGAGTGTATGTTATAAGAGATCGCGTTTTGGACCGATTTTAACACAGTTACTGCCAATGCCGGTTAGGAGGATAATTTGTAAATTGTTCATTGCGTTTTATTCAGCATTGATATGAAGGTTATAATAAAATTATTGTGATTCAGTAGAGCCTTTACTTTCAGTAGTTGATTCTGAATTCACCCATTTGCTTTATTTTATTTTTGTGTATGTGTTTGATGTCATTGAACACCCTAAATGTTCGTGATCGTTCATGTTTGGAAGTAAGAAAATAGGTGTGATATATCGTCAACACTACCACCGCAGATTAATTAGGGGTAACAGGGCCACATTTAAATCTAGCGTTATCCATTTGTGCGTACAGTTCCACTCCCAATTTCTCTGTAAGTTGTTTGTCAGGCGCGAACACACGCAAAAATCGGACAAGCAACGGGTGGGGTGTTACAAAAGAAAGGCTGAAAGACATTATTCTGCAGGAATGGACTGGTATATTTTATTTGGCTGTAACCAGCAAGCACAAATAGAATAAGTATGCATGTGCCAAAGATGAACCACCAATAGCTGTGAAACGTGAAACCTTCTCAGTCGAATGCAGCATCTTTCGTGTTTGTAGACAAAACATTGTTGGCGTGGCCTTCTTTTGTGTAAGAGCTGTTATTTTGTTATGTGTAACAACAGAGTAACGAGTTATTGTGAAGTTCCACGTGGAACTGCTACTTAAACCTACCTTTTGCTAAAAGAAGCGTGTGGGGTAGACTGTTTATAACGCACGCAAGTTTTTGAATGGCTGAAGCGCTTCCAAGATGGCCGAGAAGACATTGATGATGACTCACGCCTGGGACGTCATTCAACATCAAAAACGGATGAAAACACTGAAAAAGTAGGTAATCTGATCCAGTCTGATCGGCGGTTCAGTAAGCCGACGCATACCGATTTTTACCTGAATGCACAGAGTTTCCATCATCCTGCTCAGAAGAGAGCCGTTTTGAACACGTTGGTATATAGAGCAAAAACGAGGAGCACTTGAAGTCCGAAATTAACCATCTGAAGTACATGTTCCGAAAGAATGGCTATGGCGCACGCGATATAATGGCTGCGTTCTCCAAGAAAACGAAACGTGAAAATGTTGCACACTCTCAGGATGAAACACCCATTGCGGTTCTTCCGTTTTGTGGCGCTATTCTAGCAAAGTAGGAAGACTCCTTGGTAAACGGGGTATAAGGCCGATTTTTCGTCCTGCTAAGAAAATTAAGGAGATGATGCGCTCTGTTAAGGACAGTCCCTGGAATTTTTAATATCCCTTGTGAGTGTGGATGCAATTATATAGGTCAGACAATTCGTACCGTTTCCGACCGCTGTGCAGAACACCAACGCCATATAAAAAAATAGAGAACTAGAGAAATCGGCAATTGCGGAGCACAGCCCCACGAACGGACATAAAATGCTGTTCGATGAAACAAAAATTCTGTCCCACACCTCCACATACTGGGATTCTGTTATTAAGAAGGCTGCTGAAATAAGAATGAGCGAGAACAACTTTAACCGTGATAGCGGATACCATCTGAGCTGTGCATGGAAACGAGTGCTTGATGCAGAGAAGCAGCAGAGACGTTCCTTCCAGGGTTTACGTTCCAACGGAAGCGGTGGAGCCACCGGCGCACACATTGACACCGTCTGCGACAGCAGTACGTAATCCCCGACCAATCACAAGCCAACCAATCACAAGCCGACCAATCAGAAGCCGTCCACAGGCTAAAAACGCCACCACAGCAGCAGTGAAGACAGTTTCTCCTGACGATGACGAGGCAGGCTATCGTCGAAAGCTTGAGATTTTATCCCGAATTGACGTGGCAAGAAAAACGAGAATGTCTTACATGTAAGTGCCGTCACGAAAGACTTCGTTCTCAAGATATTTTTACAGCAGATTGGTCATTGTGAGAGAACCCGCACAAGTAACGCAACCTTCAAAGAATTAAGTTTCTGCCACAACTCAACAAGCAACCCCTTCTCCATAACGTCCGCCCTCATCCTGACAACCTCAGTAAGGCCAACCACTTCGCTTCCCACCTTTCCGAGGTCTTCTCCATCCCAGATGATCCCCACTTTGATTATTCTCTTTTCCCCACCGTCATGGAACGTGCCAATACGTCGGTCGCTCCACTTGCTCCTAGTCTCCAGTACTTGGGACAGTTGCCCCCCTCCGACATAAACACTCCCATCACAGCACAAGTCATTAAACTTATCCTCTGGTCCAAACGTACCACGGCTCCTGGTCACGACTGTGTCGCCTACTGCCACCTTCGAGAAAGCCCCTATTCCATCCAGACTGTCCTCACCCATCTCTACAATGTCATCCTCTCTACTGGCTTCTACCCTGACCTGTGGAAGACCTCCTGCATCCTCTTATTCCTCAAACCCAACAAACCCCCTTCTGCCGCCTCTTCCTATCGTCCCATCTGCCTCACCTCCATCTTCAGTAAGGTCTTTGAATCCATCATCTCCCACCGCATCCATCAGCACCTTACTCAATACCATCTACTCCCTCTTACCCAGTGTGACTTCTGACCCTCCTTCTCTGCTGAAGACCAATTCCTAAACCTCGTTCACCTTCTGTCCCTCCACCTCAACTCCCATCGCTCCGCCATTTTTGTTTCCCTTGACCTCCAAAATGCCTATGACCATGTGTGGCATCCCGGTCCCCTCTTCAAACTCCAAACCTACGCCTTGCCTATCAATTTTGTCCATCTGGTCGCTTCCTTCCTCTCGCACCGTCCTTTCTATGTCACCCTCCACAACACCAACTCCCGTATCTTTTATCCCACGGCTGGCGTCCCCCAGGGTTCTGTCCTCTCCCCTCTCCTTTATCTCTTGTATACGGCTGATATGCCCAAGCCACCCCCACCAGTCCACCTTCTACAGTATGCTGATGACACCGCCTTCCTGGCTCTCTATCCTACCCTTTAAGGGTCCCAATGTACCCTCCAAACCCACCTTAACCAGTTCACCACTTGGTGTAACCATTGGTTCCTCCGTCTCAACCCCTCCAAAACCCAGCCAATCATCAGAGGCCGCACCACTCGCTCCTTTCGCCTCTGTGATTTCTACCTCACCCTTTATGGTCATCCCATCCAGCTCACCCCCACCCTGAGATACCTTGACCTCACCCTAGACCAACACCTCACCTGGACCCCTCATCTCCAGACCATCCAGCAGAAAGCCCATTCCTGCCTCCGCCTTCTGAAACTCCTGTCTGGTCGGACATGGGGATTGCATCCTTCTACCATCCTCCGCACCTACAAATCCCTCATCCGTCCTATCCTCTGTTATGCCAGCGTTGCCTGGATCTCCGCCCCCACCCGCTTTTACAAGGCCCTCCAAATCCTTAAACGCCATGCGCTCTGCCCTGCCTTCCGTATCCGCCTTCCTTCCCCCACACGGCTCCTGTATGAACTGATCCCCTTCCGCCACCTCCTCCAACATCTCCACATCCTTTACATTGTCCGCAGGCTTGATCCCCCCCACCCTCTGGTTTCCTCCTTCCTCTCCAACCCCCGCCTTTTGCTGCGCCTCTATCGCTGTATCCCTCCCTCTCTCCACCTCCACACCATCTGTCTCCTTCATCAGGGCAATTTCCAGCACCTCCCCCTCCCAGATGACGAACTTCGCCGTGACATCTACCCTTCCTTCCAACTATAACCTGGCCTAGTTCCCCTCCCCCTCCCCAGGGCCCCCTTTTACCTCTCCCCTCCTTCTCCCAGCGGATTTTCCTCCTTCCCTCCCCCCTGAGACCCTGCACCCCATCCTTGCCTCTTTCCTTCCCACATCCATCCCTACCTGGCCCTCTTCAGCGCGCCCCCCACCCATCTCCCCCCTCTCTTCCCCTCCCTCCCTCCATTCTTCCGGTCTCCCTCATCTCCTTGCACCTGGCAGATCCTCCGTTTTGATCATCGTCTGTGTGCCACATCAGTGTTGTGTTTAGTGCTGTTTCTCCTGTGCGTCAAGAGGTGCGATTTTAATTGTGTACTGCCTTGAGGTTCGCCGTCAGTGTTTGTTATGTGCTATGCCTTCCGTCAATACTTTTTATGCTCCAGTCATACTGTGCCTTGGGTTCTTTTAATTGTCACAGTGTGTGCCTTTTTGTGTGCGCTACTTTTAAACAGTTTTTTATCTCCATTTTACAGTCGCCCCTTTTTTTGTCTATTGCCTTCCATGATGTTCGCCCTTTTTATATCTATGTTCCCCATATTCTCTCCTTTGTATATTTTTCACTGTCTTCTATTATTTGTTCTATGTCTTTCAGCTAAAGAGCAGCGTATATACTGCTGCCAGCCCACCCTGATGGGGAATTGAAATAAAAAAAAAAAAAAAAAGATCAAAAGGTAACATAGGTCATGAAGTACATAAAATGAATACTGGTTAAATGATAGATGAAACTATTCATAAAAACTCGTTTCACTGTAAGATGAAACTATACTTTCCCCTTCTTCTCTACAGTAAGAAAGTGCTATTTCTTAAAGTACCTCATTTTGAATGCAAAATAAACACCTCTTTCATCAGTGTAAGAAAATTAAACACTTACAGCAGTCCTTAAGGGGAGATTTACTATCTTTTTCTTGAAAAATCGATTTCTTTAATTCCATTTTTGGATTCATAAAAGTGTTTAGACTCTGTCACTGAAAAGGTTTTTCCGAATACGGAACGGAAATGTTTGCTATTCGCGGTTGAACAAAAAAATGCACCTCCCTGAAATCGGCCTTTTTCACGCACCAGTTCTTTTCTTTCGGAGGACGAGTTTTTGTACCGGTGCTTGGGAGGAAACACAAAATTCAAATGAAAGTCTGAGCGAGTGTGTTTGGAAGTTAGCCCCCAAGCATTTGCATTCTGGTGTGAAGACTGTGGAGATTGCGACTGTCCTGGCACTGAGCAGCTTCAACGAAGGGTATTCAGAAATTCTGAAGACAGCGACAACGATGGACGTCACCCTGGGACTCTACTCGACGCAGTTCGCCAAGCATTCGGACAACCCCCGGATTCAAGCGGCCGAAAACCGCTTGTCACCGGCCGTACGAGCGGCTCTGGAGCATCGTGGGATGGCCCAGATTGAGCAGAACGCCCTCTTATGAGGAAGAAGAAGGACTAGTTTATGGACCCGGAATAGCAGATTGAACGTAAGATGCATAATATTGCATTTATATGTAGTCAAAACTTCAGACGCGTTTTTCTCGAAATGACTTTTTTTTATCGCGCGGTATGGTAACTTCAAATCTACTGAACCGATTGGCATGACTCTATGTTTCCGACCAAGCTAACTAAATTGTCTAGACGTTGTACCCCTTTTATTCCGATCCATCAACTATAAATATTTTTACTTGGCCGATGAAGTGAAAAATCGATGAAAAAAAAAGCCGAGAGGGATTAGCCGAGCGGTCAAAGGCGCTGCAGTCATGGACTGTGCGGCTGGTCCCAGCGGAGGTTCGAATCATCCCTCGGGCATGGGTGTGTGTGTTTGTCCTTAGGATAATTTAGGTTAAGTAGAGTGTAAGCTTAGGGACTGATGACCTTAGCAGTTTAGTCCCATAAGATTTCATACACATTTGAACATTTTTGATGAAAAAAAACCCTATTGCCGCCATTTTATTACCTACCGTCCAAATAACTTATGCGAGGTACAACTCCTAAAGAATCTTATATACTTCGCTAACGTCAACTCAATTTTGATTTCAGACGAGCCGGCTGACCTGTGACATACCGCACGTGGAGGTCTGCATCGAAATTTTGTTTCGTTCCGACGGCACTTCCGCCTTTGCTCTTCGACATTTTCGGTCGTAAAAATTTCAATTCGTAGAGGAAATATCAATAAACATTTTGACCAAATTTGACATTGATATCTATAACACATCCTGTGAAAAAATTTCTCAAAGAACATGCTTTTTTCGGGCCAAAGATGGTAAACTTCCCCTTAAGATGTCATTTATTGTGTAGCTACCAGTTTCGGCTCTTCAGTTCATTATCTTCAGGCCTTAGTTCATGCTGAAGGGGTTATCACGAATAATACATGCGACGACGCATCAGTGCCCAACATTACTGGTTTACGCAGACTACCTGTAACTGTGATGTCGTCTGTCCAACAAAAAACTGTCAACTGACTGGAGAAAAATTCAAAGATCTTTTACCAGTGGCTAGACGGCTTCAGAAGTGATGGTCAACATTCAGGGACATGACGGGGATTTGAAACAAAAAAATCAAGTAAACATTACCTTAAGACCTATGAGCAATTCTTGATCTTCGATACTCTGAAACAAATCTCTTATACTGCAAGGTTTTTGCTTTCCATATTTTAGGAAGTGGTAATATGGACCAAAACAAGAAAAACGTCTAGTAAAAATGTGCTCTAAAATGCATACCTTAAAAGTTATGAGCCATTGTTCATTAGAAGAACTGTATTTCAAAGATGAACAAATGCTCATAGCTCTTAAGGTATGTGTTTTAGAGTACATATTTACTGGACATTTCTCTTATTTTGGTCTACACTACCACATCCCAAAATATGGAAAGCAAAGAGCTTGCAGTAGAAGGGATTTGTTTCACAGTGTCGAAGATCAAGAATTGCTCACAGCCCTTAAGGTACGCATTTTAGAGTCCTTGTTTACTTTATTGTTTCTAGTGATCGTTCATGTCATCCCTCAGTAGTGACCGTCACTACAGAAACACCCTGCATACAGGCAAAACTAATAAATAGCCACAGGAGTTGTTACTGCATAATACCCATATTTGAAGACACTAGTGCGAGGTTCTTAACTCATTACATTTAATACTTACAAACTACAACGCTAGTTCCAAGCCAACACTTCTGTAGCCATGTAATATTATATTTCAATTTTTCTGTTATATAAAAAGAGCATTCTAAATATCTCTATAAACCTTAATTACTTTTTGGTTCACTTGATACATGCAGTATCAAATATTTAGTAACAAATACGGTAAAAATCACAAAAATGAGATCGACAGGAAGAGCAAAATGGCTAAGTAGGGGTTGACAAATGTCAGGATGTAGAGGCACATATCTCTAGGGGTAAGATAGATACTACCTTCAGGAAAATTAAAGAGACCTTTGCAGAAAAGAGAACCAGTTGTATGAATATCAACAGCTCAGATGGAAACCCAGTTCTAAGCAAAGAGGGGAAAGCAGAAAGGTGGAAGGAGTACATAGAGGGTCTATAAAAGGGCGATGAACTTGAGGACAATATTATGGAAATGGAAGAGAATGTAGATAAATATGAAATGGGAGATATGATACTGCGCAAAGAGGTTGACAGAGCACTGAAAGACCTAAGTCGAAACAAGGCTCTGGGAGTAGACAACATTCCTTTACAACTAATGACAGCCTTGGGACAGCCAGTCCTGACAAAACTCTACCATCTGGTGAGCAAGAAGTATGAGACAGGCGAAATACCCTCAGATTCCAAGAAGAATATAATAATTCCAATCCCAAAGAAAGCAGGTGTTGACAGATGTCAAAATTACCGAACTATCAGTTTAATAAGTCACAGCCGCAAAATACTAACGCGAATTCTTTACAGACGAATGGAAAAACTGGTAGAAGGTGACCCTGGGGAAGATCAGTTTGAATTCCATAGAAATGTTGGAACACGTGAGGCAATACTGGTCCTACGACTTATCTTAGAAGATAGATTATGGAAAGGCAAACCTACGTTTCTAGCATTTGTAGACTTAGAGAAAGCTTTTGAAAATGTTGACTGGAATACTCTCTTTCAAATTCTAAAGGTGGCAGGGGTAAAATACAGGGAGCGAAAGGCTATTTACAATTTGTACAGAAACCAGATGGCAGTTATAAGAGTTGAGGGACATGAAAGGGAAGCAGTGGTTGGGAAGGGAGTGAGACAGGGTTGTAGCCTTTCCCCGATGTTATTCAATCTGTATGTTGAGCAAACAGTAAAGGAAACAAAAGAAAAATTCGGAGTAGGTATTAAAATCCATGGAGAAGAAATAAAACTTTGAGGTTCGCCAATGACATTGTAATTCTTTCAGAGACAGCAAAGGACTTGGAAGAGCAGTTGAATGGAATGGACAGTGTCTTGAAAGGAGAATATAAGATGAACATCAACAAAAGTAAAACGAGGATAATGGAATGTAGTCGAATTAAGTCAGGCGATGCTGAGGGAATTAGATTAGGAAATGAGAAACTTAAAGTAGTAAAGGAGTTTTGCTATTTGGAGATGAAAATAACTGATGATGGTCGAAGTATAGAGGATATAAAATGTAGACTGGCAATGGCAAGGAAAGCGTTTCTGAAGAAGAGAAATTGGTTAATATCGAGTATAGATTTAAGTGTCAAGGAGTCGTTTCTGAAAGTATTTGTATGGAGCGTAGCCATGTATGGAAGTGAAACATGGACGATAAATAGTTTGGACAAGAAGAGAATAGAAGCTTTCGAAATGTGGTGCTACAGAAGAATGCTGGAGATTAGATGGGTAGATCATATAACTAATGAGGAGGTATTGAATAGAATTGGGGAGGAGTTTGTGGCACAACTTGACAAGAAGAAGGGACCGGTTGGTAGGACATGTTCTGAGGCATCAAGGTATCACAAATTTAGTATTGGAGGGCAGTGTGGAGGGTGAAAATCGTAGAGGGAGACCAGAAGATGAATACACTAAGCAGATGCAGAGGGATGTAGGTTGCAGTAAGTACTGGGAGATGAAGAAGCTTGCACAGGATAGAGTAGCATGGAGAGCTGCATCAAACCAGTCTCAGGACTGAAGACCACAACAACAACAGCAACGCTAGTTCCGCGCCAACACTTCTGTGGCCATGTAATATTACATCTCAATTTTTCTGTTGTATGAAAAGGGCATTCTAAATATTTCTATAAACCTTAATTACTTTTTGGTTTACTTCGTACTTGCAGTATCAAATATTTAGTAACAAATACGGTAAATGGTTGCGTTAATAGGTTAATCAGTACAAGGTAAACATTGCCGATTCCTCAGAGATGGGGAAAACATGGCGGACGATTCAGCATGTTATATAAGAGCTCTGTCAGCGGCCTATCTGTCACGTGGGCCTCGCTCTCAGCTAATATGACGCAATGAGCCAGCGGTCGTTAACTGACCTTCAGCTTGAGACCACGCAAGAGTGAACGACACCGCGCATGCGCAGTGTGTTTCCGCTGACGCTATCTCGAACAGGCATAGCGTGAGTCTGCGACGTCAGCGCCAGATGGCAAGACCGGCTTCTCACCAAAATGTAAGTCCGCTGCATGCAACATGATTTTTACTTCATTCTATGTCCTTATGTGCCTGCTTATACGTGTAAAGAGTACTCGTAAACTGAATCGCAGATTTAATATTCAGAGACTTGTCGCCTAAACAACAAGCAGCAGGATATTACGAAATCTAAGAGGCGGCCACCACAAAACGTGTACAGAGAAAGCCTCAGTAGAAAGAAAAATAACGCTAATGAACATAGGTACCTCTTATCTTTCGCTGGATGAATACGTCATTGTTTAATAGGACTCTCATTTCATTTACCTGTGTAACTACATCTGCGTTACGAATAACAGTTGATGACATCAGACTGCACTTTTCCGGCTCGACTCCAAAGCAAAATGTCTTGTAAATGACAGTGGAGTAAAAGAAAAACAATGTTTTTATACATAATCGCGTGCGGCTCTGCCAGCAACATGGAGAGAGAACTTTTAAAAAACCGTATGCCTTCGTTCCGTGCCAGTGAAGTGTTTTATTGTATTGGGATCGATCAGTTACCATCAATGCGAAATGTGGAAAAGTTATTTATTCCTTTATTTGTTTGCTAATACAGCTGAAAGGCGTCACTTTCACAAGAAAAGTAAACCGTGCACTGCTAAAATGTAATCCTGCCTCTATCGGAGTATTTTTATCTTTCTCACTGATATCTAACGCATATTATTCATTATTGAAATAATGCCTGCAAAATGATGGCAGAAAATAATTCTAGAATCGCATTCTGCTTGGAATGAAAAAAAAAAAAAGTTTAGCTTCACTTATATTTCTAGGCTACTTCCTACACTGTATATTGCAATAGCATAACGAACATTATAAGATGTGCATAGGATCAATTTAAACACGCAAACTCAGTCCTTTGCTTTATATTTTCCTTAAAACACGATAACTATGGGTAACTACTTACCTTTAACATAATATTACACCAGAGAGTGTCTCGACATTCTCATTAGTGCCTAAGTTAATTCTTTTTTTTTTTTTTTTTACATTTATTACTTTTACCTGGTTTTTAACATTGAAAAAGAAGCATTTAAAGTGAAAACGCAATTTTTTACCTTTTTAGTTTTAATAATATGTAACGCTAAGCACTACTGAGAGCAAAACATAGTTTGTATGGAAAGGTTACATATTTTTGTATTGAATGAAATAAATTAGAGTACAAATTAGAAAACGAAAACAAGAAACAAATTACTTGTTATGATAAGCAGCAGAACATTAAACACACAGTGTCACATTACTGTTCAAATGGTTCAAATGGCTCTGAGCACTACGCGACTTAACTTCGGAGGTCATCAGTCGCCTAGAACTTACAACTAATTAAACCTAACTAACCTAAGGACATCACACACATCCATGCCCGAGGCAGCATTCGAACCTGCGACCGTAGCGGTCACATTACTGTGTATGGGCTGATGTCAGCATACAGTTTATTGCTCGCTTGCTGCAATACTGGTGTGCAGGGTAAGACCAGATGCTTCCGGTGACGTCACATACCTTCCCCAGCACACCTGCATACTCTGTCTTTGAAAATTTACATGAGGGTTTGTATTTCTGTTTTTGTGGGAGAATGTCCAAGCACTCTGTGCAATGACATCCAATTATCAACTGAAAACAGCCGCGTACCATTTCCTGTTATGGATATTTATCCTGTGCTCATTCACATTCTGGTCAATTTTATCAGTTCCACCCACATGCTTGTTGCATTGTCAGGATGGAAGGTCAAAGAACATTGATGTGGTGCCTTGACTAATGAGAATATCTTTCAACTTGAGCCACGTGGATCATGCCAGTTGTATTTGATGCCATTTACACAGAAACTTGCGACTCTTCTTTTGTATGGCAGAATAATCAGTACCTCTTTCATTTTTCTCCATTGCCTTGTTCTTTGGAAGAGGGGAAATTTTGGGGTATATGATTTTCTTTCTTAATCCGTACCTCCAAAACTTTGTTCTAAAGGAAAAATCAACAGATTAAATCTTGTCAAAATATTGTTGTTTTGGTCTTCAGTCCTGAGACTGGTTTCATGCAGCTCTCCATGCTACTCTATCCTGTGCAAGCTTCTTCATCTCCCAGTACCTACTGCAGCCTACATCCTTCTGAATCTGTTTAGTGTATTCATCTCTTGGTCTCCCTCTACGATTTTTACCCTCCACGCTGCCCTCCAATACTAAATTTGTGATCCCTTGATGCCTCAGAACATGCCCCACCAATCGATCCCTTCTCCTAGTCAAGTTGTGCCACAAATTTCTCTTCTCTCCAATTCTATTCAGTACCTCCTCATTAGTTATGTGATCTACCCATCTAATCTTCAGCATTCTTCTGTAGCACCACATTTCGAAAGCTTCTATTCTCTTCTTGTCCAAACTATTTATCATCCACGTTTCACTTCCATACATAGCTGCACTCCATACAAATACTTTCAGAAACGACTTCCTGACACTTAAATCAATACTCAATGTTAATAAATTTCTCTTCTTCAGAAACGCTTTCCTTGCCATTGCCAGTGTCAAAATATTATAGAAGTAAAAATTATTCCAGTGCTCTCATTAGTGGTTACCATTGTTTTTCATAACGCTGAAAATGGAGCACATGTACCTACGATACAAGTTTTATTGCATAAATTTCAATAAATGGCTTTGGATTGTTGGTTTATTCAGGAACTATTTACAGTTTTTGAACCTGTATGATAAAATATGTTAATTGTTATACTTATTCTAAATTCACGCTGTGATGACTCTGGGTGTAGAAAAAAATGTTTAAATTCAACTGCCAGTTGTTGACAGCAGTCGAGTGCGTCTCACTATACTACTCTTCGACTAGAAGAATAGAGATACGACAATCCTTAAATAAGTACAACAAAACTGTTCATTGTTGTCGAAAGATCAATAAAAGGCCAGTCCGGTCACCAGTACCATTAATGAACGCTAGTCATTAATGGGTTAATTCATTTCCATTAACAATCAAGAAATTGTTTTTTTTTTTCATAATTGATCATTTTTGTGGCCTATGACCAGTAAATACTTTATCCTTGGTATTTCAGTGTATTCTTTTCAAGTTTTAACAGTTATTCCACCGCGAATAACGTGGTGCCTTCCGTCGGTCCCTGATAACACAGTGCCCTCTGCTTCCGCTAGAGGTTATCGCTTTTGCCCACACGAGAGGCAACAGACGTGGCGAAGCGTGGCTCGCTAGCCGTTCCCCTCCACGGTGCCCCCCCCCCTTCCCCTCCCTTCCAGGTCTGCTCGCAAGGTGCGGTCAGGGCCTCGGCGCTTAGCAGAAGTCGCAGGATCAACGTCTCTTCCACTACTTACTCGAAGCATCGGCTGGTGGACATTTACCCGCTCTCAGACTTCGAAAAGGCATAGCTGTTTCGCTGATCCTCTTAGACGACATATCCTCTTATACTCTCCTCCTACCGCCCCAGGTTGGCATTTTAGGTATTACTGTGGCTGCTGTTCTGGTTTAGATTCTAGTTTATTACAGTGGCTAGATTTCTATTGCGATTCTTCAGAATTTCGAAAAGGAAGAATACTGAAAAATCGTGTTTTCATTTAGGAGTAGGAGATAGGTATTTGTTTCTTTTCTTTCTCTTTCTTCTTTTCTTTTCTTATTTTCTTTTTTTTTTTTTTTTTTTGTACATAATTCCGATGAAGAACGTTGATGTTTATACGTAAAAGAATGTTTTACCAACTTGAAGGAATGCAACTTCTCAGCCATGATCGCTTTTGTAAAACCTTTGTTTACGATGACCGGTTTTGGTAAACAGCGTCGCCGTCATGTGATCTGTGAATAGTGTACGAAAAGTGTAAAGGATGTTAGATTATGCCAACAGCTTTGCCGCAGTGGTAAACACGGGTTCCCGTCAGATCACCGCAGATAAGCACTGTCGGGCTGGACTAGCACTTGGATGGGTGACCGTTCTGTCTGCCGAGCGCTGTTGGCAAGCGGTGTGCACTCAGCCCTTGTGAGGCAAACTGAGGAGCTACTTGATTGAGAAGTAGCGGCTCCGGTCACGAAAACTGATATACGGCCGGAAGAGCGGTTTGCTGACCACGTGACCCTCCATATCCGCAACCAGTGACGCCCCTGGGGTGAGAGGATGACACGGCGGCCGGTCGGTGACGTTGGTTCTTCTTAGACCTGTTCGGGCAGAGAGAGATGTTACATTATGAAAAATTGCGTAGAATGTCATAAATATAATGCATAGAGTCAATTGTTATTACACAGTCTCGGTAAAGGTTAATACATGTGTCCATTATGCGATATAAATGTGCTCCATATCTTACTTAGCTGGATAGTTGACGTAAGATGCATTGGTATGGCAAAGGTAAAACCAGCATGTACAATATGTTTCGCCAATTGCATCTGTTCCATACTACAAGTAACAGAGTACATCACTGATAAAGGATCGGTGCTGCGCTAACGTGTGCCGAAAGTTGCTAGAAAACATTGACATTTAGTGCTGCTAGAAGTCGTTCATAAATTAGTCAGTTGCAAATTATGGTAACTGGTATACAATTGTAAAATTTTGTTACAGCAAAAGCTAAAATATTTCTACAACTGAATGACCCAACCATTGCTAGTTGAAAATATAAATATGTAATACTAATAATGTGGTAACTGGTGTAAAGTGCAAAATTTTTTGTAGGTGGTAGAACCTAAGACATCTTCTAGAACAGCGAGAGTATACGCAACCATACAGACGTAAAATAATAAGTCAAAAAAAGACATGTTAAGACTGCAGCCTATGTCAGTCGCAAATGTAATTTTGTAATTTCAATAAATATGCGGTGCAGAACAATTTATTTGTATCAGGTAAAAACTAAAATATTTTCTAGGCACAAATAGCATATGAAGCCATGTAGAGGTAAAGCACTAAGTCGAAAGAAAGAATGTCCTTGAGACTGCAACCTAAGTCTACTTCAATGTCCAATTCTGTACGTCAGATACGAGACAAAATAATCGCACTGTAGCATTTATCAACAATATGCTTGCATAGAAGAAACCTAGTAGACGAAGTAGCTCATTATGGAGGTGACGAAGAGGCAATCCTTCATAAAACACTTCAACATCATTGTCTTTGGTATATACTTGTAGCCGTGAAGGAGGTCATCTGCACGAAAAAGGTTGTAATATATACAAAATGATACGTAGTCCGAGCTCTGCGTATGTTTGTGGACTCTCAACGACCACTGCAAAGAGAAATTTCAAAACGAAACTAATAATATGGCAGCAGCGACAAGGAAAATTCACTGTCCCTAAAAGAGTTAGATACAACAGGGTTATAGATATACGCATGACGTGCAAAGGTTTGACAAATGCGATATTGACCGAGAAGTTGTCTTCCTGCAAGATGAATAATTACAGATCGTCCAATATCGCTCAGTATGAGCAAGTTAAAAAATGTTTAAATCAACGATATAATGTTGCTCGACGTTTCTTTTCGCTCCAAGAAGCCACACGTGGGCGTTACTTCCATGACGAGCGATGCACTTCAGTGGATGAGAACCATCGAGTCTTAAAAGAAAAAAGTTTAACCACATCCTACGCGCTTTGCTTAAAATTTACAGGCGATAAGAAATGCTTCAGCGACAGCGTACTAGTGAAAGAAGGCTCAATAGAAATAACAAGACCATTTTCTTACTTTGATGTCCCTTAACAGTAGTAGTTAGCATTGTTTCCACAATTTTTCCATAACACTGAAAATGTAGCACATGTAGGTACAGTTCTTGAACATAAATGATAAAAATATTTGAAGTGTCATACTTAAATTAAATTCATGCTGCGCTGAGACTCTGGGTGTAGAAAAACGTTTACATTCAATAACCAGTTGTTTCCAGCAGTGGACTGTGTCTCACAACTACTTGTTAACACTGTACTGGAGCGACCAGGCAAGGGTTGCAGACACTACCTGCCAGGGTCCGACGGAACCCACACCACTCAAATATACAGGGTGAATCCCCTAAAACTTGGACCGCAGGTAGTGCGGTTTTCACATAATGGGTCGGTGATCAGGAGCTCGTATTGTTAGCCAGTCAACAGATCGTCATAATACTTATAAAATGTGGTCTAGCGGTTCTAGGCGCGCAGTCCGGCACCGCGCGACTGCTACGGTCGCAGGTTCGAATCCTGCCTCGGGCATGGATGTTTGTGATGTCCTTAGGTTAGTTAGGTTTAAGTAGTTCTAAGTTCTAGGGGACTGATGACCACGGATGTTAAGTCCCATAGTGCTCAGAGCCATTTGAACCAACTTATAAAATGTACACTACTGGCCATTAAAATTGCTACACCACGAAGATCACGTGCTACAGACGCCAAATTTAACCGACAAGAAGAAGATGCTGTAATACGCAAATGATTAGCTTTTCAGAGCATTGACACAAGGTTGGCGCCGGTGGCGACACCTAAAACGTGCCGACATGAGGAAAGTTTCCAACCGATTCCTCATACACACACAGCAGTTGACCGGCGTTGCCTGGTCTGTAACGGATCATGCAGCCACGTCTCGATCCCTGAGTCAACAAATGGGGACGTTTGCAAGACAACAGCCATCCGCACGAATAGTTCGACGACGTTTGCAGCAGCATGGACTATAGCCTCGGAGACCATGGCTGCGGTTATCCTTGACACTCCATCACAGACAGGAGCGCCTGCGATGATGTACTCAACGACGAACCTGGGTGCACGAACGGCAAAACGTCATTTTTTCGGATGAATCCGGGTTCTGTTTACAGCATCACGATGGTCGCATCCGTGTTTGGCGAAATCGCGGTGAACGCACATTGGAAGCGCATATTCGTCATCGCCATACTGGCGTATCACCCGGCGTGATGGTATGGGGTGCCATTGGTTACACGTCTCGGTCACCTCTTGCTCGCATTGATGGCACTTTGAACAGTGGTCGTTACATTTACGATGTGTTACCACCCTTGGCTCTACCCTTCATTCGATCCCCGCGAAATCCTACATTTCAGCAGGATAATGCACGACCGAAGGTTCTAGGTCCTGTACGGGCCTTTCAGGATACAGAAAATGTTCGACTGCTGCCCTCACCAGCACATTCTGCAGATTTCTCACCAATTGAAAACGTCTGGTCAATGGTGGCCGAGCAACTGGCTCGTCACAATACGCCAGTCACTACTCTCGATGAACTGTGGTATCGTGTTGAAGCTGCATGGGCAGCTGTACCTGTACACGCCATCCGTTTGACTCAATGCCCAGAAGTATCAAGGCCGTTATTACGGCCAGAGGAGGTTGTTCTGGGTACTGATTTCTCAGGATCTATGCACCCAAATTGCGTGAAAATGTCAGTTCTAGTATAATATATTTGTCCAATGAATACCCGTTTATCATCTGCATTTCTTCTTGGTGTAGCAATTTTGTGCAAACATACAACTTTCTAAATGGAGAGATGTCTATTGACATTAACAGACTAAAGGTAAGGTAAATGAGAATGTCACTGGTGTTTGTTGCAGGATTCTAGTGCGAGAAGTTTACGAGATACGGTGTTTTGAAAAGTTCACACATCGACACTTGTACAGTACCTGTGGTAGCACACACTAAGGAACACCACAAGAGCATACATTGGTTATGTGGATTCTGACCAGTAACGAGGCAATTGACCATCGCAGGTGGAGTTCAAAATGACCGCCAGCAGCGGCAATACACGCCTCCAGTCTGGTATGGAACGACTGCTACACACGTGCTAGCAATTCAGTGGAGAAGTCCGAGCAGGCTGCAGTAGTACGGCGTTGCAGATCATGGGGTGTAGTTGGTGTGGTGTCACCGCCAGACACCACACTTGCTAGGTGGCAGCCTTTAAATCGGCCGCGGTCCGCTAGTATACGTCGGACCCGCGTGTCGCCACTATCAGTGATTGCAGACCGAGCGCCGCCACACGGCAGGTTTAGTCTAGAGAGACTCCCTAGCACTCGCCCCAGTTGTACAGCCGGCTTTGCTAGCGATGGTTCACTGTCTACATACGTTCTCATTTGCAGAGACGACAGTTTAGCACAGCCTTCAGCTACGTCATTTGCTACGACCTAGCCAGGCGCCATATTCAGTAATTAGAATGAAATCTGAACAGACAATATTGTGAATCATGTACCGTCAAGAGCGACGTTCAGAATTAATGGATTAAAGTTAAGTATCAAACTAATTACGTCCGACTTCTAAATTCTAATTCCTTGTCATGTTCCAGACCTCACGTCAGTACAGTTCTTCCCTCTTCACGCCAGCCTGCGTGAGCTAAAACGCTTGCATTTCGGCCTCCAGTTGTAACACGGTGTTGGCTCTTCTGCCAACACAACAGTTGGCGTGTCCTTGCAGATAGCGTCTCTCAGATTTTCCCACAGTAAGTTTTCAACTTCCGCCATTGCATTACCACAATGCCCTGTACGCCTGCAAGTCAAGAATTTCCAACTCTCTCTTCCCTTTCTTTGCCCCTTATCTGTTTCATATAAACGTATTTAAAACATCGAAAAATAGTCAATTGCTCATTTAAAGGGCCTTTCTGTATTTCTCGTTTTACTAATGAGACATTAGACACGTAACGATGAGCCAGTCGGGGTGGCCGAGCGGTTCTAGGCGCTACAGTCTAGAACCACGCGACCGCTACGCTCGTAGGTTCGATACCTGCCTCGGGCATGGATGTGTGTGATGTCCTTAGGTTAGTTAGGTTTAAGTAGTTCTCAGTTCTAGGGGACTGATGACCTCATAAGTTAAGTCCCATAGTGCTCAGAGCCCTTTGAGCAATTTGAACGTAACGATATTTAATTAAGTCCCTCGCTATCGATCGTCTTGCTCTTTTTCCCTTCTGCTAGAGCGTCCATATTCGGTGCAACTGTCCGCGTGCTGTACCACAGTAATACTCATTACACTTTTCAAAGTCTCAGGACGTAAACACTCCTGTTGAATTACCCAGTGAACACACCATATTTAATCGGGCCCTGTAAGCTATTTATTTCCTCATACAGTTGCGCTAAGAATCGTGACTTATTTCGCAACACGTATGGCGTTCCGCCTGTGGGCATATAACGTACTTAATTTCGTAATAAAGGCACGTTTTCTGCCTTTTCTTAAACGCTGCTAAAGATGTCACATCGAGTTGTGTTTTTCATTGCTATTAAGGCAGAGAGCTCTTCTCTGACCTTATGTTCAGTGTTTACGTTCTGATACAAATGCGCAGTCGGGTGTTCAAATGGCTCTGAGCACTATGGGACTCAACTGCTAAGGTCATTAGTCCCCTAGAACTTAGAACTAGTTAAACCTAACTAACCTAAGGACATCACAAACATCCATGTCCGAGGCAGGATTCGAACCTGCGTCCGTAGCGGTCTGGCGGTTCCAGACTGCAGCGCCTTTAACCGCACGGTCACATTACGTCTGTTAAAACTGGCGCCAGTCGCATGAGAGAGGTGCCAGTAGCGCCAATATGAGGATGCAAATCAGGTTTGCTGTACATACACGGCTGTCACGTCGTGAACGTCACTTACCTCCGAGAATGTACATCGTGGGTTGGTGTTTGCCAATAATGCCTTTTAAGGCGAGTGAGACGCCATTACCAACACCTGAGTTTCAAAGCGATGGTGTAATAGGCTATCAGGAGCTGGATGTTACACTACTGGCCATTAAAATTGCTACACCAAGAAGAAATGCAGATGATAAACGGGTATTC
Organism: Schistocerca serialis cubense; assembly: GCF_023864345.2. Lineage (NCBI taxonomy): Eukaryota > Metazoa > Arthropoda > Insecta > Orthoptera > Acrididae > Schistocerca > Schistocerca serialis. The sequence continues at coordinate 224,999,340 of NC_064647.1, read as the reverse complement.
ATTGGACAAATATATTATACTAGAACTGACATGTGATTACATTTTCACGCAGTTTGGGTGCATAGATCCTGAGACATCAGTACCCAGAACAACCATCTCTGGCCGTAATAACGGCCTTGATGCGCCTGGGCATTGAGTCAAACAGAGCTTGGATGACGTGTACAGGTATCACAGTTCATCAAGAGATTGACTGGCGTATTGTGACGAGCCAGTTGCTCGGCCACCATTGAACAGACGTTTTCAATTGGTGAGAGATTTGCAGAATGTGCTCGCCAGGACAGCAGTCGAATCTTTTCTGTATCCAGAAAGGCCAGTACAGGACCTGCAACATGCGACAGTGCATTATCCTGCTGAAATGTAGTGTTCCGCAAGGATCGAATGGAGGGTACAGCCACGGGTCGTAACACATCAGAAATGTAACGTCCACTGTCTAAAGTGCCGTCAGCGCGAACAACACGTGACCGAGACGTGTAACCAATGGCACCCCATACCATCACGCCGGGTGATACGCCAGTATGGCGATGACTAATACACGCTTCCAATGTGCGTTCACCGCGAGGTCGCCAAGCATGGATGCGACCATCATGATCCTGTAAACAGAACCTGGATTCATCCGAAAAAATGACGTTTTGCCATTCGTGCACCCAGGTTCGTCGTCGAGTACACCATCGCAGGCGCTCCTGTCTGTGACGCAGCATCAGGGGTAGCCGCAGCCACGGTCTCCGAGCTGATAGTCCATGCTGCTGCAAACGTCGTCGAACTGTTCCTGCACATGGTTGTTGTCTTGCAAACGTCCCCATCTGTTGACTCGGGGATAGAGACGTGGCTGCACGATCCGTTACAGCCATGCGGATAAGATGCCTGTCATCTCGACTGCTAGTGATACGAGGCCGTTGGGATCCAGCACGGCGTTCCGTATTACCCTCCTGAACCCACCGATTCCATATTCTGCTAACAGTCATTGGATCTCGAGCAACGCGAGCAGCAATGTCGCGATACGACAAACCGCAATCGCGATAGGCTACAATCGGACCATTATCAAAGTCGGAAACGTGACGGTACGCATTTCTCCTCCTTACACGAGGCATCACAACAACGTTTCATCAGGCAACGCCGGTCATCTGCTGTTTGTGCATGAGAAATCGGTTGGAAACTTTCCTTATGTCATCACGTTGTAGGTGTCGCCACCGGCGCCAACCTCGTGTGAATGCTCTGAAAAGCTAATCATTTGCACATGACAGCATCTTCTTCCTGTCGGTTAAATTTCGCGTCTGTAGCACGTCATCTTCGTGGTGTAGTAATTTTAATGGCCAGCGGTGTATTTCTGCGATATTGCACGGAGACCTGGCAGAAATGTAGCCACTGTACGTGATTGCTGGCAGCGGTGGTCATAATATTAAATATAAATGCGAGAGACTTCTCAGTTTTGATCTTTCATTAATTTCAAATTTAAAAAGAGTGAAAATAGATTTCGTTCATTAATATTCTAAATTTTTGTAAATTCTAAATATTAATGAACGAAATCTATTTTCACTCTTTTTAAATTTGAAATTAATGAAATATCAAAATTGAGAAGTCTCTCGCATTTAGATTTAATATTATGAGACGATATTTCAATTAAATAATACAGTCAGCGTAATGGCCGATTAAATCCTGCTAGGGGAGATGAGCTCCCTGTACTGCGAAGTCCTGTAAAAACTTTGTTAATTATAATTAATGGTTGCAATCATGAGATGTGACAACTAAGTCAATAATAAACACTTTCTAATGACAATTTCTATAATATTTTTCAAAATACAGATAAAACTTACGTTAATTATCAGACAGCACTACAATGGCGGCCTACCGCTAGACGAAACAAAACAGGAGAGCTAGTTCAATCAAAGCATTGTCCCTGATCTTCATAGCCTATGTTGCACAGAGATTATACCAAAAAAACAATGTTTTGTTAATTTCATCGATATTTGTGTTTTGATAATAACAACTTACCTTCCTTACTATTTGTTATACATCGCGCACACGTACCCAGTCTTGAATAATTTATAATTCACACGTCTCATAACAAAAACTTCCTTTCCCTCTCTCCAAATGTCCATTTATGTGACGCACCGTCACAATGCTCTGCGGAATATTGACACGTTGCTTTGACCTGTTCGACCACCAGATCTGTCTCCAGGCGAGCATATATGGGACAAAATCGGACGCAACTCCAGCGTCATCCGCAAACTAGCGCTGACCGTCCCTGCATTGACCGACAAAATGCAACAGGCGTGGAATTCCATCTCACATTTGATATGCTGCAACTGTACAACACAGTTCATGTACGTTCGCATGCCTGATTTCAACATTCTGGCGATTACACCTGTTATTAATGTACCAGTATTTCACGTTTGCAATGGCTTACCTCGCGCTTACATTTACCTGTGATCCTGCAACGTTAACCGTTTAAATACGAGGGTCACTCCAAAGAAATGCACACTATTTTTGTAAAAATACAGTTTTCATTCTGCCTGTGTGAAAGTCATACATCCTTCCCGCTTGTTTTCAAACTTAGTTCAACCTGTTCCCGTGAGTGGAGCCGTCGCAGCATGTCTTCAAGGTGGCTGCTACACTTGACGTTCGTCAGAAGCAACGTGTTGTCATAGAGAATTCCTGTGCTCTGGAAACGAGACAGTGGGAAACATCCACAAGAGGTTGAAAAAGGTGTATGGAGATGCTACTGTCGATCGCAGTACAGTTAGTCGGTGGGCAAGCAGGTTACATGATGAAAGCGGGCACGACAACATTGAGGATTGTCCTCGCAGCGGCAGGCCTCGTACTGCACACACTCCAGACAATGCGCAGAGAGTTAACGAATTGGTGACTGCTGACAGACGCATCACAGTGAACGAATAGTCACGCTACGTTGGGATAGGGGAAGGAAGTGTTTGCAGAATACTGAAAGTGTTGGCGTTAAAAAAGGTTCGTGCCAGGTGCGTCCCAGGATGTTTGACAGTGGCTCACAAAGAAACAAGAAAAACGGTGTGCAGCGAACTTTGGGAACAGTACGAGAATGGTGGAGATGAATTTCTTGGAAGAATTGTGACCAGTCATGAAACATGGCTCCATCATTTTTCACCAGGGACGAAGAGGCAATCAATAGAGTGGCATCATGCAAATTCATCCAAGAAAAAAATTCCAAACCACACCTTTTGCTGGAAAAGTTATGGCTACGGTGTTTTTCGATTCCGAAGGACTCTTGCTTGTGGACATCATGCCAAGTGGAACCAACATAAATTCTGATGCATATGTGACGACACTGAAGAAACTTAAAGCTCGACTGAGTCGTGTTCGACCACATCGGCAAAAGCAGGATGTTTTGCTGTTGCACGACAATGCACGGCCATATGTCAGTCAAAAAACCGTGGAAGCGATCACAAAACTAGGATGGACAACACTGAAACACCCGCCTTACAGTCCTGAGCTGGCTCCGTGTGACTATCATCTCTTTGGGAAACTGAAAGACTCAATTCGTGGAGCAAGGATTGAAGATGATGACTCCCTTTTGCATGCTGCCAAACAGTGGCTCCAACACGTTGGTCCAGAATTTTACCGTGCGGGTATACAGGCGCTGGTTCCGAGATGTCGTAAGGCAGTTGAGAGGGATGGAAATTATGTGGAGGAATAAAAATATTGTTCCTAAAGGTTGTATCTACACGCTGTAAAACTTTCAAACATGTAGAATAAAAGATGGATTTAAAAAAAAATAGAGTTCATTTCTTTTGGAATGAGCCTCGTATGTTACCTAGAAAAATGTATTCTCGAAATTGCATTACATCTACATTAATTGTTTTATTTTCTGAGACAAGTGGGCGAGTTGACAAAGGATAATGTTAACTGCCTTGTAAATAGTTTTTGTCAGTGGATGTAAATAAGTAAAACGCGTTTTTAGAAATAGCACAGTTTAACTGATTATTAATAAATCAGTACAAATAACCAACTATCTTTTTAGTGATGGGTGACTTTAACATGTAGCTTAGAGTCTCTTCGTTGTAGCTTTTCGTGCCGCAAATTTTGAGCGTCATCACAATCGATACTTTTAGCTACATTATTCTCTGTCGGCGAAACTGTCAAGATATGGAGTCATGCACGACTCAGTGCACTTATACGGGGTGTTCAAAAAGTCTCTCCGCAGTGCCTTATGATTGTTACCTGCGCGTGGCGTATGATTGTTGGCCTGCCTGGGTTACAGGGCGTACACTTTCAACATTTAATGTGAAAATTTGTAAGTAAAATAACTTGTATTTCACTGAGTTTCATTTCGGTATATTCCCTGCGGCATACGGCACGCGCGGCTAACAATCATACGACACTGCGCATAAACTTTTTGAACACCCCGTACTAGAGTTTTGAAAAACATGATTTGACGAACGTAACAGCCGGATCTTTGTTGTACGCACAAACGACCCAAACGAGAACTTTATCTTCAACGAAATTGTGATTTAATATACTTACACCGGAATGTATATTCAGCTACACATTTTGCGGAAAAACAGTTTTCTGGTTCCAGATCAAAAACAGGATGACTCTTCCACCCAAATCTTTTTTTTTTCTTTTTACGATACAGAATGAAGTGTTGGTTTTCTGGATTTTAGAATCACAAGTCTCTTCCTCTCACGAAACAACAGCACCAAAATCTTAACAACACAACCAAATCGAAGGAAACAGTTTAGTGACTGAGAAACTATTTTAACAATGTCTATGTGAAACTATTAACCGTGGTAATTATGTATATTGGCAGTGCGACAGTGAGTGACCAATATGTAAACCATACATATTATAAAAATGTCTGTGTGTATGTGTGTGTTCGACATCTCCTCTTAATCCACTGGACTGATTTCAACCGAAGTTGGTACACATGCACCTTACTGTCGTGCAAAAATCGCTGTCATCATCATCATCAGTGTTCTGCCAAAAGGCAGGTTTTCACGCGGTAGTTCTCCAGGCTGTCCAGTCTTCTGCCATCCTCTTCAGGTCTGCATAATTTCCTCTTCCCTTTATGTCGTCTATCATTTTGTATCTCCTTCTTCCTCTCAGTCTTCTCCCACAAACCAATCCTTCCAAAGCATCTACTAGCAAGCACTCCCTTCTCAATGAATGCCCCAACCAGTTCTTTTTCCTTTCTCTTACAACCTTCAGCAGACATCTTCTCTCACCAACCCTTTCCAATACTCTTTCATTACTCACTCTTTCCGTCCAGCTTATCCTCTCCATTCTCATCCACATCCACACATCAATTGCTTCTAACCTTTTTTCATCCTCTCGTCTCAGCGTCCATGTTTCTGCCCCATATAGTGCTACACTCCAGACAAAACATTTTCCAAGACTTTTCCTTAGACCTTTATCTAATTTGCCACATCGCTGTGGGGGTAAGAAATCCAAACCCATGAGCGCCGAAAGGGGGGGGGGGGGGGGGGGGGGGGGGGAAGAAGCGTAGCCCGCGACGTGTGAATTCCTAGAATTTATTCATTCAGTATTTGAAAATAAGAGCCCTTAACGACTTGCCATATTTTTTCCCTTGCTGAGGATTGTCACAAAACTACGAAAGGAAAAAGTTTATCGCTTTCTGTTTGCCCTCTGTTTATACAGTAAAAGTAGCGCAAGACGCATGGCCGTTATAATTTATTAGCTCTTTACTGCTAGCTGTATTCGAGAATAAGCTTAGAGGTAGTTTACACACACATCCCTGATGTAAGTGTAAAGTTATATTGTTGTACGACTCGTAGCGCAGGAGAGATGACGTCATAAACAATTATATGCGCCAAAAACTGTCGCATCATGCATGTAGAACACGACATAACCATTATTGATAACTTTAAATACTTGGGAGAAATAATAACAAAAACCTGAATGAGAAACCATGGCAGAGTAGAATAAACAAACTGGTTAATGCACATCATGTTACCAAGAACGCATATAACAAAAAATGGCTCTCAATGTCCACGAAACTGAAACACTACAAAAGTCACATTGTCGCAAATAACATATGCTAGCGAAACTATATTTAAAACAACCAACACTGTGGCAACAGAGAGACTACTCAAAATAGAAAGACGGATAGTCAGAACATGTATAAATAAATACCAAAAAGAGAAGAATTTGAGAACAGCTTTAAATAAAATAGTTTATAAAGAAGTAGAACCAGTGAAAGGTACAGAAACTGATCTCTCTCCTAGAACGCTGGATGAGGACGGCAGAGAATAGAACTAGCAGGAGAATATTTCCGAAGTTACGGAATAGGAAGAGCGGCATTTGATTGATCACAGAGATCAAGCAGGACACGATTACATGGCCGTGCGGTTCTAGGCGCTTCAGTCCGGAACGGCGTGACTGCTACGGTCGCAGGTTCGAATCCTGCCTCGGGCATGGATGTGTGAGATGTGCTTAGGTTAGTTAGGTTTAAGTAGTTCTAAGTTCTAGGGGACTGATGACCTAAGATGTTAAGTCCCATAGTTGCTCAGAGCCATTTGAACCAGCCACGATTACAGATTGCGATGGGGGATTTAAAAGGCAAGACAGACGCATTCAAGATACTTCAGTACAAACATATCACACTGCCAATAAAAATTAACAAACAGAGAATGGGAAGGGTGATTTCGCCTGAGGAGAAAAGGGCATGATCTGAAAGAATGAAAAAACACTGCGCTAGCAAAAAACAGAAGAACCTAGTTCATAATATTGACTGATGTGGTCCAATGTTGGCCATAAAATAAAAATAAAATAATAAATTAAAACTGTAGTCTTTTTCTGTAGTACTGGTAGACAGACCTTTTTCAGCTATTCTTCTAATAATTTCTTCTGTTTGCAAACTTCGGTGTTGACTAGATGTTTTCCACCCCCATCCAGCACCTCCAGACGCCTCTTGTCGCACACACAGTCCACATGTTTCAACCATGGAAAGTCAGCGTGCAGAAGCAGCTCTTATAAATGTCTCCTTTCAGTCTCTGAATATAGGTTTCTTGTTGTAAGCGGCACTTTTTTGTTGTAAGAGGCTGCCCTTACTAGTGTAGCTCTGTTCTTTTATTCGGCTGAACGTTGTCTGCCTGAGGTGATTTTTCTTCTTAAGTAATTATAGGTATTTATTTCTCTGTCCGTTCTACATCATCAACTCTGCCTACTACGATATGTTGGCGCGCAAACCATTACTTCAATCGACTTTGTCTTAATTCCAATATTTCATCAGCAAAACGAAAACAATCAAAAGAACGTGCTTCTATTCCAGTGGCAATTTATCGTAGATCGGCGGAACAGCGAAGGCTACCTAGCTACAGGAAAAACGCAGGTAATTCCCGTTTTTAAGAAGGGCCTCAGGACAGATGCACACAATTATAGGCCTATACCGTTGACGTCTCAAGCTGTTGTACAATTATGCAACATGTTTTATGCTCAAGACTTACGACGGTTTTGGAGAACGAAACGTGCTGCATAAGAATCAACATGGATTCCGCAAACAGAGATCTTGCGAAACTCAGCTCGCTCTGTTACTCCATGACGTCCATAGCGCTGTAGGATGATGCCGTCGGTGTTTCTCGACTTCAGGAAGGCATTTAACACAGTCCCGCACTGCCGTTCTTAGCTTATTTGTCCGTCGCTGACATAGAAGACTGAAAACCTTCTTTCCTTCCCGTCTGGGCAAGCTGTGCAGTGACTGGAGTACATGTAAAGCTTACTGGGACAGGGTAAATGCTAGCTACAATGAAGTCGACAATTCGATTGTAATACTGGCGTTTTAATTTGATATCCCCCACAACCGACAAAATTTACGAAAAAATGTGAATTTCTTTGTCCACCCACACACTCCTGAGAATGACACATTGACAATTTGCAATTACGCGCCCCTATTACCGGCAAAGAATACTCGGCACCTCGCAAGGATAACTACCAGAACAAGAATGTTAGGTAAGTTGTTGGAAGTGGTTAAGCGTTGGTGAAAATCTCGCTTCTGAGCACACTAAGAGCTCTAACCGCAGACTTCTGCAAGGAACAAGCGTTGGTGCAATGCTGCTCCCTTCGAAGGCGATGGTCAAGATGCCGTCTCCAAGTCCGTACCGCTCTATGGCTGAAGGCGAAGTCCTCTCTGTCCACAATTCTCCCGTCTTCTACGCGTACGAAAACGCCGCGGAAGAATACTCAGTTTCGGCCAATGTCGAACGCTCTATCATCGCCAAAATCACTCCAACGACATTTCTGAGATCCTAGCCAATGATCGTGTCGGTCATATCGCCCCTAGGCAAACGAAATTCCCGTCTTCGCCACGTGTTGCCCAGCACAGGTGGCTCTGGATGCCGGGCTACCCCCAAAAGCGCCGTATTGTCCCGCGTTTCCGGTGACCGCTACCTGCCGCCCACTGCGGCCCGGTGACCTACGGCCAGCTGCAGACTTTATATTCCACAATTCTCAACTTCCGACACTTTTCACCAACGCTTCAAGTTGGTGACTTAATCGTGCAGACATGCAGGGAATACTGCTCGAGAGTGCCTCATATTTATCATAAATCAATAGTCATGATCTGATGCCGTTGCCAGTCCCTTTATTATTAATACTAATGTTGGTAAGCTAACGTGTTAAGTGCCCATGTCCTGGCACCTTACACCGTTTAGTGAAAAAATGCGAGCTTATCGAGTATCGGACCAGCTCTGCGACTGGATTCAAGACGTCCTCTTAGACAGAACTCAACACGTCGTTCTTAACGGAAGAATTTCCAGAGTACCGCAAGGAAGTGTTGTAGGACAGTTATTGTTTAAAATATTTGGTCTAGTAGAAAGTGTTGTGGATTGGCAAGAGAGCCAACCCACTATGAGAGGAAGCCGAAAGGCACGCGTTTTAGCTCACGCAGGCTGGCGTGAGGTCTCGAACAGGTCAAGGAATTGGACTAGCAAAAAAGGATGTAGCTGTGGAATACTTAACTTTAATCCATAAATGGTGAACATCGCTCTTGACGGTACATGTTTTACAGCATCAATAGTAACCGGTAATGGCGCCTTGCTAGGTCGTAGCAAATGACGTAGCTGAAGGCTATGCTAACTATCGTCTCGGCAAATGAGAGCGTATTTTGTCAGAGAACCATCGCTAGCAAAATCGGCTGTCCAATTGGGGCGAGTGCTAGTAAGTCTCTCTAGACCTGCCGTGTGGCGGCGCTCGGTCTGCAATCTCCGATAGTGGCGACACGCGGGTCCGACGTATACTAACGGACCGCGGCCGATTTAAAGGCTACCACCTAGCAAGTGTGGTGTCTGGCGGTGACACCACATTCCTCCCCCGCAAATCGCCGCACGGTGGTGTTATAAGGCTTCCGCCCGCCGTGGGGAGGACCCCATTTTGACGTATGCGACGAGGTGGGGGGCCTAACAACAGGCGAGGCTGTGCCACCCGCACCCTGCCATTCGGTCCGAGGGGAGCTAGGAAACGCCTGAAAACTGGCTCCAGGGTGCACGCCAACATGCGGTGTATGCGCCCGCAGAGAGACAGGAGGGGCCGAAGTGTCGACCTCCACCGGGCCGGGGCACCCGACGGGCGAAGACGACATATGGTCCGGAGCGGGCAAGAGTTCCATGTCGGCGGACAACTGGTCACGGGAAGCGATCGGCGGCGCGTGACCCAGGGAGGCGCCCGGCGGTTGCAGCGACGCGTCCACTGCGGGCGTCGCCGGCGGGAGAACAGGCGGCGGCGGCGGCGCGTCGCCATGGGGCAAAATGGAAGGCATCGTCGGTAACACCTGGGGATGAGGCGAGCCAGTAGATGGGTCCCCAGGGCGCTGACCGGACGGCACCGTCGCTGAAAGCAGACGGGGAACGGCAGAACCCGTGCGACGACAGTGGCGCAGCTGGTTGAGATGCCGGCGCACCTCACCAGAGGCCCCCAAAACCAGATACATAGCGCGGCCGAGGCAACGAAGAATGCGCCCTTCGAGCCAACGCCGTGAACCTCGATAGTGACGATAGTTGACAACGTCGCCTAGAGCAAAAGCAGGTGTCTGCTGCTGCACAGGACATCAAGGTTCGATGAGGACGACCGTGGAGCAACTCAGCCGGCGAGCGACCATCTCGGTGCTGAGAACGATACGATGACAAAAAGAGCAATAACGCGTCCTCCCGAGAATATGACTCTTTCAACTTCAAAATCTGGGACTTGAAAGTCCTGACCAATCGTTCAGCGGCACTGTTTGACTGAGGCGAAAACGGCGCGGATGTCAGATGTTGAATACCATTATCCTTGCAGAATGACTGAAATTCTACGGACATGAATTGTGGGCCATTGTCGGAAACAATAGTCTGTGGCAGACCTACAATGCAAAAGATAGCAGATAAGTCTTGGATGGTGGCAGATGACGTCGTGGAAGACATCCGGACAACAAAACGAAAATGACTGAATGAATCTACCACAACCAACCATCGAGCATTCCAGAATGGACCAGCAAAATCGATGTGTAAGCGTTGCCAAGGGGAAGTGGCTTTTGGCCATGCAAAGAATTTCCGCGATGGTGCGGATTGTTGTTCGGCACACGCCATGCAAGAAGAACACATATTCGTAATCGCAGTATCGATTCCGAACCAAGTACAGCGCTGACGAGCAAGTTGTTCCGTTCGCACTATACCCCAATGTCCGTGGTGGAGAAGCCGTAAGACAGAGGACTGTAACGAACGTGGGACCACGACCCTGGACTGATCATTATCAGAACGCAACAGCAAAACACCACGTCGTACAAAAAGTCTCTCCTTGTGAGCAAAAAATCGGCGAACCAACGGATCCCCGATCCGTGACTTTGACAAGGGCCTTTGCGTGGCAACAAAACGCAGAACGGTAGCAAGGACAGGGTCAGCAGCCGTGGCTGTAGCTACACGAAGAAAATCAATCGGAAACGATTCGACCACGTCATCGGCTTCCTCATCAATGAACATGCAAGCAAGTTCGGAGGAATCGAATGCTCTATCCTCATCAACAGGCAAACGGGACAACGCATCGGTGTTTCCGTGCTTAGCAGTGGACCGATACAAGATATCGTAGCGGTACTGCGAGAGGAAAACAGACCAGCGAATGAATTTCTGCGCTGTACGTCGAGGTACAGGCTTGTTCGGATGAAAAAGCGATGTCAAAGGTTTGTGGTCTGTGATGATGGTAAAGTGACGACCATACAAGAAATCATGAAACTTAGTAACACCAAATACGAGAGCCAATGCTTCTTTCTCGATCTGTGAATAATTTCTTTGCGCAGACGAGAGCAATTTGGACGCAAAGGCAATAGGGCGATCGTGCGATCCATCTTTGTGCGCAAGCACAGTACCGATCCCGAAATCCGATGCATCCACCATCAACAAAAGGGGTTTCTGAGGATCGAATGGCGTAAGGCAAGTATTGGAAAGCAACGCCGATTTCAACTGGCGAAAGGCGCGTTCGCATTCCGTCGTCCAGACGAACGGAACACCTTTACGGCGTAAGCGATGAAGCGGAGCTGAAAGGGAAGAGGCGTGGCGCACATAGCGACGATAATAATTGATTTTTCCCAGCACACTCTGTAGCTGCTTCAAATTCTGCGGCGAAGGCAAGTCTTGTATGGCACGGAGATGCTCGAGACTGGGATGTATGCCTTGGGCATTGAGTACATGTCCCAGGTAGGGTAAGTCGCGAGCAAAAAACACCCATTTGTCCTTCCGCAAGCGAAGACCATTTTGTCGCAAGACCTGAAATAATGTTCTGAGATTGGTTAAATGTTCTTCTTCCGTCTGTCCGGAGATCACAATATCGTCCAGATAGTTTGCTGCAGTAGGGACCGACGCACAAACAGTTTGCAGATATTGCTGAAACAATGCAGGGGCGGATGCACACCCGAATGGCAGTCGTTTGAATCGATACAAACCAAGATGCGTGTTAACCACCAAAACGCGCTGCGATTCTTCGTCCACCGGTATTTGCAAGTACGCATCTACTAGGTCCAACTTCGAAAAATATTTACCCGGGCACAGTTTGTCAAAAAGATCTTCCGGGCGGGGCAAAGGAAAAGTTGCAGTCACTAGTTGTGGATTCACTGTTGCCTTGAAGTCCACACAAAGTCTCAGTTTGCCGGAAGGTTTTAGCAAAATTACTAAGGGTGAGGCCCAGAGAGAAGCTTGCACATGTTCAATTACACCTTGTGATTCCAAATCGTGTAATGTTTTTGTGACCTCATCACGCAATGCGTGGGGAAAATTGCGCGCTCTGAAAAATTTCGGTTGCGCGTTTGCTTTCAGTTCCAAACGTGCTTTATTGTTCTTAGCGCAACCAAGGCCTGGTGCAAAAATGTCTGCAAACTCTTCACATAGACGAGAAACACTGTCTGAAGGCACAGTCTGGTTCACTGATAGGACCTGATTGACTATAGACAAGTAAACAACTGAAACAAATCGAAACCAAACAAGTTCACTGCAGAAGAAGAATGAAGGACGTAAAATGACACAAGTTTTGTTTGTCCTTTGTATGTTGCAAGAAGACTGCACTGTCCTAACACAGGAATCGCTTGTTCTGAATAACTACTTAACATTTGCGGCACGCAACGGAGGTGTGCCCAGCTGTTTGTACGTGTCTTGATTGATCAGTGAAACTGCAGCTCCAGTATCGAGCTGGAATGGTAAACTTTGCCGTTAATGTCCAAGTCCACAAAAAGTTTATTGTCCTGCTGACGACAAGAGCGATTGTGTCGTGCAACGTGAACTGACACTGGTACAAAATCACTTGTGACATGACGGGATTTCCGTCGATATCGACGCACACTATTTGTGGGACGAACACAGTCACTGTTAGAGAGAGTGGCACTGGGCAGAGTGGAATGAACTACATGAATTTCCATGGGCGAAGTTTCACGAGCCGGAGTATCCTTGGTTCGATTCTGATTCCAGCGCGAAGCAAAGGGCCTGGAATGGTTGTGAGTGTCCAATCTGAGCTTTTTCTAGCAAACACTCTCAACATGTCCTTTTTTATTACAGAAAAAGCAAATAGCCTGGCGTGACAGGCAATTCTCATGTGAATGTCTAGTAGCACACCGCGGGCATGATTTTAGCACTGCATTTGCTTGCCTCTGCAGCACATGTGGCTGAGAGCCTGATGGCAGCTGCGCGGACGGGCGCGAGGGCTGTTTACTGTTCCGTGCTGCGTGCCCGGCGGACCGGTTAATGTGACACATGGCTGGTGAAGTTTCAAATGATTTCTGAGCAAAGTCAAGTGTGTCCTGTCGATCCAATATGTCCATCACTTGTTGAAGGGAGGGATTGACTAGTTTCAAAATCTGTTCCCTTATACGAACATCAGAAACGTTCTGTGCAATTGCATCATGTACCATAGTGTCTGAATAAGGGAGTCCACATTGACACTCAAAAGCACAATCCCTAGTAAGGTCTTGCAAGGTTACAACCCACTCCCTATTAGTCTGACCGGCCGTACGTTTTGTACGAAAGAAGGTTACCGTTTGGCAACGACATTCACAGATTCTTTGAAATATGCATTTAATGCAGACAAAATTTCGTCGTAGGCCAGAGTTGCTACGTCGCGTCGGGGAAATAATTTGACTATCACACGGTACGTGTGGACGCCGACGGATGCTAACAAAGAAGGCTGCCGCTCGTTACCTTGAATTCTGTAGGCGGCGAGATGGAATCCAAATTGGCGTGACCAATCCGTCCAGCTTTCCAGTGCAGCATCAAAAGGTCGAAAAGGTGGTGCAACTGCGTGTTGTGGCTGCGGTAGCGGTGGAGCGGCAGCCGCCGCGTCGTTTTGCATTGCCCGTTGACCCTGGACGAGCTGTCCAAGGGCATCCAGCAAGGCCTGCGTCTGCTGGTTCTGTAAGCGATAAAATTCGGACAGTATATCTGGAGATTGTGGCGAAGCCATTACACAAGTAAATCAGGCCAGTATAGTTACGAACGCGAATTGGCCTCGTCGCCAAAATGTTGTGGATTGGCGAGAGAGCCAACCCACTATGAGAGTAAGCCGAAAGGCACGCGTTTTAGCTCACGCAGGCTGGCGAGATGTCTGGAACAGGTCAAGGAATTAGACTAGCAAAAAAGGACGTAGCTGTGGAATACTTAACTTTAATCCATAAATGTTAAACATCGTTCTTGACGGTACATGTTTTACAGCATCAATAGTAACCGGTAATGGCGCCTTGCTAGGTCGTAGCAAATGACGTAGCTGAAGGCTATGCTAACTATCGTCTCGGCAAATGAGAGCGTATTTTGTCAGTGAACCATCTCTGGCTAAGTCGGCTGTACAACTGGGGCGAGTGCTAGGAAGTCTCTCTAGACCTGCCGTGTGGCGGCGCTCGGTCTGCAATCTCTGATAGTGGCGACGCGGCGGACCGCGGCCGATTTAAAGGCTACCACCTAGCAAGTGTGGTGTCTGGCGGTGACACCACAGAAAGCGTCAGATGCTCTTTAAGACTGAAGGCAATATCGGTTTGCAGAATCTGCAGAGGATTGATAGTGATACAGGCTGTGGCAGTTGACCCTGAACGTAGATAAATGTAACGTATTGCGCGTATGTGGGAAAAAAGAAAGTCACTACTGTACAACTGCAATATTGATGAGAAACTGTTGGGAACAGTATCTGTTGCAAAATATCAAGGAGCAACTATCTGGAGCGACATTACATGGAATGATCACATAAAACAAATAGAAGGAAGTGGCTTATAAAACTCTTGTACAACCGACTCTTGGATACTGTTCGTCAATATGTCATTCCTACCAGGTAGGACTGACACGAAGAGTGGCGCGTTTCGTCACGGGTTCGTTTAGTCGCCGCGAATGCATTACCGAGATGCTCAACAGACTCCTTTGGCAGACGTGACAAGGAAGCGTCGTGCATTATGAAGAGATTTACTACTGAAATTTCGAGAGAGCACTTTTCAGGAAGAGTCGGACAACATACTACTTCTTCCCTAATCCATCTCGCGAAATGACCAAGACGATAATATTCGAGAGGCCTACCGACAACCATTCTTCCCATGCGCCATTCGTGAGTGGAACGGGGGATGGGTGGGGGGGGGGGGGGGCGAATCAGTTGGTGGTACCAGAATTACCCTCTGCCACGCACCATTAGGTGGCTTGCGGAGTACGATTTAGCTGATGATCTGCTGTGTTCCTTCAATACGTATCCCCTCTCCATTTCCCGAGTTTAAAGATCTGCTTGCTTCCTCTTGATCAAGAGCCAATACTGCCACTGCAGGGTGTCACCTCGGTGGCTGTATATGTACCAGTAACTGTTTGACGATGTATTGTAGTGTTGTCTGTCTGAGCAGATAATTAATTGATGAATAACATTAATCGTTCTTATGCTTAAATTCATTGTGCAATATGAGACACGATTAGAAATGTTTACTAAATATTTTGAATGTAATTTTTCTTCTGTTGATTGTGTTGTGCAGCGTGACAATGGAGACCACCAGACAACGATGTTGGGGGTTACATGTAGTCCTGCAACCTGGCGCGACTGAGTCCTCAAGAAAGGGCAACAGCTGCTCTCTCTGCTGCAAAGATCCACCAAGTGCTGACACATGACACGCACATCATGGTTACTGTGGACAGGTTCAGAGAGCTGCGAGACCAGATTCTCCACTGTTGGGGCCATTTTGCTGAGGGCTGGTACGTTTTAGGGTGATGGCAGTATGAAAGAGATTAATTTTTTCATTGTACACTTAATCTTTTCTGTGATAGTCACAAAAAATAGATGCTTAACACACAAAAAATATGCACAACGAAGGAATTATCCACGTACGACGGAAATCAGTAGATGAGATGTACATGTATAGACAAACATATGATTAGAATTTCAAAGAAATGAAAGATTTATTCAGAGCTTCGTAAATTGAGAAAGTCAGTAATATGTTGGTCCATCTCTAGCCCTTAAGGGGGGTAGGACGTCAAACAGGATGACTTGGAGCAGGAGAGGCACCAGAGGATATTTTAATTTCCACTCTCTATACTTTCACGAATAAATTCATAAAACTTTGTCAAAATGACCAGAAAGGATTCAGAATATACACTCATAGCAGTGGAAGTTCAAAAATATAAGAAAATATATTTTTTTTTTACATTTGAAATTTGACCTTTTTTTCACTTACCATTGGCTGCATTTGTTGCTATAGGTACACTTTTCTTCATAAGTAAGGGAGATTCTTCGATGAATTTTGCACAGCATACAAACCATGCTTGCAGGTGTATAAAGCTCTAGAATTTTCCAAATATATTGAAAACTGTGGTAAGAATTGAGATAATTAACCATAAAATTTGAGTTTTTTCTAAACATGAAGTTCAAAATGTGGCAGCACCTACATTTTTTCATAAATTAAATAATTTCTAGAGTTCCATACACCTGTAAGTATAGTTTGTATGCTGTGCAGAATTCATCGAATAATCTCTCTTACTTGTGAAGAAATGTGTACCTACAGCAACAAACGCAGCCAATAGTAAGTGAAAAAATGATGAACTTTCACATGTAAAACAAAATTAATTTTTGTAATGTTTTTGAACTTCCACTGCTATGAGTGTGAATCCTGAACCCTTCCTGGTCATGCTGACAAAGCTTTATGAATTTATTCGTAAAAGTATAGACAGTGGGAATTAAAAAGTCCTGTGGTGTCTCTCCTGCTCCAAGACGGCCCGTTTAACGTCCTAACCCCCCCCCCCCCCCGCCCTTAAGCAAGCAGTTGTTCTTCATGACATTGATTGAGTTGTCGGATGTAGTCCTGAGGGATGTTGTGCCAAATTCTGTCCAATTGGCAGGTTGGATCATTAAAATCCCAATTAGTTGGAGGGCCCTGCCCATAATGCTCCAAATTTTCACAATTGTGGAGAGGTCTGGCGACCTTGCTGGCCGAGTTATTGTTGGGAAAGCATGAAGACAAGTAGAGGAAACTCTTGCTTTGTGTGGGTGCTTGCCATGAAAAGCAACAAAACAGGGTGTAGATTATTGTCAATGTACCACTGTGCTGCAAGGGTGCCACTGCACATGAGAACTGAAGTGATTCTGTTATGAAAAGAAGTGGCACCCCAGATCATCACTCCTGGTTCTCAGGTCATATAGTGGGTGAATATCAGGCTGGTACCCTATCACTGTCTGGGGTGCCCCAGACATGTCTTCTGCCTGGAATCTCATTGACTGGAGTAGAATTATCTTCAGTGATGATTTGCACATCCAAGTGAGCTCCAGTTAGCAGCAAAGATGTGTCTGGAGACGCTGAGGACAGCAAGCGGATAGTGACCTAGTGTTGCCTGCCATATGGCTCGACAACCAGGAATAATGGTCTGCTGTCCCATTTCCTTTCATAGCAGGAATCTGTAGGTTGTGATACACAGCACCCCTACAGCAAAACATTACATTCTACTCCCCATTCTGTTGTCCTTCATGGCAAGCCAACATGGGCTTTCATTTCAGCAAGATAATGGTCACCAGATCTCTACCCAATTGATAATGTTTGGAGCATTATAGTCAGGGCCTTCCACCAACTCGGGATATGGATGATCTAATGCTTCAATTGGACAGAATTTGGCACAATATATCTCAGGAGGACATCCAGCAACTCTTATCAATCAATTCCAAGCTCAATAACTACTTGCATAAGGCCTTGCTCGGTTTGTGAAGCCTTTTGTCTTGTGTAGATGACCAATTTTTTATGAAATTGTAATTATTTGTTTGTCTGTACATGTACATCACATCTACTGACTTCTGTGTAATTTGGGTAATTCCCTCTACATGGTGCGTTTTTTTTTTTAAGACTGTATTTTATATATATATATGGATGTATTCCAATCTCTTCTTCCATTACACATTTTACCCTCCACAGCTCCCTTTAGTATCATGGAAGTGATTCCCTAATACCTTAAAACATGTCCTATCATCCTGCCCCTTCTTATGTTTTCCAGTAGCTGGAACTTCTGCCCACATACTTCACGCCCAGGAAACATGTGGACCAGTGGCTGCTGACAGACGAATTCTTGGGCTGCTTTCTCTCCTGCTCTCTTGCATACCCACAGATACGAACTATAGTAGGCAAGAGAGCAGGCGGAAGAGCGGCTTGAAGCATTACACCGCCAGTAATGCAGTAGCTGTGAAGGGAGACCAGGAGTGAGCAAGTCGGAGATGCTGCGACATGGGGGAGCAAGTACAATAAAGAGAGTATACCTGCTGTCTGTTAAGAGTTAATCTGTTGTTTTATGCAGTTTTCGGTAATAGTGACTGTGGTGTGAGTTCTTCAGAAGGCATCTTACGAGGGACAGTCTTAACAAGGACGAACCGGGCAGCCTGGAATGCACTGTGTTTCACCACACCTTGATACAGTCCCCACGAGTTCTCTCTTTCGTGGACAGCTTTGATGAAGTGTGCCCATATTACGTAAACAAGTTTCTTGAGGTGTAGCCTCTGCTGCCACCAAAGCAGGGCAATATTCTGGTGATACGGGCAGCAACTGTGCATATCATGGAGGCTCAGACTGATGTTTCGGCAGACTCTCTGGAGCATTTCAGTAAATGGGATCTAGAAGATTTCTTCACACACCACTGGCCGAGGGGAAGCATCTGCACCATCAGTGGTCTCAACAGGATCACAAGAAACCTTCTGAGAAATCCTCTCTTTGCCGAAATGGTTGCATAGATTTGTAAACATTTCGGCAAAGAGAGGGGGTTCTTGGAAGTAAACAGCAAAGACATCGTATGAAAGAAGACATCACACTTTTCTTCTCCAAATTCCGCAACCTTTAAAGCCTTTACAGTGGTATTTTTAAAAAAAATCTTATTGATTACATAATTAATCCGTGTTTTGGCGTACTGGTAGGTAACTGGCAGAATTGCTTCGCAGCTGCAAGTAACGTCCTGCTCACACCCGCAAGAGACTTCGTTTGTTCTGCATCTTGAAACTTCTTAATCTATTAAAGCTTTTCCAAGTACTGTAGGGTAGGTGGTAACTGCAGCTAATGCCTTGCCTTGGAGTGATGCCCTCCTTGCTCAGGAGCGCTATATTAAAACATGTCTTAACATCTGGTTTGACGTCAAATATTAATGTTTTTGCTGCAAAAAAAGGAGAAAAACCTGGAATTAAGGAGACATGCTGCAGGCATCTAATTGGATATCAAGTGTTTTGCGTTTTCAGTCTTCTCCTTTCGTTGTATTTCCACCGCCACTCTGCGTCTTATGGGTGGAGATGCAATGCTGGCCAAGATGTAGACCTTTGGGAATGGAGTTGGTCTAAGGCACCCCATAACTAAGCGGACTGCCTCGTTTAAGGCCATATTCACCTACCTAGTGTGGACCAATGCTCCTCAGAATGGTGCTCCATACTGTCGTACAGAATTAAGAGTCCCAACATACCTGACTGGAGAATTTAGGGGTGTGCTCCCCACACAAAACCTGTCAGATTTCTTAAGATATTTCCTCTACTGCTGATTTTTTCTTTGAAACCTCATCGTTGTAAAACATAGTGTTGTGCAGAGTAATCCCAGGTATTTGTAGTGTCAGCGTGGTGAATTTCCGATCCTCTCCACTTAATACTCAATGTTATTTTAGCGTCTACATTTTAAAGAGGAAAGCACATATTGGAGTGGGCCTGAGGTGTTTCATACCATAATACTCTCCCAACTTTTCCTGTATGGTCCTTACTTTGACTTCAGCTTCCTCAAAGTTTCTCCATTGGACTGTCACATTTGTATCTGGAAGAACAGACGGATCATCCATACAGAAGTTGTAGAGAAATTAGTGACAGTGCAATGTCTTGAGATTGTCCATTCTTTTGGTTTTCCCAGTGGCTCTCTTATCTTTCTGCATTACGTAGAATCTTCTTCTCTGAAGCATACAATTGGCTACTTTTTGAGCCATAAATGTCTCGTTATCTCATACAAGGAGAAATTGGGTGACAACTTTTCCTGTCCTGGGAAAAAGGGAGTGGTCAAGGAGCCACGGAACAGGCATAAGGAACAGTTAATACTCGCAGCATCGCTTCTTATTGCACAGTATGGACGTAGTGGAATACCATTGTTCGATAGGTTCTCACTGTCTCTCAATCACTTTACAGAGATAGGACAGTAGAAAATGAACAACTAACCGGTTTCACTGATTCAGAGATTCTCATTCCCACATGCTGAGCCATAACAATCTGCTGTTTGTGAAAACCACCTATCAGTGAATTGTCCATATTGCAGCCTGTATCACCAATGTAATGATTCCCCATTTGTCTCTGTTCTGCATACTAGTACTTATTTTTCTTGTGTTGTTGTTGCGGTCTTCAGTCCTGAGACTGGTTTGATGCAGCTCTCCATGCTACTCTATCCTGTACAAGCTTCTTCATCTCCCCGTACTTACTGCAACCTACGTCCTTCTGAATCTGCTTAGTGTATTCATCTCTTGGTCTCCCTCTATGATTTTTACCCTCCACGCTGCCCTCCAATGCTAAATTTGTGATCCCTTGATGCCTCAGAACATGTCCTACCAACCAGTCCCTTCTTCTTGTCAAGTTGTGCCACAAACTCCTCTTCTCTCCAATTCTATTCAATACCTCCTCATTAGTTATGCGATCTACCCATCTAATCTTCAGTATTCTTCTGTAGCACCACATTTCGAAAGCTTCTATTCTCTTCTTGTCCAAACTAGTTATCATCCATGTTACACTTCCATACATGGCTACACTCCATACAAATACTTTCAGAAACGACTTCCTGACACTTAAATCTATACTCGATGTTAACAAATTTCTCTTCTTCAGAAACTCTTTTCTTGCCATCGTCAGTCTACATTTTATATCCTCTATACTTCGACCATCATCAGTTATTTTCCTCTCCAAATAGAAAAACTCCTTTACTACTTTAAGTGTCTCATTTCCTAATCTAATTCCCTCAGCATCACCCGACCCAATTCGACTACATTCCATTATCCTCGTTTTGCGTTTGTTGATGTTCATCTTATCCTCCTTCCAAGACACTGTCCATTCCATTCAACTGCTCTTCCAAGTCCTTTGCTGTCTCTGACAGAATTACAATATCATCGGCGAACCTCAAAGTTTTTATTTCCTCTCCATGGATTTTAATACCTACTCCGAATTTTTCTTTTGTTTCCTTTACTGCTTGCTCAATATACAGATCGAATAACATCGGGGAGAGGCTACAACCCTGTCTCACTCCCTTCCCAACCACTGCTTCCCTTTCATGTCCCTCGACTCTTATAACTGCCATCTGCCTTCTGTACAAATTGTACATAGCATTTCGCTCCCTGTATTTTACCCCTGCTACCTTTAGAATTGAAAGAGAGTATTCCAGTCAACATTGTCAAAAGCTTTCTCTAAGTCTACGAATGCTAGAAACGTAGGTTTGCCTTTCCTTAATTTTTCTTCTAAGATAAGTCGTAAGGTCGGTATTGCCTTACGTGTTCTAACATTTCTACGGAATCCAAACTGATCTTCCCCAAGGTTGGCTTCTACTAGTTTTTTCCATTCGTCTGTAAAGAATTCGCGTTAGTATTTTGCAGCCGAGGCTTATTAAACTGACAGTTCGGTAATTTTCACATCTGTCAACACCGGCTTTCTTTGGGATTGGAATTATTATATTCTTCTTGAAGTCTGAGGGTATTTCGCCTGTCTCATACATCTTGCTCACCAGATGGTAGAGTTTTGTCAGGACTGGCTCTCCCAAGGCCGTCAGTAGTTCTAATAGAATGTTGTCTACTCCCGTGGCCTTGTTTCAACTCAGGTCTTTCAGTGCTCTGTCAAACTCTTCACGCAGTATCGTATCTCCCATTTCATTTTCATCTGCATCCTCTTCCGTTTCCGTAATATTGTCCTCAAGTACATCGCCCTTGTATAGACCCTCTATATACTCCTTCCACCTTTCTGCTTTCCCTTCTTTGCTTAGAACTGGGTTTCCATCTGAGCTCTTGATATTCATACAAGTGGTTCTCTTTTCTCCAAAGATCTCTTTAATTTTCCTGTAGGCAGTATCTATCTTACCCCTAGTGAGATAAGCCTCTACATCCTTACATTTGTCCTCTACCCATCCCTGCTTAGCCATTTTGCACTTCCTGTCGATCTCATTGTTGAGACGTTTGTATTCCTTTTTGCCTGCTTCATTTACTGCATTATTATATTTTCTCGTTTCATCAATTAAATTCAACATTTCTTCTGTTACCCAAGGATTTCTTCTAGCACTCGTCTTTTTACCTACTTGATCCTCTGCTGCCTTCACTACTTCATCCCTCAGAGCTACCCATTCTTCTTCTACTGTATTTCTTTCTCCCATTTGTGACAATTGTTCCCTTATGCTCTCCCTGAAACTCTCTACAACCTCTGGTTTAGTCAGTTTATCCAGGTCCCATCTCCTAAAATTCCCACCTTTTTGCAGTTTCTTCCGTTTTATTCTACAGCTCATAACCAAGATATTGTGGTCAGAGTCCACATCTGCCCCTGGAAATGTCTTACAATTTAAAACCTGGTTCCTAAATCTCTGTCTTACCGTTATATAATCTATCTGATACCTTCTAGTATTTCCAGGATTCTTCCATGTGTACAACCTTCTTTTATGATTCTTGAACCAAGTGTTAGCTATGATTAAGTTATGCTCTGTGCAACATTCTACCAGACGGCTTCCACTTTCATTTCTTTCCCCCAATCCATATTCACCTATTATATTTCCTTCTCTCCCTTTTCCTACTCTCGAATTCCAGTCACCCATGACTATTAAATTTTCGTCTCCATTCACTACCTGAATAATTTCTTTTATCTCATCATACATTTTCTTACTGCGCCACATTTATCCAGTCAGCATTCAGTATCGCAGCGCCAGTAGCTGATGATAGATGTCCCTCAAAAAAACTTATTATTTCACTGAGAATAAAATGGTATTCCTTACAGGCAGTATGTCTTATCAGCGTCAGTCTTGGTTTCTGGAAAGGAAATCAGAAGCGAAAACTGATTCATATGAACTCATGGAATAATGCACCAAAAATAATTAATTTGTAAAGTAACACGATTTTTTAATGTTATAATCAGATGTGTATGATTCAATAATCGCAAGAAAATTTATGAGAGTTGAATTTCATTATATCTGGAATAATCCTGCATAAGATTTGAATTTAACTAATCTGTTTCAATCATTTACAGGTGACTATAGCCGATTATAGAGAAGGGGACCATGACTGTTGTCTGAATTGGTAACCCAGGTACAAACTATATGCCATCTCGAAATTGTATCATTGAAGAAATATAGCTGCTTCATTGACACACGCCAATCATGTGACAATAACAACGATGGCTGAAAGAATGCATGGATGTCAACATCAGCCTGAACAGGGACAGCTAGAATACCATCTGTGGGACCTGGTTTCAGGTGTCGAAGCTACCAAGTCACTGCTGGCTGGCAAGATGATACTCTTTCTGGTTCTGGCATGGTTATCACACCCTGTAATGATGGACCTGGAGCTGGAACCACCGTCCATGTACTACACTTCAAGGAAGTTGGTGGACCAGCAGCTGCTCACTGACAGGGTTATGCAAACCTATCCAAAATCCAATGTGCTGGCTGGTTGCACACAGCTGCAACTTCAGCAATGTTGGAACGTGTAGACACTTTTCAGTTGGGGTGATCGACTGATCACTATTAACAGCTTGCTGCACAACTGTAAGTGTCTGTTGGTACTGCTGACACACTCTGTTTGATGTCCTCCCTCATGGTGTAACAATCAAGTCTGAAGTGCACTGTTCTACCCTCAGGAAAGTGAAGAAACGACTCCAGCGTGTTTACCACCACAACAATGCAATCAAACTTATTCTTCATGACAATGCAAGGCCTTACACAAGTTTGCATAACGTATAGGAGCTGATATGACTTCATTGGACTGTTCTTCCTCATCCACCCTGCAGCCCAGACCAAGTACCTTCTGACTCCCATCTGTTTGGCCCAATGAAGGATGCACTCCACAAGAAACAGCATGTGGATGATGGGGACGTTACTGACGCAGTAAGATGGCGGATCCTACATCGACTGGTAGTGTAGTACCATGCATGATGCTGACCTTCCCAGTAAGATGGCGTAAGGCTGTCACATTGCACAGAAATTATGTTTAAAAATAAGGTTTTGTAGCCAAAGAGCAGGGAATAATATAGTGTATTGGAATCTTGAATAAAACCAAGCCGCTCTCAGAAAAAAAGTGTTGTTTTATGTACTGAACATCCCTTGTACATCACTGCGCGGTAAATTGTGTAGTGTAAGGCTGTGCCGCCTTTCACCTTTCTGTTAGTGAAAAAGAATTACAACACTAGGTACAAACTTAATACAATGTCAGACAGAGATGTGTTGTGAATATTGAAGCTAAAGTTGCAAATGCACATCTGAGAGAAATTTGTCGCAGTTTCAGATGTGAATTTGTAGGAATTTTTATCCGTCTAGGATGAAAGAGACTTAATCGAAGAGGATGTGGGATATAACCGTGGCTAGAAATTCATAATAGCCATATTCAGTGCCAAAACTCACCACAGAATATCCAGGCTAATCGGAACTGGTGGGGTGCAGAGCCTAACAGAGATATAGTGGAGGACATAAATCAGTCGTCTACATCCATTCATGAAAACGAACCATGACTGTATAGGCCCTGTAACGGAAGAGGACAGATAAAGATACCAACATTAGGGATGATTTGTGCTTTGTTATACGAGGTATATGACTATGGTATAATATAGCATGAACCTGTATGTAGATAATACCGTAACAAAAGTTATTTGGAAACGGGGAGTTGTGAAGGTGAGCCAGAGATTGATGTACCTGTCTTACCGGTTAGTAACTGCGGAATATTGAGAGCATTAGGCACTAGGGCTTGGAAAGTAGTGTCAAGGTTGCCTTCCAATGAGGCTAGTAAATATGAAGATTCCATGCATGATCCTGCTGGTAAATTCACTTGAGTGTGGACTGCATAATATATAGGAGTGCAACAGTCAACGTTTCTCAGGGGAAATGCCAGTTCGTGATTAATAGTATAAAGGTAGAGATAGATTTGTTAAAATGAACGTAGAACATGGCAAATACTATCAAAGCCTGAAAATCGAAATGTTAGGCAGAGAATTGAAATGCATCGTTAAGGGAGAACGACAGGGTGACTCTCAGAAAAAACTCGAAATTTTTTAGTTACGGAATTTAAATGTATGTACATTGAAACATTATTCTCCAAAATATTATGTGCGAACTCCAAAATTTAACGATTCTGTGAGCGTTTGAAGCTAAAGCAAACGGTGAATTTCAAAGTTATAAACACGAAACGCCATTGCCATCACCCCTATTTATACCGATTTGAGTAGACCTGATTTGCTGGAGCTTTGTTTGAACAGTTTTACTCAAAATGTGAACGAATGTTTCAATAGTATCACTTGAAGACACACTCCGAAAATAGCGTCCAGCCGTAGCGGAATTGTCTACATTGCTTCACATTTGACCTCTGTCTATTCAATGTGGGCCATACTGCATTAACACACATGTTGAATGTCCTTCAGATCAAAATCGGCGATGAAATGCACCGATTCTGCGATCCGCTCAGTGATGAAAAGGGCTCTGAGGACGAAAATGTGGCCTTATTATGTCAAAGTAGCAGAAAGCGGCCATCCACTAGCCGGGGCGATAGTTATTATGGACCAGGCATCGATGATATCCAGTAGGTTTTAAGCTTCGCCCTTTTTTATATGATAAATACTTGTCAAACTTTAAACTGCTTTTCGGCAGGGCTGTCATCGCCCACACTACAATTTCCATCCTATTTGAATGATTTTTGGTCACCCTTGAAGAAAATTGAATTTTCTTCAGTTCATCAAAGCCGATTTGTTTTTTTGGTCAAAAAAGAGTGGTCCAAAAATGGCCATTTTTTCCAAATACTGGTATCTATAACTTAGCGATTTAAATTTTTTTTTCTTTTTTTTTGCAAATCCCTACAGTGAACTAAAATTACATCTATAAGAATGAGGGTGATGTGTTAATTTCATGGTTTCAGATAACCACAAATGGAGTTAAACGACAACCATCTATCTACTTCCTTTCAGAGCGGCCTCGGCAAAATCCCAATTGAACAATGAAGATATTAATATTTTCAATAAAAAATACCAATAAAAAGTTCAATGTATACTTTATTCATTCCAGCAAACCTCACTTGTCTGCTACATCCAAGTAATGAGGAAAATAATCCCGAATTTGAGCAAGATTTTCGTCCATCACCCTGTTTTTCCCTGTTAAACAGCTACCAGAACAAGCTACTGTTGCCGTATTGAGGAGGAGATAAAACGGAAGGCTGAAGCGTCTACATATTTAAATAGTCATCAGTGTGAAGTACAAGTGGTTTATTTAGCTATGCAAAAATACACTCCTGGAAATTGAAATAAGAACACCGTGAATTCATTGTCCCAGGAAGGGGAAACTTTATTGACACATTCCTGGGGTCAGATACATCACATGATCACACTGACAGAACCACAGGCACATAGACACAGGCAACAGAGCATGCACAATGTCGGCACTAGTACAGTGTATATCCACCTTTCGCAGCAATGCAGGCTGCTATTCTCCCATGGAGACGATCGTAGAGATGCTGGATGTAGTCCTGTGGAACAGCTTGCCATGCCATTTCCACCTGGCGCCTCAGTTGGACCAGCGTTCGTGCTGGACGTGCAGACCGCGTGAGACGACGCTTCATCCAGTCCCAAACATGCTCAATGGGGGACAGATCCGGAGATCTTGCTGGCCAGGGTAGTTGACTTACACCTTGTAGAGCACGTTGGGTGGCACGGGATACATTCGGACGTGCATTGTCCTGTTGGAACAGCAAGTTCCCTTGCCGGTCTAGGAATGGTAGAACGATGGGTTCGATGACTGTTCGGATGTACCGTGCACTATTCAGTGTCCCCTCGACGATCACCAGTGGTGTAAGGCCAGTGTAGGAGATCGCTCCCCACACCATGATGCCGGGTGTTGGCCCTGTGTGCCTCGGTCGTATGCAGTCCTGATTGTGGCGCTCACCTGCACGGCGCCAAACACGCATACGACCATCATTGGCACCAAGGCAGAAGCGACTCTCATCGCTGAAGACGACACGTCTCCATTCGTCCCTCCATTCACGCCTGTCGCGACACCACTGGAGGCGGGCTGCACGATGTTGGGGCGTGAGCGGAAGACGGCCTAACGGTGTGCGGGACCGGAGCCCAGCTTCGTGGAGACGGTTGCGAATGGTCCTCGCCGATATCCCAGGAGCAACAGTGTCCCTAATTTGCTGGGAAGTGGCGGTGCGGTCCCCTATGGCACTGCGTAGGATCCTACGGTCTTGGCGTGCATCCGTGCGTCGCTGCGGTCCGGTCCCAGGTCGACGGGCACGTGCACCTTCCGCCGACCACTGGCGACAACATCGATGTACTGTGGAGACCTCACGCCCCACGTGTTGAGCAATTCGGCGGTACGTCCACCCGGCCTCCCGCATGCCCACTATACGCCCTCGCTCAAAGTCCGTCAACTGCACATACGGTTCACGTCCACGCTATCGCGGCATGCTACCAGTGTTAAAGACTGTGATGGAGCTCCGTATGCCACGGGAAACTGGCTGATGCTGACTGCGGCGGTGCACAAATGCTGCGCAGCTAGCGCCATTCGACGGCCAACACCGCGGTTCCTGGTGTGTCCGCTGTGCCGTGCATGTGATCATTGCTTGTACAGCCCTCTCGCAGTGTCCGGAGCAAGTATGGTGGGTCTGACACACCGGTGTCAAGGTGTTCTTTTTTCCATTTCCAGGAGTGTATTTGAAGAAAGGCCTGGTGTACTCTAGGGATATAAATATAATCGTAACGCACGTGGCAACTCGTTCATGCCCTGCCAAGAGGTTATAGGCCTGCCATTCATAGGAGAAGAGGAAAAAAAGATTTTTTTGAACCTATCATAAGATAAAAACATTAATAAGACTGTAGAAATTATAATTCTTCTTATTTAGGGCCAGCAGCATAATATTTGTGATAACATCATTGTTAGAGTAGATACACCAAATAGCTGCTTTGTTTACGACAGACTGTTTCGGCTTCATCGCTATTTTCAAGTACCTGCAATTACAATTTTGATGAGAACACGTATAGATGCCAGTAACAGTTACAAAACAGGTCACTGATGACGCAATATGGACGTCACATCAATCTAGACGTGAGTACAAGACAGCTACTTTAATACGGCAGCCATACCTGTTCTCACAAAAATTGTAATTGCAAGTACTTGAACATAGCTATAAACCGAAACTGTCTGTCGTAAGTAAAGAATACTTATTATAAGCAGCTATTTGGTGCATCTACTATAATAATTACGTCGTTATCAGTAGGAAATAATAATACTGGAGCCAGAGAAGTCAACTGGAGTCACTAAAAGGTCCTCTCTTCTAAGCAAAAGAAATAAAAAATTGTAAATGTTATACACAGGACCATATGAAATCACTAATGTACCACAAACTGTCCCATATCCTGGGACCAATCGAATGAAAGATCTTTACGCACAGTACGACTTGAAGAAATACTTTTACAAGTATTTTGCAAATAACTGTACGTACAGGGTAACTGAGCTTCCTCTAATGTTATCGTTTTATACAACTTGCAGTGTTGTATCTGACCTTCAGAAGCGACGTGCGAGATTTTCTTATTCTTTCGGTCGCTTTGCACGAACTATTAGTTCTACAGAAAAAATGAATATCACCCTTTTTGTAGGAAATGCAATGTGGTTAAATATTGTACCAGGATAAATTTTCACTGGAGGCCCTAGCTTTCGAGTTATTCAAGCATAACACACAGAACTGACCTTCAAATGCATCCCCACTCCCACACTCAGCCCACATCAGTTAGGATTTCTAGTATGTTGCTCGTGCCACTCCCTCCTATTACCGTATAAAAATTTGCTACTGCGTCATGTACTTCTCACATTGACCTTTTTTCTTTTGGTCTTCATTGACTGGGATTAATAAGCCACTGGCTTAGTTGCTCACTTACAGATGGTGAAATTGACGTTTATGTAAATTTTACTTAATAGTTTTGTGAATTTTACAAAAGTAGTTTTTCTTTCATTACCATCACAGGCACGTTTAAATTAACAATGTCACTGTGCTCGTGGCATAACAGCCCAATCAACTGAGACAAAAAAACGGTAAAGTATAGAAAATAGTTCCTGTAACTGGAAATATTTCTACAGTGGTAGTAGAGAGTATTAGAAATCCCTACCAACGAGGGTGAGTATGGGGATGGAGATGCGTTTGAAGATAATTTTTGTACATTTTTTTTTAATTACTCGAAAACCGTGGCCTCCAGCGAAAACGTATCCCAGTACCAAATTTAAATACATTAAATTTCCTACAAAAAGTCCCGTACATATTTTCTGAAGGACTAACAGCTGGCATCGAGAATGTGAAAATCTCACGTGTGGTTTCTGAAGACCTGATACAACATTGTGTGCTGCATAGAAAGACATTGCTAGGGGTAGCTCTATCACCCCATATAGAGAAGTGTAGACATATTAATGTTGTCTATATGTTTCTGTGTAAGTTTATGTGTAATTATGATATTTTATGATAGGATCGAGTATCATAAGTAACTACACTAACAACGTGTTCTGTGTAACAGTGTATATATGTATATACAGTTTAGAAAAGGAATTAAGACCTGGCCAGACAGAACGCGGCCTGCAGCTGTGTACCACTGCAGGTACTTTTTTTCTTTTTTTTCTGTTACGTTCTCACTCTTAAAACAGCTGGGAAGGCAGGTCTGACGGATCAGTGAGTGTGCAGTGGACGCAGTGGAAATGATGGAGACAGAAAACTTATCGAACAGGTGAGTAAGTACAACTTCTTGTATGATACTGGCGATGGAGAATATAAGAACTTTTTAAAGTAGGCTGAAGGAAGGAGGGATACAGCTGCTGAACTGAATCAGAGCGATAAATACGTTTGCAAAACATTTTAATAATCACGCATGCAATATCTTACATAAAATATAGTAACTACAGAACAGAATCAAATAATGGAAATCAATAAGTGTACATTACATCTTAAAGCAACTGGAAGATATACTGCAAGTATGTAAGAAGCAATGTGTTGAAAACTGAAAGCAACATGTAGGAAAAAATGAGGGAGAACCGCCACCATTGTTGAAATCGGATTCATGATTTCGAAATGAATTACTTCCCTGCTTGCTTCTAACCTTAACAACCGAAGATGCTATTCCATAGAGTTCTTTTGTAACACAATTTAAAGCAATATCTCCGATTGTGTGAGAAATGACTATGGCAAGGTTTTGTCAATTCAACAAAAAAAGGTTTTTTGCTCAACTTCTGCACTCAGTAACGAGTTTACATACTCTTTAAAACTGGCGAGGTCTTAGGGTCCAATGGAACACCTATCAGATTCTATACGAAATTTGCACCTGAAGTATGCCCTATTTTAACTATGTATATCGTAGATCTCTTGAAGAAAAAGCACTGACCAATAGTTGGAAGAAAGCATTAATCACATCCATGTACGAGTACAAGAAGGGTAGCAGAAGTGATCCACAAAAGTACCGTCAAATATCCTTTGAAACGTCCCCTTAGAAAATTAAGAATGACAGTGCTGAAAAACTCTTACATTATTTGATTTTCAAACAGCTGAGCAAAACTCAACGTACTCAGACAGTTTTCTCTTTACTTACTCTGACACACAATATTTTAGCGCAACGCAATCTGACCACTGTTGTTTCCAAACTGTTTTGACATTTCTTTCTGTAGCGTCATGGCTAATTTTCGTCGGATGTTACTGGATACAAACGTTTACTCGATAAATTCTTCCCAAAAACTTCTTTGAGCAGATCTAGGACATAGTTGAACTGGGAAGTACTGTACGTGAAGCACTCAGAACTTTATCTTTATTTACTAAATAACGATTGATAAGTTGATGAAGAAATTTTTGTCAAGCTTTTTCTTACGAATAGTATGTTTCAGCTTTACTGTTATGTAACTGTTAAATTAGAATGTCTTCTCCATCATTTCGTGCACTCATAAGTACAATAATACTTTATGATCACTAACTCGAAAAAGCAGTGTGTGTTTCCAAGAACTGTCTCGTCCGAACTGCAGGCTACGGAAGTTGCTCAGGCAGCGAACTCGGTGCCAGCGACCACAAATAAAATACTATAACTTATATTTTCTCCATATTTTAGTTAGATATGGTTTTCATTCCAGCTTTAAAAATAATTTTGACATGTCACCTACATTGCATATGCGGGCACAATCACTCAAAATGAAGGAAATGTAAAGTAGCCAAATACGGTATTTTTCACTGGAAACAACTTCAAAATTTATGCTACAAAATATTTGGAAAATATCACAACAAATATCACAAATCTCAAAAAATACGAGGAGGAGGAGAATAGTGTTTAATGTCCCGTCAATAACGAGGTCATTAGGCATGGAGCACATGCTCGGATTAGGGAAGGATGGGGAAGGAAAGTGGCCATGCCCTTTCTAAGGACCATCCTGGCATTTGCCTTAAGCGATTTAGGGAAATCACGGAAAACCTAAATCACGATGGTCAGACGCTGGTTTGAACTGAAGGATATCAATGATACGATTCTCTGATGACATTGCTGTCCTGAGTGAAAGTGAAGAAGAATTAAATATCTGCTGAATGGAATGAACAACCTAATGAGATCAGAAGACTGACTGAAATTAAAACGAATGAAGACGAAAGTAATGAGAAGTAGCACAAATGATAACAACGAAAAACTTGTCGGGATTGATGGTCACGAAGTAGATGAAGGTAAGGAATTCTGCTACCTAGGCAGCAAAAATAACCAATGACGGACGGAGCAAGGAGGATATCAAAAACAGGCTAGCATTGTCAAAAATGGCATTCCTGTCCAAGAGAAGCCAACTAATATCAAACATAGGCCTTAATTTGAGGAAGACATTTCTGAGAATGTACGACTGGAGTACAGCGTTGTATTATAGTGAAACATGGACTGTGGGAAAACCGGAGCAGAAGAGAATCGAAGCTTTTGTGATGGGGTGTTACGGACGAATGTTGAAAATTAGGTGGACTCATAAGGTAAGGAATGAGGAGGTTCTGCGCAGAATTTAAAGGAATATGAGGAGAACACTGCAAAGGGGAAGGGAGAGGATGATAGGACATCTGTTAAGACATGAGGGAATGACTTCCATGGTACTAAAGAGAGCTGTAGAGGACAAAAACTGTAGGCGAAGGCAGACGCTGGAATACATCCAGCAAATAATTGAGAACGTAGGCTGCTACTCTGAGATGAAGAAGTTGACACAGGAGAGGAATTCGTGACGGGCCGCATCAAACCAATTGAAACGTCCCCTTAGAAAAATTGAGTTACTGTGCTGATAAACCTCTTACGTTATTTGATTTTCAAACAGCTGAGCAAAACAAAACGTACTCAGACATTTCTCTCTTTACTTATTCTGATCAACACTAAACTGACACACAATATTTTTAGCGCAACGCAATCTGTTCAATACTCCCTACAAAAGAACGGCGCTGACTAACAATAACCCATACCTTTCATGAAGCACTTACCTCACAAAAATCTTCGTTACTCGAACTACTGCAATACAGCGAGCGCCAATACTGCCAGCTAAATAATGGATTCTAACTACTGAAGGCACTAACTGCTAATAGACATAGTTAGCAAATGAAAGATTTTGATAGAGAACAAACAATGTATTTACCTTAATAGTGTTCTAAAGTCATTATATATATATATATATATATATATATATATATATATATATATATATATATATATATATATATATAAGTTTGTGACATCCAGTATTACAAATTTGCTTTCTGATGGACACACGTCCAGATCGTCCGCTCTCAAAATTCTGCCGTCTCTCTCACCACATCCACCACTGCTGCCGGCTCACCCCCAACTGCCCAACGCTACGCGCTGTTCACATCCAACTGCCCAACACTACATAAGCGAATATTCCAACAATGCAAACCAGCCACAGACTTCACACATCACAGTCTGTGATTTTCATATGGAGCGCTACGTGGCGTTACCAACATAAAAACCTAAACAGCCCAATTACACAATCAGAAGACTGATGACAAAAAAAACCGTATCAACGATGTAAGTCTTCAAGACAGAATATGATAACCAAGACAGAAGACAAACACATCTACATCTACATCCATACTCCGCAATCCACCTGGCGGTGTGTGGCGGAGGGTACCTTGAGTATATCGGTTCTCCCTTCTATTCCAGTCTCGTATTGTTCGTGGAAAGAAGGATTGTCGGTATGCCTCTGTGTGGGATCTAATCTCTCTGATTTTATCCTCATGGTCTCTTCGCGAGATATACGTAGGAGGGAGCAATATACTGCTTGACTCTTCGGTGAAGGTATGTTCTCGAAACTTTGACAAAAGCCCGTACCGAGCTACTGAGCGTCTCTCCTGCAGAGTCTTCCACTGGAGTTTATCTATCATCTCCGTAACGCTTTCGCGATTACTAAATGATCCTGTAACGAAGCGCGCTGCTCTCCGTTGGATCTTCTCTATATCTTCTATCAACCCTATCTGGTACGGATCCCACACTGCTGAGCAGTATTCAAGCAGTGGGCGAACAAGCGTACTGTAACCTACTTCCTTTGTTTTCGGATTGCATTTCCTTAGGATTCTTCCAATGAATCTCAGTCTGGCATCTGCTTTACCGACGATCAACTTTATATGATCATTCCATTTTAAATCACTCCTAATGCGTACTCCCAGATAATTTATGGAATTTTTGCTTCCAGTTGCTGACCTGCTATTTTGTAGCTAAATGATAAAAGATCTACCTTTCTGTGTATTCGCAGCACATTACACTTGTCTACGTTGAGATTCAATTGCCATTCCCTGCACCATGCGTCAATTCGCTGCAGATTCTCCTGCATTTCAGTACAATTTTCCATTGTTACAACCTCTCGATACACCACAGCATCATCCGCAAAAAGCCTCAGTGAACTTCCGATGTCATCCACAAGGTCATTTATGTATATTGTGAATAGCAACGGTCCTATGACACTCCCCTGCGGCACACCTGAAACCACTCTTACTTCGGAAGACTTCTCTCCATTGAGAATGACATGCTGCGTCCTGTTATCTAGGAACTCCTCAATCCAATCACACAATTGGTCTGATAGTCCATATGCTCTTACTTTGTTCATTAAACGACTGTGGGGAACTGTATCGAACGCCTTGCGGAAGTCAAGAAACACGGCATCTACCTGTGAACCCGTGTCTATGGCCCTCTGAGTCTCGTGGACGACATGTGCTAGTGTAGGTTTGCATCCCACCACATGAAATTTTTTTTTCATGTTAGAGTTGTTAATGCTTTCTGGGCCTTTCTTATAAATATAATACAAGTATATTCTGCAGTATTCAATGTTATTTGCATTCCGTCCGAACTGAGAACTAAGGATGAAAAACATATATTTCGCAATTTCCGAGTGCGTGGTTAAGCAGGAACCTAAGAGGACATCTTAAATTACTGTGAGAGAAACGAGCAGCGAATAAGGTTTATATTCTTCCTTGTCACAAAAATTTCGCTGTTTGTTTGCAAATATGTGGCGCCTTTCGAGTGTCTGGTTAGCCAGGAACCTAAGAGTACAGTTTTAATCGCTGCGGCTGAAACGAGCTGCAATAAAATTCATATTCTGCCTTTTCACAAATATTTACTCTTTATTTTCCAATATGTGGCGGTATCCGAGTGTGTGGTTAGACAGGAACCTTAGAGAACAGCTGAAATTGCTGCGAGTTAATCGAGGAGCAATAAGATTGATATTTTTCCTTGTCACAAAGTCTAAAGCCGATCATGCGCGTGACGTCAAAATGACATCACTTTTGCGGAAATTGTTGTGCAAAGAGCATTACCGTCCTGTGTCATCTATAGAGTATAAATATCTAAATACTCTCTGTGTTGTCATCACAGACATACATAGCCCGCGTGTGTCATCCACAATAGCCGAAGTTCCTTTGGAAAGAAATGTAAATACCATGGAGGTAGATACATTTTTTACCTCCATGATAAATACTGTGGTGAGCATTACCAAAGCAAATGAAATAAAATAAAATACATAAACACTAATAGTAATAAAACGAGAAGAGCCAGAATGGAGAGAGCCTTTTTTACCTCGCAAATAAAGACTGTCATCATTAGCGGTGCTGTAACATATTGTAATTTTATCATGGAGGTAAAAGTAAGGAGAGTTGTCATGGCGTCAAAAACTTGACGCTATCTTAGTTTCCCAAAACATTACCTTCAGCTGTTTTTATTTGGTCCATGACAGAATACACTCAGCTCGCACACAGTCAAGCAAAATTTCCGAATAGAAAGACCACTACAGTAAACACACTTCATAATGTCGTTTGTTGGAAGTTTTTCCTCATATGTATAAAATACAGATTTCCCAGAAGAAAGCAAATGAATACTGAATGAATATAATGACGGCTGCCTGTGGTAATATACTTCATTGGTTGAAATATTAGGAAGTGGAAGATTCGTCTGGTAATGCAGACAGATTGCTTCTTAATCGCAGATTTCCTGGACAAACGTTTTTAATCTCGGAAAAGAGAATTTTTAACAGTTTTCTCGTATTTTCTAATATGAAGCTGTCAGTGTCCAACCTGATCTTCTTCCCCACGGGACGCTGATGTCTGCTCTTCAATTTTGCTTCCCCCACAGTCAAACTGACCAGTTCTGGGTCCTTCAGCACAAATCTCTTCAAACTTATTTTTAAACTGCTTCCTGTTCTGTTGGCTGTCTAGTTTGCTTTAATCTAACGTAGTTCTCCTTAAGTAGTTGGATGTTCTTTCTGCTTATTCAGAGTTTGTATCGGCAATGCATCTTTCTCGTCTTTCACCGGTAAATCAAGATTAGAACAGTTGGCTTTAAATTTGTCACACACTGAACATGTGTGAGTTCTGGGGTCAATATTCTTCGTATGAGACAGGTTTTGGGGAATTTTTCTCTGAATACAACGAGTGTAACTTTCGAATATTAAGTTATTCTGCTAAATATTACCGTTTGCTATTATGAATGCTACAGTGTGATTTTCGGCCGCTCAATGACTGTGTACATTGGTGCACTTTAGATACGGTTTCTCTTTTAAACCTAATTGACCGCGCTGCTGCTACAGTCGCAGGTTCGAATCCTGCCTGGGGCCTGGATGTATGTGATGTACTTAGGTTAGTTAGGTTTAAGTAGTTCTAAGTCTAGGGGACTGATGACCTCAGATGTTAAGTCCCATCGTGCTTAAAACCATTTGAACCATTTTAAACTTGATTGGTGTAATGTTAAGTATTCCTCTGGTCTCCAAATTCTTATATCGGAAGTTTAAAGAAAAGTGGAAAGTGAAAACAATTTCGTCGCGATAAACATTAAAAAGACGAAAACTCTGAACTTATCTCTAAAGGGCCCCACAGACGAGCGACGGATCGCAGCAATTCGTCTCTAGGGCGACCCGATCGCTCTGTAGATCGCACGCGTGTGGGCAAATCGCACCGATCGGTCGCTGATCGCTGCTCGCATGGAAATCCCAGGCCATCTGATGGATTGCCTGCTGTTCATGCACACAGTATGTCCGCCTGGTTGGTTGCCAGCGGTGTGTGACAGTACGAGTGGTTGTGAAGTTTTGTTTCGTTTCGCTTCGTCTATGTGAAGAACGGTATGTTAGAATTTATACACTACTGGCCATTAAAATTGCTACACCACGAAGATTATGTGCTACAGACGCGAAATTTAACCGACAGGAAGATGATACTGTGATATACAAATAATTAGCTTTTCAGAGAATTCACACAAGGTTGGCGCCGGAGGCGACACCTACAACGTGGTGACATGAGGAAAGTTTCCAACCGATTTCTCATACACAAACAGCAGTTGACCAGCGTTGCCTGGTGAAACGTTGTTGTGATACCTCGTATAAGGAGGAGAAATGGGTACTATCACGTTTACGACTTTGATAAATGTCCGATTGTAGCCTATCCCGATTGCAGTTTATAGTATCGCAACATTGCTGCTCGCGTTGGTCGAGATCCAATGACTGTTAGCAGAATATGGAATCGGTGGGATCAGGAGGGTAATACGGAACGCCGTGCTGGATCCCAACGGCCTCGTATCACTAGCAGTCGAGATCTCAGGCATCTTGTCCGCATGGCTGTAACGGATCGTGCAGCCACGTCTCGATCCCTGAGTCAGCAGATGGGGACGTTTGCAAGACAACAACCATCTGCACGAACAGTTCGAAGACGTTTGCAGCAGCATGGACTATCAGCTCGGAGACCATGGCTGCGGTTACCCTCGACGCACAGACAGGAGCGCCTGCGATGGTGTACTCAACGACAAACCTGGGTGCACGAATAGCAAAACGTTATATTTGCAGATGATTCCAGGATCTGTTTACAGCATCATGATGGTCGCATGCGTGTTTGGCGACATTGGAAGCGTGTATTCATAATCGCCATACTGGCGTATCACCCGGCGTGATGGTATGGGGTGCCATTGGTTACACGTCTCGGTCACGTCTTGTTCACATTGACGGCACTTTGAACAGTGGACGTTACATTTTAGATCTGTTACGACCCGTGGCTCTACCCTTCATTCGATCCCCGCGAAACCCTACGTTTCAACAGGATAATGCACGACCGCATGTTGCAGGTCCTGTACGGGCCTTTCTGGATACGGAAAATGTTCGACTGCTGCCCTGGCCATCACATTCTCCAGATCTCTCACCAACTGAAAACGTCTGGTCAATGGTGGCCGAGCAACTGTCTCGTCACAATACGCCAGTCACTACTCCTGGTGAACTGTGGTATCGTGTTTAAGCTGCGTGTGCAGCTGTACCTGTACACGCCATCCAAGCTCTGTTTTACTCAATGCCGAGGCGTGTCAAGGCCGTTATTACGGCCAGAGGTGGTTGTTCTGGATACTGATTTCTCACGATCTACGCACCCAAATTGCGTGAACATGTAATCAGATGTCAGTTCTAGAATAATATATTTGTTCAGTGAATATGTGTTTATCATCTGCATTTCTTCTTGGTGTAGCAATTTTAACGGCCAGTAGTGTAGTTATCTGAGAAGATAAGTGGAAGCCATAGTTGCCCTTTATGAGAAGACATACACCCTCCGATTTTGTGGTGATCAGCATTTTGAAGCTTGTGCTATATACATAACATTATGACTACCTGGTTAACCCTTTGTGCTGCAAAGGCGCGTGCTGCTGGCCGTGTCAAGTCTGCCCTTGGGGTCCCCTAATCTGTGTACCTGCGCTGGCAGCCACTTCCGCGGACTACATCTACATCCACATTCCTGACGGTGTGTGGCGGAGGGTACCTTGAGTAACTCTATCGGTTCTCCCTTCTATTCCATTCTCGTATTGTTCGTGGAAAGAAGGATTGTCGGTATGCCTCTGTGTGGGCTCTAATCTCTCTGATTTTTTCCTCATGGTCTCTTCGCGAGATATACGTAGGAGGGAGCAATATACTGCTTGACTCCTCGGTGAAGGTATGTTCTCGAAACTTTAACGAAAGCCCGTACCAAGCTACTGAGCGTCTCTCCTGCAGAGTCTTCCACTGGAGTTTATCTATCATCTTCGTAACGCTTTCGCGATTACTAAATGATCCTGTAACGAAGCGCGCTGCTCTCAGTTGGATCTTCTCTCTCTCTTCTATCAACCATATCTGGTACGGATCCCACACTGCTGAGCAGTTTTCAAGCAGTGGGCGAACAAGCGTACTGTAACCTACTTCCTTTGTTTTCGGATTGCATTTCCTTAGGATTCTTCCAATGAATCTCAGTCTGGCATCTGCTTTACCGACGATCAACTTTATATGATCATTCCATTTTAAATCACTCCTAATGCGTACTCCCAGATAATTTATGGAATTTTTGCTTCCAGTTGCTGACCAGCTATTTTGTAGCTAAATGATAAGGGATCTTTCTTTCTATGTATTCGCAGCACATTACACTTGTCTACATTGAGATTCAATTGCCATTCCCTGCACCATGCGTCAATTCGCTGCAGATTCTCCTGCATTTCAGCACAATTTTCCATTGTTACAACCTCTCGATATACCACAGCATCATCCGCAAAAAGCCTCAGTGAACATCCGATGTCATCCACAAGGTCATTTATGTATATTGTGAATAGCAACGGTCCTACGACACTCCCCTGCGGCACACGTGAAATCACTCTTACTTCGGAAGAGTTTTCTCCATTGAGAATGACATGCTGCGTTCTGTTATCTAGGAACTCTTCAATCCAATCACACAATTGGTCTGATAGTCCATATGCTCTTACTTTGTTCATTAAACGACTGTGGGGAACTGTATCTAACGCCTTGCGGAAGTCAAGAAACACGGCATCTACCTGGGAACCCGTGTCTATGACCCTCTGAGTCTCGTGGACGAATAGCGCGAGTTGGGTTTCACACGATCATCTTTTTCGGAACCCATGCTGATTCCTATAGAGTAGATTTCTTGTTTCCAGAAAAGTCATTATACTCGAACATAATACGTGTTCCAAAATGATGGACGTTAGAGATATAGGTCTATAGTTGTACACATCTGTTCGACGTCCTTTCTTGAAAATGGGGATGACCTGTGCCCTTTTCCAATGCTTTGGAATGCTCCGCTCTTCTAGAGACCTACTTACACCGCTGCAAGAAGGGGAGCAAGTTCCTTCGCGTACTCTGTGTAAAATCGAACTGGTATCCCATCAGTTCCAGCGGCCTTTCCTCTTTTAAGCGATTTTAATTGTTTCTCTATCGCTCTGTCGTCTATTTCGATATCTTCGACTACTGTGTGTGCCTGAGCTCTCCGCCCGGCCATTCTCACCCTGGCCTAAGTATTTCTGGAACCACGGCGGTCGTGGCAGTCTCGCACTTAGTATGATCACAGACTTTACAAATACCATATGAAATGAGCGTTAGGATACAAATATGTCGATAGGGAACATTTGTTGTGAACGAGCATTAATTTTTTTTTTGGTTGGTATGACTTCTGTCAAAGATATTTAGTATACATCGAGTCATGGAACAAACAACATCATATGTTCTCGTCGTGTTAACAATGTCGAATTTTTACCAGAAAGTGATGATTTGCGGAAAGCATTAATTTTTTGTTTTCATTTGAAAAAAAAGTGTTGCAGAGTCGCATCGAATGCTTGTCGAGGCATATGGTCATCATGCTCTATCAGAAGCAACATACAAAAGATGGTTTCAACGGTTCAGAAATAATGATTTTGGTGTAAGAAATGAAGAACGTGGAAGACCACCAAAAAAGTTCGAAGGCAACGAATTGCAAGCAATATTGGATGAAGATGATACTTTGAGTCAGAAGAAAATGGCAGAAATGCTGAATGTTGCATAACTAACAATTTCTGACCATTTGAAAGCTATGGGAAAGATCCAAAAGTGTGGAAAATTGGTGCCACATGGATTGAGTGAAAGACAGATGAAAAACCGAAAAACCATTTGCCAAATTTTGCTTCAAAGATATGAAAGAAAATCAATTTTGCATCTAATTGTTATTGGCGTTGTAAAATGGATTTATTTTAAGAATCCTAAGCGGGAAAAATCATGGGTTAATCCGGCACAACCATCAACATCGACTGCAAAACCAGATCGATTCCGCAAGAAGACAATGCTCTGTGTTTGGTGGGATCAGATAGGTGTGGAGTATCTGAGCTTCTAAAA
The DNA here is from genome assembly GCF_023864345.2 of Schistocerca serialis cubense. Taxonomy (NCBI): domain Eukaryota; kingdom Metazoa; phylum Arthropoda; class Insecta; order Orthoptera; family Acrididae; genus Schistocerca; species Schistocerca serialis. The sequence goes on along the minus strand of NC_064647.1, from coordinate 224,958,581 downwards.
CCCGGTGAAACTGTGAATACTATTCACTACAGACAACAAATGATCAATTTAAACTACGCATTGATCGAAAAAAGATTAGAATGGGCCAGAAGATATGGCAAAGTAATTTTTTACACGCCAGTGCAACTGCACACAAAGCAAAACTGGTTCAGGATACAATCAAAACACTTGGCTGGGAGCTTCTACCCCACCCGCGGTATCTGCCAGACTTGGCCCCTTCCGACTACCATTTGTTTTCATCTATGGGATACGCATTGGCTGAGGAACACTTCGATTCCTACGAAGAAGTCGAAAATCGGGTGTCTGATTGGTTTGCTTCAAAAGACGAACATTTCTGTTGTCGAGGTGTCCACAAACTGCCAGAAAGGTGGTCAAAATTTGTAGAAAGCAATGGTCAGTACTTTGAATAAAATATTTTTACTTTTCAATTCAAAATTGGTGTTTCATTTTCACAAAAAAAACGCTCATTTCATACCAGTACACCTGGTAAACGTAGGATATCTGAATACTTATTCCGTAGCTTTCAATCTGGAGATGAATTGCTCAACAGACCTAATGTACACTGAAACTGCTTGTGCAGCTAACATGTAACTCCTCATCAAAGGCTTTCTTTCATTTGCAATTAGTGCTTAAGAATCATCATAAGGTCTCAGTATACATCTGTGTTTTATTTGGCATACTGATACTTAATTATCAGATTTTTGTACGCAACTTACAGCGTAAACGCAGTAGAATCCGTAACGACCGAACGTTGACGTTCTTCTACATCTACATCTACGAGGGCAGTTCAATAAGTAATGCAACACATTTTTTTTCTGAAACAGGGGTTGTTTTATTCAGCATTGAAATACACCAGGTTATTCCCCAATCTTTTAGCTACACAACACTATTTTTCAACGTAATCTCCATTCAATGCTACGGCCTTACGCCACCTTGAAATGAGGGCCTGTAGGCCTGCACGGTACCATTCCACTGGTCGATGTCGGAGCCAACGTCGTACTCCATCAATAACTTCTTCATCATCCGCGTAGTGCCTCCCACGGATTGCGTCCTTCATTGGGCCAAACATATGGAAATCCGACGGTGCGAGATCGGGGCTGTAGTGTGCATGAGGAAGAACAGTCCACTGAAATTTTGTGAGCTCCTCTCGGGTGCGAAGACTTGTGTGAGGTCTTGCATTGTCATGAAGAAGGAGAAGTTCGTTCAGATTTTTGTGCCTACGAACACGCTGAAGTCGTTTCTTCAATTTCTGAAGAGTAGCACAATACACTTCAGAGTTGATCGTTTGACCATGGGGAACGACATCGAACAGAATAACCCCTTCAGCGTCCCAGAAGACTGTAACCATGACTTTACCGGCTGAGGGTATGGCTTTAAACTTTTTCTTGGTAGGGGAGTGGGTGTGGCGCCACTCCTTTGATTGCCGTTTTGTTTCAGGTTCGAAGTGATGAACCCATGTTTCATCGCCTGTAACAAATTTTGACAAGAAATTGTCACCCTAAGCCACATGACGAGCAAGCAATTCCGCACAGATGGTTCTCCTTTGCTCTTTATGGTGTTCGGTTAGACAACGAGGGACCCAGCGGGAACAAACCTTTGAATATCCCAACTGGTGAACAATTGTGACAGCACTACCAACAGAGATGTCAAGTTGAGCACTGAGTTGTTTGATGGTGATCCGTCGATCATCTCGAACGAGTGTGTTCGCACGCTGCGCCATTGCAGGAGTCACAGCTGTGCACGGCCGGCCCGCACGCGGGAGATCAGACAGTCTTGCTTGACCTTGCGGCGATGATGACACACGCTTTTCCCAACGACTCACCGTGCTTTTGTCCACTGCCAGATCACCGTAGACATTCTGCAAGCGCCTATGAATATCTGAGATGCCCTGGTTTTCCGCCAAAAGAAACTCGATCACTGCCCGTTGTTTGCAACGCACATCCGTTACAGACGCCATTTTAACAGCTCCGTACAGCGCTGCCACCTGTCGGAAGTCAATGAAACTATACGAGACGAAGCGGGAATGTTTGAAAATATTCCACAAGAAATTTCCGGTTTTTTCAACCAAAATTGGCCGAGAAAAAAAATGTGTTGCATTACTTATTGAACTGCCCTCGTACATCCATACTCTGCAAGCCCCGTGACGGTATGAGGTGGAGGATACCTTGAGTACCTCTATCGGTTCTCCCTTCTATTCCAGTCTCCTATTGTTCATGGAAAGGACTGTCGGTATGCCTCTGTGTGGGCTCTAATCTCTCTGATTTTATCCTCATGGTCTATTCACGAAATATACGTAGGAGGGAAGTATGTTCTCGAAACTTCAACAAAAGCCCGTACCGAGCTACTGAGCGTCTCTCCTGCAGAGTCTTTAAACTCCAGTAGAAGACTCCGTAACGCTTTCTAGATTACTAAATGATCCTGTAACGTAGCGTGCTGCTCTCCGTTGGATCTTCTCTATCTCTTCTATCAACCATATCTGGTACGGATCCCACACTGCTGAGCAGTATTCAACCTGTGGGCGAACAACCGTACTGTAACCTATTTCCTTTGTCTTCGGATTGCATTTCCTTAGGATTCTTCCAATGAATCTCAGTCTGGCATCTGCTTTACTGACGATCAACTTTATATGATCATTCCATTTTAAATCACTCCTAATTCCTACTCCCAGATAATTTATGGAATTAACTGCTTCCAGTTGCTGACGTGCTATATTGTAGCCAAATGATAAGGCATCTTTCTTTCTATGTATTCGCAGCACATTACACTTGTCTACATTGAGATTCAATTGCCATTCCCTGCGCCATGCGTCAATTCACTGCAGATCCTCCTGCAATCCAGTAAAATTTTACATTGTTACAACCTGTCGATATACCACAGCATCATCCGCAAAAAGCCTCAGTGAACTTCCGATGTCATCCACAACGTCATTTACGTATACTGTGAATAGCAACGGTCCCACGACATTCCCCTGCGGCACACCTGAAATCACTCTTACTTCGGAAGATTTCTCTCCATTGAGAATGACATGCTGCGTTCTGTTATCTAGGAACTCTTCAATCCAATCACACAATTGGTTTGATAGTCCATAGTTCATTAAACGACTGTGGGGAACTGCTTCGAACGCCTTGCGGAAGTCAAGAAACACGGCATCTACCTGGGAACCCGTGTCTATGGCCCTCTGAGTCTCGTGGACGAATAGCGCGAGCTGGGTTTCACACGATCGTCTTTTCCGAAACCCTACAGAGTAAATTTCTAGTATCCAGAAAAGTCATTATACTCGAACATAATACGTGTTCCAAAATTCTACAATTGATCGACGTTAGAGATATAGGTCTATAGTTCTGCACATCTGTTCGACGTCCTTTCTTGAAAACGGGGATGACCTGTGCCCTTTTCCAATCCTTTGGAAAGCCTCGCTCTTCTAGAGACCTACGGTACACTGCTGCAAGGAGGGGCGCAATTTCCTTCGCGTATTTCTGTACTAGCGCAATAATTCGCCCTCAAACAGCCTTTGAGGGAAGTGTCTGGATGCCGAGACACACTTTCGAAGCTAATCACTATATTTTGAGAACATTAACCAAATAAATTATCCCCAAGGAAACTTCAGAATAAAAAATCCAACATTTCTGAATAGGTTTTATATGGGACGCAATTGTTATTGTACAGTAGAAATAAACAATGATTTATAACTTTTGTTTAAGAATTAGATAAGGAAATACTCAAGTTTCTAAACTACCTAATTAAAAGTCACCTTTAATTGCTAATGACCTTTTGTGCTTCAGAAATGGGCGCGTGTGTGCAACTGACCAACGTGTGCCGAGACGCCCTTTCCAAGTGTAAGCCTAGAAGTTTCTTACATATCCAGTGTCTTGATAAAATGGGACAGCAATCCGTTACTGAATGTTACTAGAAAATTGTAGTCTGGGTTGCGGTAAAAGATATTTATTCAAGCGGCGACTAGTTTCGGGCGAAGCCCTTTTTCAAACAACCATGTCAAAAGGAATGTGACAGCCAAATTATAGCTGTTAATAAAACCATAGAATATCGATAGCTATCCATCTTCTATGGTTTTGTTAACAGCTATATTGTGGTTGTCACAGTCTTTTACCGCAACCCAGGCTATAATTTTGTAGTAATAATAATGCTAGAATTTTTTGTTTGTTTCTGATACTTGCACTAAGTTTAAGGTTTAACTTCTACCAAGAAGTTATGGAAGAAACCATAAATTTGTACTGAGTTTTTATTTTTGCCCCTTCTGTGCGAACATTTGAAGGATCCAGTCTGTGTTTGTCAGCACACACTGGATGTTTCACTTATTCGTACCTAAGGTGTTTGTCAGCAAAGTAATTCATCTGGAGAGGCTCTTCAAGCTCGTATAATTCCGTCTTTTTTCACAGTTATATTTCCCATCCTTCTTTCTCATCCGGGCTTTGGACCGGCAATGGCGAAGTTAAAAATATTTTTTTTTAATTTTTGTAGTTATTTTTATTATTTTCATTTTCAAGAAATTTTTTTTCAGAAGTGAGAACATTTCATCTTCCAGCTGTAACAACTTGGCTAAAAGTTCTTATTTGTGCGGTACGTTTCAAAACATGGGTCAGCGCACAAAGGTACATTGCATGTTTTGCAGTCATATTTCGTTTCTCGACGCACATTCTGTTTCGAGCTGACTGCACATCTACGCTATGGTCCGCGTTTCTTGGACTGGTCACTCGGAATGACATGTGGAAAGTGCCTCCCAGTAAAGCGAAGAGGATTCTCGTTGTCAGAGCGTCTTCCTTTCCTATCTCTTCTCCTTTCTGTAGTAAATTTTTCCACAAGTTCTCGTACCAGACATAAATGAAAATCTGCTAATGATATTTTGCTCCCTGTCACAGATCTGTGAAGAGTGTGAGCATTCAAAACACAAAGGTCCACAACATGAAAAAAAACCTTTTTGTACCATTTAACAGATTTACGCACAGATGCAACAGAGCTTAATAGCATATCGGAGTGGTCTACTGCTCCCATATTTGAAATGTAATCAACAACACATTGCGGCTTCATTACTTTTTCGCGAGTCATCATGTTTGTCCTTCCAGTGTCAAGTGCTGCAGGCAGTCAGCGTGAACACTTCTGTCTTTTTCGCACCACTTGATGGCAAGCATTGCGTCAGTTGACATAAACTCAGTTTCTCCTCGTTTCAGTTTCTTTTATAGCTTCACATAATATGCAAAAAACTGGCGATTTCTCAAACTGGGGAACAATCAAGAATGGGATGCCGCAAGGTTCGGTCTTGGATCCTCTGCTGTTCTTAATATATATTAATGACTTGCCATTCTATATTCACGAAGATGCAAAGCAGGTACTTTTTACCGATGATACAAGTATAGCTATCATACCCGACAGACAAGAATTAACTGGCGAAATTGTAAACGATGTTTTTCAGAAAATCATTAAGTGGTTCTCTGCAAATGGGCTCTCATTAAACTTTGACAAAACACAGTATATACAGTTCCACACAGTAATTGGAATGACCCCATTAATAAATATAGACTTCGATCAGAAATCGGTAGCTAAGGTAGAATATTCAAAATATTTGGTGTATGCGTTGATGAGGGGTTGAAGTGGAGAAAACACACTGAGGATCTGCTGAAACGTTTGAGTTCAGCTAATTATTAGGGTCACTGCAAATTTTGGAGATATACATATGAGTAAATTAGCTTACCACGCCTATTTTCATTCTCTGCTTTCGTATGCCATCATATTCTGGGGTAACTCATCATTGAGCAAAAGAGTGTTGATTGCACAAAAGCGTGTAATCAGAATAACTGCTGGAGCTCATCCAAGATCATCCTGCAGACACTTATTTAAAGAGCTAGAAATCTTCACTGTAGCCTCACAATATATATATTCACTTATGAAATTTGTTATTAACAATCCGAACGAATTCAAAAGTAATAGGAGTGTACATGGCTACAACACTAGGAGAAAGGATGATCTTCACTACTCAAGGTTAAATCTAACTTTGGCTCAGAAGGGGGTAAATTATGCTGCCACAAAAGTCTTTGGTCACTTACCTAATAGCATCAAAAGTCTGACAGATAGACATATAGCATTTAAAAGGAAATTAAAAGAATTTCTGAATGGCAACTCCTTCTACTCATTAGATGAATTTTTGGATATAGTAAGTGGGTAATTTCCCAACTTCCACAAAAAAAAAAAAATTATTGAGTGTCATGTAATATTTTGTGTAATGTAATATCTTGTATAGACACCTTTCATTAACCTGACACGTTCCACATCATTACGAAGTGTCGTATTCATGATCTATGGAGCAAGTACTAATCTAATCTAATTCGGAAAGTCGCGCCTGTTCCTACGTACAGTACCGCATGCTGCTGTTCTCTGGTTGTGTAGCCAGAGGAACAAGACTGGACTTGTATACCAATTGTCGACATTCAATGTCCACGTTCAAGGTATGGCTTCATTGGTGCTGCCACAATATCACCAGATTTCCCCAAATTATGGTCTTCAATCTCTGTAGTTCTGCCTGTGTATACAAAGAAATCCAAGATGTATCCAGTTTTACAGTCGCACAACACAAATGTTTTGATTCCAAATCTACTTCATTTCGAAGGAATGTGTTGTTTAAAAGGTAAGCGACCTTTGAACAATAACAGACTTTCATCAACAGAGTTTTCTGGATTAAATGCACTGCAGAACACCACACGAACTGTATCAATTATTTTCCTAAGTTTAAACAGACTGTCATCTCCAGGATTGGCCGAGTTGTCACTAAAATGCAACATTCACAAAAGTAACATAAAACGGTCACGGGACATAACTTCGCCAAAAATTGGAGTACTCAGAAGTACATCTCTGGACCAGTATTCCTTTATGCTCAACTTTTTAACACGAGCCATGAAGAGCCAAATACCAATGAAGCAATACATTTCCAGGTGGATACTTGAGAACGAACTGATTCCGGCGTATTTGCCCATGGTGAAAGTGAAAAAACTGTTCGTTTCAAGTGCTACAAATTTCAACAGATCTTCTGATAGAAATAGCACGAAAAAGGACTGAGCGCTTGAATCAGGCGCTAGTTGGCAATTATGTCCTGAAGATGAGTCATCAAATGCATGAAGTGCTGGACTGAAGTCACGTTTTTGGCAATCAGATTTCTCATTCTCACTATGGCGTGACCTTTTATCGATCGATTCGTCTTCACTTTCAGAATGTGAGGAAGAACTGTCCTGGCGAGCTCTACTAGGAGAAGTACGTGGCGGTGCATTGCTGAGAGATTCTTCTGATGAACCTTCTTCGTCACTACATTCATTGAAGATGCCACACTCACTGTCATTGTCACTCCTTGTCAGTATCTGCTACGGTCGCAGGTTCGAATCCTGCCTCGGGCATGGATGTGTGTGCTGTCCTTAGGTCAATTAGGTTTAAGTACTTCTTAGTTCTAGGGGACCGATGACCTCAGAAATTAAGTCCCATAGTGCTCAGAGCCATTTCAACCATTTGTCAGTATTGTAAGACGTGTATATTTCTATTGTCTATTGTCAAACCACAATTTATGAAAGATGTTTATATTTTATTAATAGGATTAAGTAGGAATAATTACTATTTGTCATGTTGGAAATAATTGTGGTAGCAGGGAATGTCTGCACCAAAGTACTGTTGGCAAGAGAGACCGCAAATTGATATAATTTTAAAAAGGGCGGGAGAGACAGCGTATAAATACATTTTTAGGAAAGAGCGGGAAAGACCGCGCATTGATACATTTTGTAATGGTTGCAGGGATTGTCTGCACCAGAAAGCATTGTTGGCAGGAGAGACCGCACTTCAGCGTTCGTAGGAAGTCAGTAGTAAACGAGATGTGAAGTGAGTTGGTAGCAGGTCTGAAGCGAGAGTTTGAGAGGAGCGGTGTGCCTGCCAGCCACCAGCTATAATTTACAAGAGATTATAAACGGATGTACAGAGACATCAACTAACTATTATCATAAGAGGAACTAATATCATTGAATTATTTTCTTTGCGAAACTCAAGACTACTGAAGGTATGTTTGCGCAATACTAGTTGTAAGATTATTGTAAAAAGTAAGTCCCATTTGAACGTTTGTAAAATCATATCATTACCAACAGTAAATATTTGAAGCGTTTTCAGAATATAATTAATTTTTGCCAGCAATGTTGCATTACTGATTATAATCCATCTCAAAAACCATCAACGTAAAACTTTGCTAAAATTTTCTTGTTATCAAGAAAAAGTGTAACTATGAATTACGTAACTTCAGTCAAATTAATTAAAGAATAACTTCAGCTTTGCTATTAAAGAATAACGTCAGCTTTGGTAATAAATGCAGCCACTTATTATGACAGCCCACCAGCAGTTAATAGAAAAAATGGTTCAAATGGCTCTGAGCACTATGGGACTTAACATCTATGGTCATCAGTCCCCTAGAACTTAGAACTACTTAAACCTAACTAACCTAAGGACAGCACACAACACCCAGCCAAGTTAATAGAGTATATTAAAACAGAGTAAGTATATTCATGTCGCAGTTCGCTGTAGCAATCAGATGGCGATCCATTAACAGTAAAAAAGGTAAGGAACATTTTTGGGTTATTGCAGATAACGACTGAGGGCCACGACGACGACGACAGATTCTATGTTTCGTCGAAATAATCAGAAAATCACTTTTAATAAGCAGCAATTAAATGCGTATGCGAAGATTGAGAAAGAGAATAAATTTCAAAGGGAAGAATTCATTTGTTATTATTAAGCAAGAGATAGAAATCCTAAGGAAAGGTTTCATAGGTTATTGTAGAAGGGAGATTGAGTAAAAAAAATAAATAAATAAAAAGATATAGAGGAGACGGGAAGGTTTCAGTATCTCTTCGTCAGTGCTACGACGCCGATGTGCCATTTGTCTGTGGAACTCAAAAGTGACAGTACTCTAAAAATCCTGATGAAACGGCAGATAGCTTTAGCCACAGAAGCAGAATGCAGATCACATGTACCAGCTAACACGAATGTTGAACAGCAACTGCGAAATCCCTAGCAGAGTGTTTCCCAGATAGCAGTGACAGCAGCACAGAACAAAAAATACGGTACATCCATCCCAGGGAGTGCACGGGACAAAAGAAATTGCGACGGGCCGGCTTGCAGTCCTGGGCGGCTATTGACGTCCGCAGGCGCACAGGCAGTGGAACCTGCTGCGGTATAAGCCGTCGTTAGGACTAAATAAAGCGCTGGCCAGGCCGCGCGGCGAATGCCGTCTGCGTGGCCCACGGGAAAGCCCACTTCAGCGGCGAACGACGTCCGCCGGCCCCGCGGCAAGGTGGAGCGCAGCGGCATATCACGTCTGCAGTACTCAGGGTTAATAGCTTGTTCGTCTTTCACTGGAACGAAATACATCACTGATTCTACGCATCAGGGATCCTAAGTTTGTTGGTAGGTTTGTGGAGGTTCAAATGGCACTGACCACTATGGGACTTAACTTCTCAGGTCATCAGTCCCTTAGGACTACTTAAACGAACCTAAGGACATCACGCACATCCATGCCCGAGGCAGGATTCGAACCTGCGACCGTAGCGGTCGTGCGGTTCCAGACTGTAGCGTCTAGAACCGCTCGGTCATACCGGCCAGCCTGTTTGTGGAGGTATGTGGAATTAGATGTCTAAGCACAGGCCATGTAATTCACGTAAATATCGGACCACTGATATGCGTACACGGTGATGGTGCTCGATAGCGACCAAGATGGATTTTGGATTGGACTGGTTGGGGGGGGGGGGGGGGGGGAGACCAAACCGCAGGTCATCGGTCTCATCGGATTAGGATGGGGAAGGAAGTCGGCAGTGCCCTTTCAAAGAAACCACCCGACATTTGCCTGAGGCGATTTAGGGAAATAATGGAAAACCTAAATCAGGATGGCCGCACCAAGATGGATTCCATAGGATTTACATCAGCCGAATTTGGTCGTCGAGACATCAATGTGCGTTCACTGTACTGCTCCTCAAACCCTGTATCACGACTCCCCCCGAGACAGTTATACTGCCAAAAGATGACATCGTTGTCGGGAAAGCGTGTCTTCAATTATTATCACAGATCCCATGCAAGCGCGTGAGAATGTCTCTCAAAGCATAATACTGCTCTCACCAACCTACGTTCGAGCAGTCACTCACTTCGATGACGGTATTTCGTTTGCGCAGACGACCATTGACTTAGTGTAGCAAAAATGTGATTCACCCAAAGAGAAGACACGTCTCCATTGATCGACCGTCGAATCCCGATGGTCCCAAGCCCACTGCAGTCATGATTGACGATGTCGTTGAGTCAACACGTGAACCCGTAGGATGACCTGCTGCGGAGTTCCACGTTCAACATGTACCATGAACGGTGTGCTCTGAAACACTTGTGCTTGCACCAGCATTGTGCTCTTTCGGGAGAGATGCCACAGATCACCACCTATCCTACTTTACAGAGGAGACAAGCCTCCGAACCCCACGTTCTGAGAAGACTCTTGCACGTACAACCACTTAGCTCCTAGTGGTACTTTCACTGACCTACTTGTTTCCGCAGATGCACATGACAGTAGCACGTGAACATTCGACCAGTTTCGCCGTTATCGAGATACACACTTTAGTTACCGTGTCGTGTGCCCGCAAAGCCACCAGGTGGCATCCAACGACGCGGTGGACAGTAGTCATGATCTTTTGGCTGATCATTGTAAGCAGAAGTGACGGGATGTTCAAAGTAATAGTCGCGATAAAATAGGCTCCATCTTCTGATTCTATGTTATTTATAAACTAATTATATGCATCATACATTTGTTAAGTTCGAAACAGAATGACATATGTACCTACTGTAATGTGTGGGCTTCCACAAAAGAAAAAAAATGAATGTGAGGTGGTGGCCCTCAACTATGCACCCTCCGACTCAGAGTTGCAATATTAAAAGTTTTGGCTGGTTTCATTGTCTAGGGGCTGGGATACGTAGATGCCGCATTAGAAGCCAAATACTGCTGAGTCTACAGTATACGATAGAATATACACATGAATTGAATGGTCGAAGGTTCCTATCACTGGGCAATTGCGAATTAATATAGAAATTTATAAATGAAAGATTGCAATTAAATAAAATTTGCAGGTACTATCTTAACGATTTTAAATGATGAGTACGATAGTAGAAGTACTTTTGAGAAAGTGGTATATTTCTGCAAAACACTTATTGGTGTCGATGGTCCAGCAATTACTTTAAATATAATTTGAATAACAGGGAAACATTAGATTCCTAATTCAGGTAATTAGTTATGAACATCAACGTAGCTCGCGAGATATTGGCTTCTGATCGCGTACTACGTCTTCACTGCAGAAGCCACGGAAATCATACAAGTACCACAAGTCCGCACTCTGAAATACACTACTGGCCATTAAAATTGCTACACCAAGAAGAAATGTAGATGATAAAACGGGTGTTCATTGGACAAATATATTATACTAGAACTGACATGTGATTACATTTTCACGCAATTTGGGTGCATAGATCCTGAGAAATCACTGCCAAGAACAACCACCTCTGGCCGTAATAACGGCCTTGGTACGCCTGGGCATTGAGTCAAACAGAGCTTGAAAGGCGTGTACGGGTACAGCTGCCCAAGCAGCTTCAACACGATACCACAGTTCATCAAGAGTAGTGACTGGCATATTGTGACGAGCCAGTTGCCGGCCACCATTGACCAGACGTTTTCAATTGGTGAGAGATCTGGAGAATGTGCTGGCCAGGGCAGCAGTGGAACATTTTGTGTATCCAGAAAGTCCCGTACAGGACCTGCAACAGGCGATAGTGCATTATCCTGGTGAAATGTAGGGTTTCACAGGGACTGAATGAAGGGTAGAGCCACAGGTCGCAACACATCTGAAATGTAACGTCCACTATTCAAAGGCGAACAAGAGGTGACCGAGACGTGTAACCAATGGCAGCCCATACCATCATGCCGGGTGATACGCCAGTATGGCGATGACGAATACACGCTTCCAATGCGCGTTCACCGCGATGTCTCCAATCACGGATGCGACCATCGTGATGCTGTAAACAGAACCTGGATTCATTCGAAAAAATGACGTTTTACCATTCGTGCACCCAGGTTCGTCGTTGAGTACACCATCGCAGGCGCTCCTGTCTGTGAAGAAGCGTCGAGGGTAACTGCAGCCACGGTCTCCGAGCTGATAGTCCATGCTACTGCAAACGTCGTCGAACTGTTCGTGCAGATGGTTGTTGTCTTGCACACGTCCCCATCTCTTGACTCAGGGATCGAGACGTGGCTGCACGATCCATTACAGCCATGCGGATAAGATGCCTGACATCTCGACTGCTAGTGATACGAGGCCGTTGGGATCCAGCACGGCGTCCCGCATTACCCTGCTGATCCCACCGATTCCATATTCTGCTAACAGTCATTGGATCTCGACCAACGCGAGGAGCAATGTCGCGATACGATAAACCGCAATCGCGATAGGCTACAATCCGACCTTTATCAAAGTCGTAAACGTGATGGTACGCATTTCTCCTCATTACACGAGCCATCACAACAACGTTTCACCAGGCAACGTCTGTCAACTGCTGTTTGTGTATGTGAAATCAGTTGGAAACTTTCCTCATGTCAGCACGTTGTAGGTGTCGCCACCGGCGCCAACCTTGTGTGAATGCTCTGAAGAGCTAATCATTTGTATATCACAGCTTCTTCTTCCTGTCGGTTAAATTTCGCGTATGTAGCACGTCATCTTCGTGATGTAGCAATTTTAATGGCCAGTAGTGTATCTTCCGCGATCACGCGCAAACTGCTCCACTGTGCAAGTCCTTCCCGCGACTGTCAGTCCCTCGCGCCGTCGTGTCCAGCCCCACCCGTGCCGTACTCTCCAGAACTGATGCTCCTCCCCAGCCTACATGCGTCTCTCTTAGTAACGAGCGCTGTGACTGCCTAGAGCGCTCCCTCCATGTCTCCAGGCCAACGCACACTCACAAACATATTAAAACACATACGAAATATTGGATTTACATTTAAATAACTTGAAATTAAATAAATATTCCTACGGCTGGACCATAAACACGCTCTAACACACATTATTAAATACATAAACAAATTAAATAAACATACATCAAAGGAATAGAAACAAAAGGTAGGCCAGTAGCGTAATGTCTCTGTGCTTTCTAAAACACAATAAATATTTAACCAATTTCTTCATGAATAGTATACATCGGATGTAAACAAAGACATAGACGAATAAATATATTTATAAGCATGCTGCCACCGTTTTCTCGTGTCACTGTGAAGTACTTTTGGCCTGACGCGATCGATAGTAATCGGCCACTTTGACCTCCAATAACTCATGTACTATTGAAGTTACATACCTGTAATTCATACCAATTTAGGTTTACACTGATAGCTTTGTAAAAACTTGTAGATCGACGAAATCGGATGAACCGTTTAGATTTGGGAAATTCGTTGCTGGCAGTTACTGGAATAACTTACCGTCAGATACTAAACTTTAAACTAAGAAATATATCGAAAATCTGATTACACCATCAGAATGGTCGTGTAACTAAAGGTAATGTACATGTTTCTTTTTGAGGTATCATGATTCATCTGGCTACTATTAATTTCTATACGAACTGTGAAATGTCTGCCATTAAGGTTTCACGAAGTCCGCCATCTTTGGCCCTCCCGGCGCACAGCGTCATCGAGGAACTCCCAGCTACGTGCTGGATGGACCACGTGGTCCGGCCGTTGTTTGGCTTCACGCGCTTGCGGACGAGCCGCAGCTTGCAGAGCAGCCCGAGCGGTGGCCACCAACTCTGAACTTAGAATATTTCCAGGGCGCCACGACTCGCCCGTTATCTCACAAATGTCAAGAACACATTTTAATTTAAGTGTTCAGCGCAGATCTGTTATACAATTGTACTCAGGTCTCTTGTCATTTCATTTAATCTGTCCTTCGTGCAGTTTATAACAAGAGTTCTGGCGACTAATAGTGGTGCTGTTGGCAGCATCTCTATAGAAACGTCGAGTACGTTGTGTAGTTCTACAAACTTGCAATTAAACAATAAAAGTGAGAAAGGGAATTGAGGACTAATAAACTTGAAACGAATTGTATTGGCACACTGACGGATTTACACAACCCTTTTGGCGTCAGTGGAAAATGTGATCTATTCTGTAAAGTAACCTACGATTCCCAAGAAACGAATTTCAAAACATTTTATAATTCTCGTCTTTCAAGTTTGTGTTTTCCAAGTATTCGTAGGAATACGGAAAACAACTGCAACTGCTGCTAAATATGGCAGTTCATTTTCCATAGCAGAACTTCTCGACACAGTGACGTTCTTGATACTGATTGTAATTGCTTGTCAGATCGCTAGTGGGTGGGGT